>NC_045542.1:55687389-56022389 GCF_009769535.1 Thamnophis elegans
TATTTTAATGTGGCCCAAAACAATTTCATTTCACTCAATGCAACCAGGCATGCCAAAAGATTGAACACACTTGATCTAGATGTCTCTTGGTCCTTGGATCTTTGCTGCTGATAGGGCAGAATATACTTCAAAAAAAGATTCAGAAGAAAGGTTTCAGAACTTGTACAGTATAGCAATAGATAAGCTACAAGAAAAAAATGCTGCTTTAAGAAATCAACCCCGGTAACGTTGAAAGAAACAGTAACTTTTTTCAGGTTTACACAGAAGCCTAGAAACATCTGCCACTATCTAGGACTGAACTTTCAACCTGCCAAATGGGAGGCAAGAGTCTTCACCACAAGGCCACCATGTTACTCGCCAAGAAAAAAAAATCTGCTGTGAACTCCGTGTGGTGTCAGGAAGGGTATCTGGCCATTAAATGCTCAGCTCCATCCAATTCTCCCAATTCTACCCCAAATCAAGGGATTACAGGGTCATAAAAAGGGACAGTACCCAGAAGCCTAAAACGGTATGCCAATTTAATCAAAATGAGAGAAGTGCTGATCTCACATGGAATCCAAATAATTCTTTTAAAGGTACAAAAACAAGAGCTACTTCTTTCTTCTCGTTAAGTACAACCACAGTTTTGTAGCTGCCTGCATCTTCCAATCAAACAGAATGCAGGAAAAAAAATCTGATTAACTTTTGTACTATTTGAAGTAGCAAGAGAGTATTTATCACGGATCAATCCAATTCCTCAGTATTCTCAACCAAGCTATGGCCTGGAATAGCACCATAATTATTTCAGAAAATGTTTCCTTTTATGACACCACCTAATTCCCAGAGGGAAAGGAAGAAGAGAATAAAATGTATTGGATAATAACAATTTATAAAATTACCTTGCCTACACACATTAGTACAAATCTAAAAACACTTCCTGAGATACAGGTTTGTTATGTTAAGGAGAAGAAACCCAGGAAAATATTGGATGCTTACAGTATTCTGAAAGCTTGATTTCAACTTCCTTTTTTAGGAAAAATAAATGAATTCACAATCTGAATCTAAGGAAGAGAGTGCCAAGTTTAAAGTTTTTCATTTAGAAAAAGTAAAGTATTTCTAATATAATAAGTCAGTATGTATTCCTTTGGATAAGAAAATATAATAAAGATTGTTCACTTGAGAATGTTAAATATATCCCTTTGGCATGTAGATTGCCCTAAAATGTGAATGATGCAGCTATCAATCCAACCTTACTCCAACTCTAAACATTACACTGTGCCTGCCTATTATATATGACATGTTTTATAAAGCAAAAAATGATGGTAGGGATCTAACCTGGGTTAGCTTTTATAATCTCTGAATTGAATCCATCAGTTTTTGTCAAATCCAATGATTTTCAAGTTCATCTCCTAATAAATTTTAATCAGACTTCACAGAACTCATTTCCTGTATTATTCCTACAAAGTATTAAAGGAAAGCCCCAAAAGTTTGTATACAATTTATAAATTTATTGTGTATAAGTTTATATATTTCTGGGCCCAATAGCCATTCATATGTTGCATCTTTTAGGCACAAGCTTTGAAAGTTTTTGTTTTGCCAGTGACACAATTTTTCTACTCTTCTTAGATTTAATGGATGCAACAATTGAAAAATATCAATAGCACTTACATATTCTATTTTAAAATAAATGCATCACTTTCTTTATAGGAATTCAGGCATAAATTCCAGATCAAAAGATTATGCTTGCAACAATGTGTCTAGAATTTACCTCTAACAACAGCATATATTATGTGAAACATAATATCCGTCTCACAAATTTTCAGATCCATTCATCTGTTTTATTAGATTATTTTAGTGCCTATCCTTTCCCTCCTTTTTGAGGGACTCTTAGAACAACTTTGTATTCAAACTTTACACTCCTGAAATCTTGATGTGAATTAGTTTACAAACTTTGATAACCAGAGGAAATTAAAAATAATTCATTTAGGACATCACATTGAGCCTTCTATTCTGTGTGTGTATGTATGTACACAAACACACACATACACTTACCATAGCAGGACAGTAATTTTCTTCCCCCCCCCAATGCATTGTGGATGATTTTTGTTCCAATCAAGAGTTTTCAATATCCAATATTTTTCATTTCAAAGATATATTGTTATAGTCATTTCTGTATTCCAGAAATCACAATCTTTTATAATTAGTAAGTGAAAAAATATTAACACAAAATTATTTCTTTAGACTCCACCACAATTTCAGACCAGATAATACAAACCACCTTAATATTAAGGATAACTCACAAAAATATGCTTGAATTCTAATTTATAATAAAATTATACCTCCAAAAACTCCACTACTCTACATATTTAGAACCATATAGTCAGAAACAGAGGTTGGATGCACATCTGTGAACTAGAAACAACCTAATAACACCAAAATATTACTGCAAGACAAGAAAAATAGCTTAATTAAGCCAAGAATGATTATTTCTAATATACTAAGATCCCCTACACTACACAGAATCACAGGTGAGGAACAAACTACGGTGGATGATGCTGAAAAGAATGTATTTCCTTACAAA
The DNA here is from genome assembly GCF_009769535.1 of Thamnophis elegans. NCBI lineage: Eukaryota > Metazoa > Chordata > Lepidosauria > Squamata > Natricidae > Thamnophis > Thamnophis elegans. The sequence goes on from NC_045542.1 coordinate 55,689,950, forward strand.
TGACTAAAAATGACTTTGGGAATGATGAGGTAAGGATGCAAGAATCAGGAGGCTGCCTAAAGCTATGGTGCTATTTCCCAAAGGCACTATGCAGCTTTTCCCTTCAACTGATATTGTCTGTAAAGAAAAAAAGAGAGCAATCATGGCCAAAGATAGGAGGTGGTCAAATGGAAGCCAATGTCATCTTGACACATCATAAAATCCCATCTGCATGACCCAGAGCCATAAAAACCCTCCACCAGCACCTGGAACTTTTATTTCAAACGTTGGTGCAGAAACCAGAAGTCCTCAGGCGCCTTAATAAGGCCTATTTTGCATAAAAGACACTGCAGACCAGGCAACCCCAGTGGTGCAAGGGAGGCTTTCCATATTTTTGGCGGCCAGAGACCAGCATTTTTCAGGCCAACTTCTCGGAACCCCCGCCCCAAACGGTACCCCCTTTCCCCCTATGGGCTCCCAATATCTGGCCATTAGCTCCCACCTGTCAATCCCGGGAGACCCTCCTAAGCCTAATGCACCTCTCTCTCCCTTCCCCACCCTTTTCTCAGCCGCCGCCGCCGCCTTCTCAGCCCCATTGCGGACACCCCACCCACTCAACCCACCGAGCCGCCGCGTGTGCGGACGAAATGCAAAAGGAGCCCCGAGAGAGGCAGCGGCGTCGGAGCTGCGGTTACCTTGGTCTCTTTGACGTGTTGCTTGATGCCCTCCGGGTACCACTGGACTCGCACGTACCCGCGGCGGAGGGGGCTCCCGCGATTCTCCTCGCCCCCGCCGGGGCCCCCGGACTCGGAGCCGCCGGAGCTACCGGCTCCTCCTCCTCCTCTTTCTCCTCCGCCACCCCCGGGGCCGCCTCCCCCGGGGCCTCGTCCGCCGCCGTCCTCTTCCTCCGAGTCGGAATCCTCGCCATGCATGACACGGACTAGGCCGAAGCGCACCGAACCCCGATAGCGGCCGGACACCAGGTCGTGAGTGAAGAGCAGCCGCTGAAAGCCGCCGGCGGGGGTTGCAGCGGCCGCCGGCTGAGCTCCTGGCGAGGCGGGAGAAGCGGGCGGCTCCGCCATGGCGCGCGCCCTGGCGATGACTGCGGGAGGGAGGGAGAAGAGGGAGGGAGGGAGAGGCGGCGGAGCAGGAGAAAAGAGCGGCGGCGGCCGCCGGGCCCACACAACGCAGTCACCACCCGGCGAGAGGCGGAGCTAACACCTTTGGCCCCGCCTCCCTGAAATAGCGGGGCCCAGGCCGCTTCGCGGGGCGGGGCAAAGGTGGTGCGTGCTGCGGGGGCGGAGCTCCAGGCTAGGCTGAGTCGGCCGAAAGGCGAGCAAGGCGGCTTAGGTAGGACCTAGGGAGAGGGAAGACAAGCGGAGGGCGGGAAGAAATGAAAGCGGGGGGGGGGGGAGTTGTGTGAGGGTGGAAAAAAGCTCGAGGAGCAACCGCCAGGGAAGAAAGGGGGGCGGCCGGGTCCTCCTCGACGCAGCCTGCTGCCCAAAAGGAGACTGGCAGGTGGGACGGAAGGCGCCGAGAAGAAACCGTCCCCAGAGGGGAAAAATGATGAAGAAAAGGAGGGAGCGGGAGTTCTCTTGGGGGCGTTTTATTTATTTATATTTTATTTATCACATTTGTATGTCATGTAGGTCGCTTGGGGCAGGATCGCAGATTTGGCCAGTCTTCACGCTCAGCTTCTTCTGCCCCTGGAGAAGTAGGGAATGAATGGTTGAAGAAGAAATAATGAGAACCGTAGTTTCTGTTGGTGGAAGGGAAAGGAGGAATGGAAGAGGAGATAAGAGAATGAAAGCAGAAAGAGAGAGAGAACTTGGAAGGGCTAAAAGCAAAATGAGCACAATGGGAAAAACCTGGTTAAAGACTTGGAGGTATGTATTTATTTTCTTGGTACAACCCAGGCAGCTCATTGCAGTATTCTGCATTAATGAAGAACTTGACATGTTAAATAAACGTAATATCCCTATTAACTTTTTAGATATGGATCACTGCCAATATAGGTCAGGGGAAGGATGCCTGGAGCCTCTGGATGTTTTGGCCTGCAGTTTCCATAAATCCTAACTAGAGTATTGAGTAATTTTGAAAATTGCTACCCAAAATATCTGGAGGGCATCATATTGTTACCCCAGTTTTAGATTTATACACCACAATGGGTCAAGGGAAATTGGCACAGGAGTAACTTGGAAATGAAGGAGGTGAAAAGTCAATAAGATCATTGCGGAAAACAATGACTCTCGCCAAAAGAAATAATAGTGGTAAGAGAGTGAAGTCTGATTTTTACAGAATTAAAGTGCATCAGAATTAGTTGAGGTACTCCCAGAAAATGAAAAAAGTAAGAAAAAGAAGATATTTAGTTAAGTGATGTGTAACATTTGGTTCTTCATTTTTGTAAAAAGTAAATCATACTATGTGACTGTACCAGTACATTGTAATAATAGTTTACTTAAACATAATATGGGGTTAATTTCATAAGCCATGTGATGGCATTCACATGATTTGCATGCACAATATGTACAACCACATGCAAGCCAATTATACTTACGTAGTCGGAGGACAGCCATGTTAATCTGTAGACAAACATGTAATAGTCAAAAACACTCCATTAAAAAGCATATGCTTCCATGAGCTTAGTGTGATGTGTGAAAATAGTTGGTGTCCGTAGAGTTCTTAGTGAATAAGATGGTAAAAACTATTTTTATAAATAATGATACGTACTTAACATTGTCATCCAGTGTAATGATTATATGTTTTCAATAAATATAGATGAAACAAAAATACAGTACACATAAATTGAGGATAATTACCCTCAATTGATGAATTGAGGGTAATTTTCAAGTAATTCACATTCATATTTAGAAAATCTTATATATTCTCTGTTGTGATACCATCCTCAAGTCTCCATACATTGTAGAAGAAATATAGGATTTCACATTGCTAGGCTACATGAAGTTCAGAAAATTATTTCGTTAATGATTTAACTTATATTCAATATTTATTGCAGTATGTTATAACAGTTGCCATCACAACATGGCTGCCATGAGGAGAACATAATCTATATAGGTTTTCAATAGCTTGGCAGCAGATTTGTTCCTATAATTTAGAACTGTTGCTTGCCATAATTTAGAACCGGAATGGGCAAATAATTTTCCCAAGGTGTCATGTGAGAAACTGGAATTGTTATGGAGGGTTGACGCTCCCTGTCCCCCTACTGCAGCTCCAGCCAGTGCTGCAAGCCAGACAGGGAAGTCAAAGGGCCAGATGTGGCCTACAGGCCATAAAATGCTTAGCTTTGGTTTAGAATATGGGCCTAGGGAACAACTGGTATCACTTAATATCAAGACTCAATATTTTTTGTGACTGGGCTACAAATCTGATTCTCTCTTTCATTTCCATCTGGCTTAGTTGTACTTCTCATTATTGGAACTTGTTGCAAAATGAAAAATCCATTATTCAAATTATGAATAATTATTTAAAATTTTATCAACGTTTTCTCCTCCTTTAAAACCCTATAACCAGCACAAGTACAGAAAGTGATAGGTGCAAAATACTTTCTCCTCACCCTCAAATTTGGAATTTTTGAAAGATATGTTTCCACATAAAATTCACGCAATCCTTATTCTTAAAATTCTTCTCTTGGAAAATGTACTTGCTCCATCTTGTGGTCATTTGTTTTCTTACCAGAATCATTTCAAGGACTTCTGACTGAATGATTATTTCAAATTATGAGCTGAAATCATTCATGTTTACAGAATGGAAAAGAACACACCAAATAATCAGCTATATGGATGAGGAATACTTCTTATCCTGTAGAGATATGGAATATTTGCTGTACTAAAGGAATGTAATGTAATTGTTGTAACTGTTAATGGGTGAAGTTGCTGTCTCATTATTACAGTATTTTTCAGAGTATAAAACACACTTTTTCCCTGCTAAAAGAGGGTGAAAATTTGGGTGCGTCTTATACACTGAATGTAGTCCTGCCCAGCTGCCGGCCCCCATCCTTTGGCCTCTGCCTCCCAGCAATTTGCCTCCTTGCAGCAAACAGCAAACAGCCTGTTTCAGTTTCAGCACAACTTGATTAGCACAAGCAGCTGATTATCGGTTGGATCATCCTCCCAACCATCAGCTGTTTCAGGCTGCAGGGATGGCCATTGCCTATTGCCGCCCATCCGCACCCCATTTTCGGCACATTCCGATTTCCGCTGCCTGGAACAGGTGGAAAATGGGGCATGCAGAGGCTGAAAACAGGGTGCGCAGATGCGGCAATAGGCTATGACAATCCCTGCAGCCTGAAACAGCTGATGGTTGGTAGCCCGATCCAACCGACAATCAGCTGCTTGTACTAATCAGGCTGTGCTGACATTGAAACTGAAACACGCTGTTTGCTTCAAAGAGGCAAATTGCTGGGAAGCAGAGGCAGATTTTTTCTTCTTCTCCTGTGTGCTGCTCTGGGAATCCAATCATGGGTTAACTTTGTCCATTAGCCTAGAGACTGAGTATGTAAATTTTGACCACGCCTCCTCTGACTGGACCGGGTCAGTTTTTTTACTCAGTCCAGCCTAACGAGACGCATCTCAATTTTCTCTCTAGACTCATCGACAAATTTAATCTTCTAATTGGATTCAAAAGTTGCACATTGCGATTTGAAGTGCTTTACTCCATACAGAGGTGGAGGCGGCAGTTTGCTGCCAGCCCAGATCCTCCCAGCCGTCAGTTACCTTGCCGGAGATTGGAGACCGCTTGGTCCGTTGGCTCATAAGCCAGGACAGCGGGGGCGTTCCACGAGCGGGATTCGGAGCCCTTTTTTCCCCTTACTGGCTGTTGGGCGCATCTTGGGCTGGTGTGCCGCCCTGCGCCGTTCTTTCGCACCGGGAGCAACCCACTTAGGCAGCGCAGTTCACCCAGGCTTCATTCCCTTGCTCTGCCTCGTTTCCTTGGAGGAACTGTGACCAGCTGCGCCGCGGGGCTCGCGGCTTGCAGGATCCCGGGCGATTGGTTGGTTCATTGCAGATTTGAACTTCGCTCCCTCCAGGACGGTTGCCATTTTGGACTGGGCTCTGCGCATGCGCAGCAATCGCCCGGGGAAGGCGGGGCCGCGTATTTTGCGCCCAGGCATCGGCGCCGCCCTGATGGCCTCCTCTTTCCCTCACTTGCAACTTGCTGAGTCAGTGAGGAGGTTGTTTTCTGTGCAGTCGCTGTTCTCACGTGGCGCCTTGTATGGTGGAGCAGGTTTTTTTCGGCGTTCATTCTATACACGAGGTTGAGCCTTTCCAAATATCTCTTCTATTTACAATGGCAGATCTATCGGTGCTCAGAGGTACTGTAGAGCCCATTTCCGAGCCCCGTTTCCCTGGCGAGGGGGGGGGCTAGCCCAAGGCCCGGCAGGGCCGCTACTAGGGCTTCCAGCCATAGGCCTCAGGCCTCCTCTGCTGTTAGGGATAAATCCCATAAGCGCAAGGACAAAACTAAGGCGCCAGCTAAGGCATCTGGAGCGCCCAGTAATTCTCCCCCGGTACTGATTCCACAGTGTGTTTCCCAGCGCGGCCTACAGTGCAGGGTTGGTCTCCTGATGTGCAATTGCCCAGGGCGCCCATTACCATGGAGGGGGGTTTGAGGGCCCAATCCCCTCCTCCCTTTTCGGAGCTAGGTGTGGCTTCAGCCCGTTCGCCTCCGCGTGCAGGGCCTTCTGCTACGTTTACCCCTACTGCTGCAGGCCTCAGGCCTATGGAAGGCCAGGATTTGGGCCTTCCTCCCGATTTATACCACATGATCTCTGCAGCTATTTCTAGGGGGGGTGGATGCGGAGCTGCTTCGTAGAGCCCAGCCCCCTAGAGCCACTGCGGCCCAGGCAGGGCCTGATCCCCAGCCGGGGCAGGGGGATTCCTCTGTTCTCCAGACAGACCCACCTTTGCCTTTACCCTCTGTCTATAGTGAGGAGTCGGCATTAGTGGAGGAAGGTGAAGTTATTGACAGGGAATTTTCTGATGATGAGGGCTTGCCCCTGGACCAGCCTACTGCCCCTGGTTTATTTCGTCATTCTCTCTTTAAATCATTACTGTATAAGGCTAAAACCACCACCCACATGGGGGAGGCAGCCCCTAAGGACGGCACTGCTGTAGGGTTAGATGCTACTGAGTGACTATTCGCTGAACGTGGCCTTGCAGGATGTTATTCCCTCACCCAAGCTGTTTCTAGACCTGATTCAAAAGCAGTGGGATCAACCGACTCCAGTTAACCCACCTAGCAATGGGGATAGGAAAGTGTACACCTCTACTCCTGAATTGGAAGCTCTTCTCCAGTTTCCCACAGTTGATGCTCCTATTGCTGCCCTCGCCTCTCCAGCATTAATTCCATCCGAAATTTCGGAGGGTCTGAAGGCAGAGGACCGTAAGGCCGAGACAGTTATTCGCAAGACTCATCAGGTTGCGGCCTGGGCCTTACGCTCGGCTACAGCAGCAGCCTTCTTTAATAGGACTTCTTTGGTCTGGCTTAAGCAATTGCAGAGTGGGCTTGCACCAGAGGAAGTGCGCCTTCACCAGGATATTACCAAATTGATGGCAGCCTTGGAGTTTTCTGCAGATGCCACCCTTAGTGCAGCCAAGTTCGCCTCTTGGGCCGTAGTCTCTAATGTGGCATCCTGGCGTTTGCTGTGGCTCCGCCATTGGCAGGCTGATGTCAAGTCCAAGTGGCGCCTTGCATCCACACCCTTCAAGGGCGGTGCCTTGTTTGGGTCGGTGTTGGATCCAATCCTCATTGAGACCAGGGATAAGTGTAAGGTTCTACCTTCCACTGGGGGCCGTGCCCATAGGAGGCAACAGCCCAGCACTCACGGGTCAAGGCTTTCCTGAAGGGTGCGACGAACTTGAGGCCTCCGACAGTCCACCGTTATCCTACCTGGGACTTGACCTTGGTGCTCAAGGCACTCACTTCTGCCCCGTTCGAGCCTATCCAATCCATCAGCCTTCGGCTACTGACGCTTAAGACCGTGTTCCTGGTGGCCATTACATCGGCCAGGAGGGTTTCGGAATTGGCTGCGCTCTCTGTGCGGGCTGACCTCTGCATTTTCCATCCTAACAGAGTAGTCCTCCGTTTGGATCCTTCCTTCCTCCCAAAGGTCAACTCGTTGTTCCACAGGGCTCAGGAGCTCGTCCTTCCGGACTTTTGCTTGCATCCTTCCCATCCCCAAGAGCGCCAGTGGCACCATTTGGATATTCGTAGAACCCTCCAAGCGCACGGCCTCGTTCAGAAGATCGGAGACGCTCTTTGTTTCCTTCCAGCCGTCGTCCATGGGGCAGAAGGTGTCCTCCCACACCATCAGCTGATGGTTGAAGGCGTGCATCGCTCTGGCGTACGACAGTCACTCCCGGCTGGTTCCCAGACGTATCACTCCTCATTCTACCAGAAGTGTGGCTACCACAGCGGCCTGGGCTACACAAGCCTCAGTGGAAGAGATCTACAGGGCGGCTACCTGGTCGTCGCCCTCGCCTTTTATGTAGACACTACAAGGTTGACGTCTACGCCTCGGCTGAGGCCTCCTTTGGGCGGAGAGTGTTGCAAAGGGTCCGTTCTTCTGCGGAGGATCCTGACCAGCTTAGCTCCTGCCCTGGGACTTAATTGCTTTGGCATATCCCATGATTGGATTCCCAGAGCAGCACACAGGAGAACGACCGTTGACTTACCTGAATGGTCCTTCTATGTGTGCTGCGAGGGGAATCCAAACCCGCCTGCTGTTTCGGCTGGCCAGGGTTCCTCCTTGACTATGACTCTGTGACTAACCTTGCATTTTCCCCTGACTGGACATTTCTGGACGTGACTTTGAGTTCTTGTTTGGCCAAGGCCATGAGTGACAGTGACATACATCTTCTCGGCTGACTTCGTGCAAAACTGACCCGGTCCAGTCAGAGGAGGTGTGGTCAAAATTTACATACTCAGTCTCTAGGCTAATGGACAAAGTTAACCCATGATTGGATTCCCCTCACAGCACACATAGAAGGACCGTTCAGGTAAGTCAATGGTCGTTTTGCTAATCAGGCTAAACTCAAACAGGCTGTTTGCTGTTTGCTGCAAGGAGGCAAATTGCTGGGAGGCAGATTTTTTTTTCTTGTTTTCCTCCCCAAAAGCTAGGTGTGCCTTATACTTCAGAGTGTCTTATACTCTGAAAATATGGTATTTTCCTGTATTGCTATGTATTTAAATTCTAGAGTTACCTCAAACAGTACTCCCAAGGTTTTTATAAAGATACACCTAACAAACATACAAATAATTAGTAAAGAAATAGTAATGGGAGAGGTCAGAATTTTTAATTGTGTTCTGTGAAAATTAAGAAGAGTAAGGCAAGCCGTCTGGTGAGATTCTTGTAACATAGGTGATGAACAATAAAGCTACAGCCTGGAGTTCAATCTGGGTTATAGTATTGAGACGGCATTGGTTGCGCTTGTGGCTCAGGGTGAGGTGGTAGATCCATCCTTGATCTCATGGTTCTCTCAATGGCTTTTAATAGCATCAGTTATGGTGTCTTTCTGGACTTGCCTTAGGGATTAGAAGCAAATAATTGTTTTGTGCTTGTCCTTCTAGTGCTGGTTCCATTTTTGACCAGGAGAGGGTCTAATCCTATGCTTGTTCTAATTAGGTGCCTCAGGGCTTGGCTCTCTTTCCAGTCCTATTTAATATTTGTATGAAATTGCTGGATGAGGTCATCCATTGGCACCATTGGGAGTGAGATATCAGTATGCCGATGATACTGTCAGTAATAAACAATCAGCTCCATACACATACACAGGTCCAACTTACTGCTTTATTGCTTATTCACAGAAATCTTTTCAAACTAACAGTCTGCACCTGGGTAAAACTAGGTAAGGTTCAATGGCATTCAAGGGAGACTGGATTTTGTCCTTTTGTGACTATGTAGGGACTCTAATTCCCCACTTGATTTCTCTCCCTGGGTCCGCCAGTCTCTCTCCAACAGATACTGAATTATTGTCACTATCCTTGATTGGATAAGTGAATGCTGTTGAAATGTTTGCCCAGTGGCTATATGAGTCTGGATGAGGAAGAACAGGCTGCCACTCATCAAGACCCAGTGGTTTGGGGCCTCCTGATTTTTCATCTTTTAATATTCAGGGAGATGGCAAGCCACTGAATCCCACACAATTTGGGATTCTTCTTGGACTTAGGCTTCCTGTTTGAATAGCTAGTGGCTACGGAGGGGAGGACAAATTCATTTTGTGTGCCAAATCCTCCCATTCCTGAATTGGGAGGCCCTGGTTACATTTGCTCATCCCTTAGTCACTTCCCAATTGAATCACTGTAATGTGCTCTATATGGGACTGTGCTTAAAAAAAATACTTAAATGCTTCATCTGGCCTAGAACCCAGTGGTGTGTGTAATTTTGGGTGCACCAACATTTGCCTGGGTTACATTGTTGTTAAATGAGATGCTCTGGCTCCAATTACACTTACAGTTAGCTCAACATACAGCTTAACATATTTAAGCCTTGCATGGCACAGGGCCAAATAGCTTGCAGGACTGTCTATCTGTGAGATTTCTGCCTATCCACCAGTTCCAACAGGGCAAGTACCTGTCTATGAAATAGTGTCATCTTGTGGGTCCAAGAAATCAAGCCTTCTCTGTCTCAGTGCCTGCCCCATGGAACAATCCCCGACTGGATCCAGAGGGCCTCTTCCAAAAGCCTATGAAGAGCTTTCCCCCCAAGATACTGGATCAGGATTTTAGATGAGTCCAGTGTAGGTGTAGTTTGTGTGGGTTCGTTTATAAAGCCTTTGTAATTGTGCTATGATTCTTTTAAATTCTGATTGGAGAGAAGAATATTAATTTATAGAAGTTATGTTTTTCTCATTGATTATTATTAGCCATCCAAAGTTCATAGGTGAAAAGGGCATCCAGGTAAATTTTCTAAATAAAAAATGTCATAATCCATAACAGCATGGTATCACTCAACTTTATACTATCAATAAACTGACACATTTATTACAAATCTATATAGAAATCTTCCTTTGGGAGGTAAATTGAAGGTTTCTTGTCTAGTCATTATGACTAAGACAAATTTTTAAAAAGGAAATTGATTTTGTCACACCATTATAAAATTTAAACCACTTCTTCCCACTCTTCCACCAGGTTTCTTTTAGAAATTATAAAAGGAAGCTTTTATTGATTTCCTCTATCCCATTTTGTTCAAATTCTACAAACCATATATTTGTTGAATAATAAAGTGTGGATTGCTGAGTACCTTTTGAAATTTTAGGAACTCTTGGTGTACCGTATTTTTCAGTATCTTTTGCCTTCTGAAACCCCCCCCTTTCACCAAAATAGCTGTGCATAGCTTCTAGGAAGCTTTCAGAGAGCTCCTGGGGGCTGGGGAGGGCAGAAATCTTATCCCCCCCCATGCCCTATTTTTTACAAAAAATGGCCCTATTTTTGCGAAAAACAGGCTGCTTTTTGCTTGTCTTTGCCCCCCCCCCCCCGAGCACTCTGCAAGCCCCCTAAAGGCTATTCATGCCTTTTTGGGGGGTGAACGGGCCTGTTTTCGTGAAAAACGGGGCGTTTTTGGGAGGTTTGCAGAGTGCAAAACCTTTTTTTTTTAATTTGCCTCTTCAAAACCTTGGTGTGTCTTGTACTCCGAAAAATATGGTAACTTCAGGCCAGTCAGATAAACAATCATTTTAACTGAAGCAAGACTGATAAAGTTGCTACTTTCCACATAAAGTTACTCTTGCTACAGATGGTCACATTTTCAAATCAAGCAATGAGTTACAGGGATCCACTGTTTTTATTTTCCAGGGGGACATAAGTGAAAATTAGAAGCTGGTGCTTTGCAATATATCATTTTCCCATTTCTTTTTCTTGGTGGGTCCAAGCAATCAGTCTGGATAAGAAAACCTTGTTACTGTTTTGCCATAGTATAAGGAGCAGGTGCTTCTTTCAGTAAGGATGTATGAACAGAAACAGTAGCAACTTTAATGGATTGCTAGAAAAATGGTAAAACTGAAAGATGGAGTATGAATTTGTCCTTTGAATAACTCCTTTCGCTACCACAACTGAGCATCGTAGACTGTGGTAGAAACTTTGTAGTTCCATGAGGCTGCCTCCCAAGTGGATTAACATCCAAAAGGAATTCGGCAAAGTTGAAGATCATCTCACTACCATACCAGCGCTTCTTGACTTGACCCGTTACGAAAGAAAGCTATTCCTTGCTTGGAGGCTTTTAGATGAGAAAATTGGATCATTTTGAGATTGGGGCAATTTGAAAATTAGATTGGATCCATAGGAATATATTAGATTATGTATTCCTCTTTCGCTTGGCACATCAGATTAATCAAAGGTTGTCATCTATTTTGCTGCTGTAAGCAGGAAAATGCATGAGAAGGCAAGTGTTGAGAAGGCTGAAGGTACTGGTGCTGCTCTGTATGATACGACGATGCAGAAGATATAGCAATGAAAGGTTAATAAACCAGGGAATTAAAAAAAAAGGTTGGGGAGTGTCATGCTATCCCCAGAGGTTTTTTGCTTTCTCCCAGATGGAGTTTTCCTGGTTGCCATGTTAGCATCCTCATCACGTCTTAATGTGTTGAAGCTAAATGCCAAATCAATAACTAAAAACGTCTTCCATCCATGGTTTGATACTGGATGAAGTGGCAAGCACTTTTAAGGTGCAGAAAAGAATATAAAACAGGTTTCTTTAATTTGACTGAAAAGTTTTGAACTATTTGTATCCCTGGCTTTGGATGTCCTGATATTCTATTAATATGTAAAGAGATTTAGGAAAAGTAAATAAGTAATATTTGACTATGTTAATAGCCTATAAAATACTATAGTGATTTAGTGGTATCTCTCTTTATTTTTTCACTGATCTGTTTTAGAAATTTGGAATGCTTTAAGGGAGTGGTCCTGCAGCGTTGCCAGGCATTATGTAGTTGTGTCATTTCTTACTTAAATTATATTTCTTGTAAGAAAATTGGAATTAATGTTGGGAAGAAATATTGAATTTGTAAATGTAACCTCCATACCCATATATTTTATCAATGATTTGGGTCTTCCTTTTCTGCCCCCCGAAATACAGTGAATGAGGCAGCAATTGCAAAATAAAAGCCTCCTTAGACCCCACCTTCATTTCTTTCTCTTCAATTTGCTGTCCTTTTTCCAATAGATGGCGCTCTTAGATAATTTAATAAAACACTAAATAAAATCTATGAGAATTACTTTCATCACTCAGTTCTCTTGCTTAAAAGGTAGACAGAGCAGAGGCAATACAGTAATATTAAACTAGATACAATTTACTGAGAAAGAATTGAATCTTCTATTTGGGAGATGGTTCTTGGGTCTCTTCAAGGAATTTACTAATTCCTTTTCTATAGTAATGTGAAACTAAAATTCAGTTATCTTAGCATCCTGTCCTATGGAGCTAGTTTAGAAGTCTTCATCATGGGCCACATTAAATTGTTACCTTCAGCATTGTTTCATTTGTATAACTGGTATGGCTTGATTCTTGTTATTATTAATATTGTTCTTTAGGACTACAATCTACACTCTTCTGTAAAATAAGTATAGTTGCCTCCTTTTGGATTTTCTCTGTTTTCATTTTTGTTTGTTTGGTATATCTTTGTCCTTGAATATTAGCAGAGCTTCATGTAATCCTTTTGGGTATGTGGGTGTGCACATGCTTTCAAGTCAGTTTTGATTCCTGACAATTGCCTAGACAGGTTCGTGCAGTTTTCTGGACAAGATTGGAAATGGTTTGCCATAGCCCTCTGTCTAGGACTGAAAGAATGATTAGTCCAAGGTCATATAAACTTAGCTGAAATATAAATACAACATCATCTAATATTTATTTCGTTTCATGAGAAAACCATCCAATTTATGCTAGTTTAAAGAAGTTATCCACACACTCCAGTTTAATTAATTTAACCAAAGGCACATTAGTTATTAGTGCTTCATTAATGAGGACTGGTTTGGATCTGACATATATATCTCACAAACTTTGTTTCTTTTTAATATAGTGGAGTTCTAATAGCACATCATGCATTGCTCAGAGAAATTTCTGAGAATCTTTGTTAAAAGCCATTAATTCTCATCAATCAGGAAGAGATTAGAAAATCTTTTCAAAGTTCCACATGTAGAGTTAGTCTAAAACAGAAAATATTTTCGGCAGTATGAATCGTTTTAAATTTACTCCAAAGATACAGCATTAGATACTTCATCACAAAGCATACATGGAGTGCAAGGCAGAAGATAGGAACTAAAAGCAATCTGGCAAAATTAGGAACTAAAAACAATTTGGAACTAGAAACTAAATATAATTCAGCAAAAACAAATATTGCTACAAGATACTATGTTCAAGTTGAAATGTGACCCGGGGGGAAACTTATTTTTAAAATTTACAAAAAAAATGTGGTTGGTAATATTTTGAAATCCCCGCAGTGCTGTGATTCAGTATCATTTGTTTGTTTGCTCTGGGCCTTTTTTTTACTTCTCTGCAGTCTCGTAAATATTTCTAAATATTATTAGAAAAAGTGTAAAATGTTTCTAGTATTCTATCTTTCAAAGAAAACTGATCATGGAAGGTTTTCTGGAACTTTCTATCATGAGAATAACTATATCTAAACCTAGAGGATCTTTTGTAATAAATTAATCTGATATTTTTCCAGATACTCTCCATTTATTGTTGCTATGAAAACAGTGAATTCGCCACAAATCTAAGTGCTTACTTTATAAGACATGGGCATACAAACTGTAATACATTGTCAAGGGATTATGTAATGCTTACTCTACAAATCTGCTATATTTTATTATTGCTACTTCATATAGAAATATAGACTACTACATTTTAAAATGTTCCAGGTAACAGTGTATACCACATATTTGTGTGTGCCATTTTGAGAGAGAGTTATCATACAGCAATGATTTGTGCATGTGTTGTGTGCCTTTGTGTGCTCTAACTACACTATGTGCCAGATTATTGCAAATTGTTCATTTCCCTTTTTAATAACCTGCTCCTCCCTGTGTTAGTTAACTGTGATTAATACTTACCTTTTCAGAGGCCACCCCTTGCTCACATACACACCTAAGACACCTTTTTCCCTCAAAAAAAGAGGCCGAAAAATCTGGGTGAGTCTTATACACTGAATACAGCATTTTTTGCCGTCCGCAACCCCGCCCCCTTCACCAAAATGCCCTTGCATAGCTTGTAGGAAGCTTTCAGAGAACTCCTGGGGGATAGGGAGGGCAGAAATGAGCAAATACCGGGCCATTTTTTGCTCAATTTTGCACCCCCGGCCCCCAGGAGCACTTTATAAGCTTCCTAAAGGCTATTCATGCCCTTTTAAAAAAAACGAAAAACGGTCCCGTTTTTGTGAAAAACGGACCTTTTTTGCTCACTCCCCCCCCCAATTCCCCCAGGAGCACTCTACAAGCCTCCTAAGGGCTATTTGTGCCCTTTTTTTGGAAAAAATGGCCCATTTTCGCGAAAAATGGGCCGTTTTGAGAAGCTTGCAGAGTGCAAAAACTTTTTTTTTTAAATTGCCTCTTCAAAACCTTGGTGCGTCTTATACTCCGGTGTGTCTTATACACTGAAAAATACAGTAGTTTCTTGTGGTCTCCATTGTCAGTCTAATCTCAGTGCTACTTTTTTGCTGCTTGTTTATATTCTATGAATGTATCACAGATAACTGAATATATTAAAGACATACCAGTACAATTTCATACTGTTAGAAAAATATTTAGAAGAGATGTTATTAACCTATTTGTTAATGTGATAATAATGAACAATTTAGTTGGTGCAATTAATGGATCAAAGGCAATTCCAGGAAGGCAATTATATTTACAGTAATATTGATTGAGTATATTCACTTTCAAGCAGGATGTCCTTTGAGAATGAATAGTTCCAGGAAGAGTGTATACAATGTTCTTTTGTTCCACCAGTACTCTGCCCATGTGCCCTGCTTAGCTATTCCCCTGTGGCTTGTAAGATGCCCTTTGTATTTAGTAATAAGCTAAAACACTTTATCCCTTAGGAGAAAATCATGCCAAGAAAGTAAAGCCTCCTACAATCTTTTTGTTGACATTTAAAGCTCTTTTGCAATTCTGTGTC
Organism: Thamnophis elegans; assembly: GCF_009769535.1. Lineage (NCBI taxonomy): Eukaryota > Metazoa > Chordata > Lepidosauria > Squamata > Natricidae > Thamnophis > Thamnophis elegans. The sequence continues at coordinate 55,705,047 of NC_045542.1, forward strand.
TCCTGAGGGTTTAAAGTGTTTTAAGAAAATAATCACGTGCTACTAAAAAACCCCAAATGTAATGGCTAGAGTTCCCTAAGTCTCTGGAAAATAAAAGCTGGGACCCCATTAACATTTACTGCAGTATTCTTTGCCCTTCTCTCTAGCAACAATTCTGCCGAGTGTCATTCTGGAGAAGTTAATAGATTACTAAAAGAAAACTCAACACACAGGTAAGAAAGATACTGCAATTCAATTTAATTTAATGAAGTTGATTTCCAAGGTCAAGAAAAGTTTCATTCAGAAGCTAAATTGAACTGTTTCTCCTATAACAAGTTAGTATCTGTTCATTACAGAAGCTTAAATTGTAATGTGTTAAGTAATCAGATCATCTGAGCAGAAAAATATAATATGAAGGTAAGATTCATTTCTCATTGCTATCCCTTGCTTATATTATAAATCTAGAAAATATTACTTTGTATTTTTGTCCTGGTGTTTTGCATATTTTAATTGTAACATCAATCTCTTAAAAATTTAATGTTATCATTCTTTTTACATAGCACTTGCATATAATCACACAATTTTTTGTAGTTGGACATTCAGTTTACAAGAAAATTCAAGTTATTGTGAGAGAAGCTTGATAGTTAACTGCAGGGAATGAAATATTAAAATCCTAAGAGTCCAAGGATTTAGAATCATTTAGAATTTAGATAATAGGTTTTGTTGAAAAAAGGATACTTTTAAGAAAATGAATTCAGGATTGGAGTATAATTTAAATAATTTCAAATGATTATTTGTCAGGTTAACTTAGGTAAGTTAATATATATTACATAAGCCCAAAGCAAAAAGTAGAAAGAGTTTAAACAATAGTTTAGACCAGACAAGTAATGTCACAGGCAACCTATTTTCTGGTCCAAGATAATTTGTTTCCCACAATTGTGTAATTAACAAAAAGAATTTTCTGTACCAATTGGTATAGTTAAATTACATGTTTTTAAACTGTGATTGATAAATATACTGAATAATTTTTAATGCTTTCTGCTTTGGAAAAATAAAATATGAACACTTTTCTGGAAATCAAATTGTGACCTATAGTCAGAAATGTCCTTGCATTTCCCAATAAAACAAAATTACTAATTCCACGCAACTACAATTTACAGTTACAATTTAAATTTTTCAGAGGTGGAATTTCATCTTAGAGCTTACCAATGTCAACAGATGCAAAAAAAAACCATCTGGAAAATGATTATTAGTGAGAAAGACCCATTTATATGACATTGCACATGTTGAATTTAAAAATAATTATATAAAAATTGAGGCATAGCGTAATCAAATTCCTTATCTATGGACAGAAAAAAATATTTAGGTCCATTGGTTAGGGGTTATGGTACCCTGTATTATGTAACGTTGCAGCAGTGCTGCTATTACTTTTTGTTTCTTATGAATGTTGCATAGGTAAAGAATGTTGCACACAGTAGCATTTTTTTACTTTGCTGGGGCAGGGCAGAGGGGTGGCATAGTAATTAACCTCCAGAGATATGCTGAATAGATCCTACTATAGATCAATAAGCTGGGTAAGAATTTTACTGACCTAGTTGTACAAACATTCAACATAGAAGACAATCCACTCAGATTGCTTATAAATTATTGCTAAATTTAAATCCTTTATTGTTAGTTTTGGAAATTCTAAAAGCTCAGAAATACTGTTGTCAATAGTAAAATAAACAATCACTGAAATGACTGAACCTTTGTGTTTGAAGTTTGAGGAAAAAAGTCTGCTACCCAGATAGTGAAAAAATGTTTTGCGGAAGTTAAAAGAAATAGATACTATATAAATACAGTCTATCCGTCTACTGTGTTCTGTTGCAGGCCACAAATATAGCAGCTTTGAGAAACATGGAGAAGCTGAATTTTACGTGTGCCATCCTCTACTTCAAATTATTTCACAGATCAGAAAGTAGACAGATCATGAAATGTACAATAAGCTGCATGTATTGGAGGGGAAATCTTACTCAAAGCCAAATCAAGCAGGCTTAGATATTATTGTAGCAGGTTTGATGCCACCTGTATCTCTGCTGCTAGTTCCTCTTGAGCACCCTTGTAGGTTCTATGCTAAAACATAGAGCCATGCACATGAATAATAGAAATAAAATCGCAAGGGCCAAAAATTTAGTTTCTAGACCGTTTGGTTGGGATGAGGCCACTTAAGAAATCCACATAATGACCACTTTTCAGGTTTAATTGCTAACTTTATAATAGATTTACTAGTTTCCCTCACCTGTTTTGTCCTTCAGTTCCTTTTCATACCAGAAACCACATTAAGAAACAGCATAGTTAGAAATGGTGTTTAGAGCATACACGTGCATATTGCATGCGCTGTTCTCACAGTGTTATATTGTTGTCATAAAGCCCCATCCAAATCAGTTTTATATGAATATTGACATGGATTAAATAGCACAAATCTTTGTAGTTAAAGTAATCTGTAACTTTGATAATCAAATGATACAGCCCACTTTTTCTGAGAGGATATTGCATTTATGAGTATTTTGCTTGTTTTGTTCTTTGGTTCTCATGAACTAGAGCTAGTGTATACCTTGTGGACTATATATCAGCTAAACAAGCTTCAGTGGTAGCATAAGTGCAAGGATTTTGGTTTTCCCTTTTTTTCCTATATCTCTGATTTTGCTTCTGATGGTTATTCACAAGATTTAGATTTTGCTATGCATATCCATATTTGTGCAAAATTCCATGAAGGAATTTGAACTGGGTGTGTATCACTTTAAAGCCACAGCCCAAAATCTAATAGCTTTGGCCTAAAATAGACTAATTGTATGGAATGATGACCTAAAAACAATATGAATAAATCAAAGTCTGGCTTGGCTATTGCATTTTTGTAGATTTAATAGTTCATCAGACATCTGTTCAAACTAGACAGGCCATTCGACATGGAAAATATACATATATGTATGCAAATATACACTACTATATCAATGATTAAAAATTTAATTGTTCAGAAGATATTCAGAAATTATTTATAAAAGAAAAAAAGCTGTCTAAAAATAAGGCTAGTGATACATAATTTTAAAAGCTCTATTTGAGATTGTGTTTAGTTCCATGGCATTATAAGAAAGCAAGGTTAAATGTTTGGATCATTCTAGCGAAGAGGCAAAATTAACTTGTTCAGAGGTAGCTAATAGTTTGGTCTTAAACCTCCTTTTCTGCAAGTACACCAGGAGGTAAAATATCAGCTTGGGACAAGAACCTATAATTTACACAAACTCTATGCTTCACTATGTAATTGAAGACACATAGCATGCCTGATGATTCATCCTTCAATAACAAATATAGCAAATATAACAAATATAGAGAAAAATGGAGAAGCTGAACTTTATGTGTGCCATCCTCTACTTCAAGTTACCTATTTCACAGATCGAAAAGTAGACAGATCATGAAATGTACAATAGGCTGCATGTATTGTAAGGGAAATCTTACTTTTACTTATTCTTACTCAATCTTACTTAGGAGTCTCATTAAAATAATTATGTTTCTTGAGGGGGGGTGTCTGTGAGTGTGTGTGAAGTTGTGTCTTGCTTGTGGTTGAAGGAAGCTCAGCACATGAGTGCTTGAAAATATCTGATTTACAAATTATGAAGAGCCACAAAGGATACCCAGTATACCATACTGGTTCCCCCCCACCCGCAATCTGCCTTAAGCTGTGCCTTAGCATTTGAATGTTTGATACACTCTGCTTTTGTGAGCTTTAAAGGAATAAAGAACTTGATAGACATTCTGTTCCTCAGTGGGTATGACAACAAGGATCAGAAGCTAATGGTCATGTCAGTTTCCTAAAAAGAAAACATTGCAATCTCTGCAGGTCTTCTCATCTGCTGACTAATTGTGCTGGAGGCAGTTGAATTAAACCCGAAAGGAGGAGAAGAAACATTTACAGAAGAGGCAGAAATACATAGAAGATGTCTATGATCAGTGCTTTGCCCTTTTTCAAATCCTCTTATCTCAGATCTTCACAAAACTCCCTTAGGAGCCAGCGTCGACACACTCTTCCTGCAAGCGAATTCCGGTGTCTCACACCTGAAGATGCCATTGGAGTATTTGAAATTGAGAGAGAAGGTAAAATCCATTTCTTGTGTTTAATCTTACGAAATACATGTTCATGATAGGGAAGAACTGTATTGTATTAATGGGCTATGGATAAGATAATTACATGCTGGTGTGTGAGTGAGTGTGTGATACAAAGAAAAGCAAGGAAGCAATAGTATGATATAGTGCTTAAGTTGCAGCCAGTGCAATTAAGCAGAATTTTATCTTTCTTGCACTTTTTCTCCAAATACATTTATCAAGCATGGCACGCTATTGTTATCTTTCATGTTCCCAAATGCTGAGAAGTCAAAGCAAACTAGCTTGTATGAAGACAAAACAACACACAGTATCTCTAAATTCAAAAAGAGAACTGGTTTAGTGTATTGGTGAAAGGTGAGATGATTAGTTTTAATTCTACATTAAAGAAAGAAACTAGCTGTGTGACTTTGTGCCAATCTCTCTCAGCTCTAGGAAGCAAGCAATGACAATCCACTTCTGAAAATACTGCCAAGAAAATGGCAGGGACTCATCCAGTCAATCACCAGGAGTTAACAGATATGAAAGCACCCCTCTCCCCCCAAAAAACAAATAAAGGAAAAATATTATAATAGATATGGAATTATTGGAGGGGAAATATCACTCTAAAGATTAATCTGAAGTATTAGAAAAGTCAAGGTTTGAAAAGACAGTGACAGTAAAATACTGTATATTCAGATTTTCATCAGAATTTCAGCCATAATATAATATAATATGTTATTGATAGTTAAATTAACAGGGCACCAATAAAAACTGCATCATGCCTTATGTATAAGTTTTGATACAGACACTATTGTATTCAAAAAGATAAAAATCGGAGAAGGAGGAGCCACGTTGCGATGTTACAACGTGCGGTCTCGATACTCTGAGACCGCTATTGACACTTGCCACTGGGGAGTCCATTGAGACCTAAACCGTCCCATAGAGACAGTGATCAGGAAGACAAAACCTTGATGGTCTCAGGGACATCGCAAAATCCCTGATAGACCCAAGGGAAGTGCTTCAAACCCGCAGTAAACAGGCAGATCCTAGGCTGATGAAATCGGGACACTCTGGAAAGAAGGAAGTGAAAAGAGAAAGTGAGTCCATCTGGTGAGGTATTTTTTCTATTTTGCTAAAGACTGCCCAAAGAAATGTTTCTTTAAAGCCAAATTAGATCCTTAAACAAAAAACTGAGCGGCGAAAATAATCCTAATGGGATCGCTGTGGAAAGTTTTTTTTCCCTTTGTCATCGTAACTATTTTTTGTGGATTGAACTGCTCGTAATGTTCTTCATCTCTCCTCTTAAAGTGAACGGATTGATTTTTTTTTTCTTCTGCTTGTTGCCTTATTTTTTGACTTCTGGATTAAAACCTCCGTTTTTATTCTAATAATTCTTCCTACTACTTGTTATTAAACCACACTAAAAGAAATCTAAAGAACTTTGTTTCCTACAGAAGGTGAAAATTAACTGCCACTCAGAGTTTTTTGAAACAACGTATCTCTTTTTTATTTGACTCCACTAACTTTGCAGCTGAAGGGTTTGCAACTTGTTTACAGAAACTGATAAAGAACCAAGGGCACGAACTGTTTTCACAGGTGCCTCTGAGAGTTATTTTGGCAGGGAAAGAGAGAGAGAGAGAGAGAGAGAGAAAGAGAAAGGGGGGAACAGAACCCTTCTCCTTTGAAGAGCGTAAAAGAACTTGTGTTCAAGTCAACCTAAAATAAAAAATAAAAGAGGCCTGGAAGGCTAGAGTGGCAGTGGCTATTAGTTTTTTTTCTTTCCTCCTCCTTTTTTGGAAACATGGATCAATATTTAGATGTGGAAACCTTAAAATTCCAAAATATCTTGGCTGGAATTCAAAATCTATTGGAAGGATATGGGAGAATTGATAAGAAGTTGGAAAGACTAGTCTTCCTCACAGCAAAAGATGATGGGGTTGGAGCCCCCAAAATTGAAGGGGAGAATGAAGATATAGAGGATAAAGATAAGACAATAGATGAATTTATTAATGGAACAAATGTGGCTGAAAATGGAAAGAAGGGAATATGGAAAAGGGAATTTGACGAATTGGACTCTACCCCAGATTCCAGGACACAGAAGAGAAAAAATACTAATGATGATAGATATAAGAAGAGAAATTCTTTCAGAAGCAAGATTGACAAACAAAGACAAGTTAACTTTAGTAGCAATTGGTGGGCAGGGAGATTATCTGAGAGACCCTTCAAGCAACAAAGTGCGGAGAGAAGCCTATAAAAAACTTATAAAGGAGATAAAAAGAAGACTGACTCCACAATTGGCAAGAGAGATAAGACTGTTTTGTTACTGGAAAGATACAGGTTGACAATGAAAGTTGGTAATAAACAATTAGTTTTTTTTTATTATTGGTGATTAATAAGTAGGAATTTTGTAACTCCTAGATTGTTTTAGATTGTTATTGAATGTTTACTCGTGAACAATTAATTAACTATAAATAATAATAATAATAATAAAATGATAATGGATACAGCGTAATGATATATACATGTATTGACAATTTAGTAAAAGAAATTTGGATATAAATTGTAAATTGTGACTTGGGAAAAAAACTTATAAATTTTATTAACAAATTTTCATTTAGATCTTGTTATAAAGGTGTAAGGTTTTTTGGTTGATGAGTTCCCCTCCCCTCTTGATTTCTATGGTTGTATGACTCTTGTGTATTTTAATTACGTGTATTGTGTTTGTATCCCCTTTTCCCCTTTTGAGTTGTTCGCCGCCCTGAGTCCCTCCCGGAGAAGGGCAGCATACAAATAAACTAAATCTTAATCTCTTAATCTTAATCTTAATCTTGGTGGGTGGGGGCCCTGATGTGAGGACATAGGGCATAAATAGTAAATGATTTTTAGCCAATTATAATAACAAGGAAATCTTAATGGACATTGTTTAACAATATATACATGCTATAGTATTGACTAAAGTAACTTGGATATAAATTTTAGTCAGTGAGTTGGAAAAAAAGGGGGGGAGGCTTAGAAACTTTATTAATTGACTTTTATTTAAAAGATGCTATAAAGGTGTAATGTTATTGGAGGATTTTTTTGAAATAGCTAATGAATGCCATTATGTGGTTGTGTCTTTAAGTATGAATGATTTGAGGAAAAAGCATGTTCAAATAATTGTAGTCAAATGAAAATTGTGGTACATTGATAGTAAGATATACAAAGATTTTTGCTTTAATGTTTATAATCTAATATGAACTATAAGTAATGACTGTGGAAGAAATGCACGAAAGTTATCTGTAACCAATTGACATGCTTTCTACAAGATGAAATGAAGGATGATTCTTTTTTTGTGTTTTTGTTCAATTAAAATAAAAAAAAATCTTTAAAAAAAGATAAAAATCAAACTCTTTATTTTCTAAGCAGTAAGCAGAAACTGAATAGAACAGCATCTCCCTCAACTAGAATAGAATAGAATAGAATTCTTTATTGGCCAAGTGTGATTGGAAACACAAGGAATTTGTCTTTGGTGCATATGTTTTCAGTGTACATAAAAAGACAAGATACATTCGTCAAGAATCATAAGGTACAACACTTAATGATAGCCACAGGATACAAATAAACAATCAGGAAACAATATTAATGTAAATCATAAGGATACAAGCAACAAATTACAGTCCTGCAGGCATAAGTGGGAGGAGATGGGTGATAGGAACGCTCAGAAGAGAAGTTGCAATTGGGTCACGCATAGAGGGGGGAAATTCTGCTGGCTCACTACAGAGAACATTTCTTTTCCCAGTTCTAAACTTTGCAGATGGCAGCAGTTCTATAATTAATCCATGTATGTTCCATATTTTACCAAACACCTCCCCACTTTGTATTTCCTAGAGACAGACCGGTAGAGACATAATGAAACTGATTTTTTTCATAGATAGTCTGGGATTTTCAGCTAAACCTGAACATTAGTGAACATAAATGTGGCAGTTGAAATATAATAATTTCAGAAATAGTAATTAGGCTAAAGATTAATTCAGTTCCCAAAAATGTATGACTTTATGCATTTGAATGCTTATCTGCAAGCTCTGCCTATAACTGCCTGGCATAGTTGATAAAAGAAAACCCATTGGGATGAAAGGCATGCTAAATCCCCTCATAGAAAACTTTGTAATAAGAAGAAACCAGATTGGATTATTGAAATCTCACTTTGCAAGACTCAGGACTTTGTCAGATTCATCCTTTTACCTAGTTTTATATTTTTTTTCTTGGGCAGGGCCAATATTTTCCTAGTTTTTTGGAAATTTTATCTTGCTGTAATCAGCAGGACAAAATTCAACATCTCCATTTCTTCTTCCCTCAAGCCTTTATTTCAGTGTCAGAAGATTGCCCCCTCCACCTGGATGAGATTCGACATTTTCTTAACCTATGTCCTGAGTTGTCACTTGGCTTGTTTGAAGAAGGCCAACTAGTTGCTTTCATTATTGGCTCCCTCTGGGACCAGGAAAGACTCAGCCAGGTAAGCCAAATACGTCTTTGTTATTTTATACAGTATTTGGAAAAGAATGAATGAGAATGGAATATGAACCCAATTTTTAAAAAGAAATAATACATAGCCATCTGTGCCTTAAACATTTAGAAAATATGCTTCTATTTATATACAATTGCATTTTTGCCCACTTTCAGACGCAATTTTGTTGTTAAATAAGCAGAAACACTTCAGATAATCCAGAGAGAGTATTTCACATTTTAGCACCTGTGAGCAAACTGCTGAATGACTTGTTCCTTGCATGCCTCCCATTCCAAAATATATATTAATGCACATACAATGTGACGTTGAAAGATGGCCACGTTTTCATAAACATGCAGCACAATAATCACATTGGATTAGACTACATTTAGTTAGAAATTAGTAGTCAAAAGAGCTTTACAGAATTTTGACATAATTTCAAATTAACCAAAAGGAGCTATGGGAGAATAGGTTTGTTGTAATGCAGTAGGCTTTGTTTCATCAGGGCCAGCTTCCGGACAACTTTTTCTGGAACAAAAATGTAAGCAGGTTCAGACTTGATTAGTACTTGGGTGGAATCAGGGACTCCCAGAGCTGTAGACAAAACTGAGAAGTTGAAGAAAACATTGGAAGTAGACAATGGCCAATTACAGTCCTATTGTTGTCAAGGAAATCACATGGATGTGTCCAAGACATCATAAGATGTTTAGCTCATCTACAATGTAGCTTTAATTTATTCAATAAGTTTATAGAAACTGGGCAACATAGATTGAGAATGCAAACATCCTATTCTGAAATTACTGGATTCGTTGAAGTCATAGCTCATCTCTGCAAAAGTTTTTTAAAAATACATTGTGTGAATAAATAAATGGTATGATTCTTACTGAGAGACCAATGATCCAATGATCTGGTAATACAAACATTTTGAGAAAAATATCGTTGTCAACAGAAGAAAGTTCAAAAACTAATCACTAAAAAGCAGTTTCTTCTCTCTTCTCTCATGGCAGGATGCACTGACACTACACAAGCCTGATGGTACCATAGTCCACATACATGTTCTGGCAGTACATTGTACTTTCCGCCAGCAAGGCAAAGGATCTATCTTGATGTGGCGCTACCTACAGTACCTATGCTCTCTGCCCTATGTGCGTCGAGCCACACTGATGTGTGAGGACTTTCTCATTCCCTTTTATACCAAGTGTGGCTTTAAAGTGCTAGGCCCTTGTGAGATCACTATTGGTTCATTAAATTTCATTGAGATGAACTGCGCTATTCAGGCTCATGCGTTTATGCGCAGAAATAGTGGCTGCTGATATTTCCCCTTGTTAATTTCCAACTATCTGGTTAGAAAACAAAATATCTGCTGTGATTCTCAGTCCTTCAGAGGGAGCTGAAGTCTAATGAATCCAGGAAGTGCTGAAAGGCAAGACCTTGGTTGTCCATGAGTATAAGGGCCTTCTGATTCAGCAGTATCCAGCGAGTAAACCTACTCAGTCTGAAAAGGAAGTACTGATAGATCCCACCTTTTGAAAGTGTTGCCATCCTTACTACATGATGCTTAAAAGATCTACAAGTGATAATGCACTGTAAGCTGCTACAGTCATTCAATTGTAAGATAAGAAGAATGTAAAGATTACAAGCAAGGCTGCCTTTAAAAATTATAGCTAAGCCTCAGACTTTTTTCTTGTGTCTTGCACTGGTCAAATTCTCACATGAGGGTAAAGGTGTAATGAACTTTAGCATGTTATTGTTTAGCTTGATGTGAGAACGACCATTTTGCATTGAGCAAACCATGTGGAAAAAAAGTTAGGTGAGCACTGTGTGAATATGACGGTAAAATAGAATAAGGAATAATGCAATAATTTATTTTCTCAGATTTAAACCATGAAGGCAGCAAAACATGATAGCTGCTTGCAGTTCTACCAAAATTTTGTAATAAGTTATGAGTATTGCAGAAAGTCATTATATATTATTCATTTTGTCATTCATGTTTCATTCAGTAATAACAACAGCTCTATTTACAAGAAGAGTTCAACTGCACTTTGAATTCATAAAATTGGTTACTTTCAGTTTCATAGTCTTCAAGTAACTAAGTGTATTTATACAAAACTTACTATAAGTTATTGCTTTTTGTTCACTGGAGAGCAATTCTATACCTTATTATAGTGGTTGGCTTTATGTAAAGGTATGAAACTTCATGTGTTTTATAAATATATGCTGCCTTAGCATTAAAGCCATGACAGACTTCCTTCCGAGCAGAATTCCTATAAATACTTCCCTCATTTAATTGTCCCTTAAAGCATATGATGTGCATTGAATTCTACCTGTGAAGATCCCCTTGACACAGGATGGAAAAGAAAATAGATGTACAATTGTTTTTATTTGTCTAAGTATAGATGTATGGTATTGTTCAGTCCATCTGTTGTGAGTAAAGGGACATCTTTGTGTCTATACATTTTTCAATTAAAGCCAGATCATTATCTATTTGTCTGCCATACTGTTGATTTTAGAAAACCAGTAATAACTTTTTATCTGTAAAAATGAGGTTGATAAGCCTGAACTCTAGAGATTAGGCAACTGAGTAAAGCAAGGGTCATTCTGTTAAACCATCTATTTAGCAGGAATGCTACTCATTTGCATGATATAGGTAGTCCTCCACTTCAGGCTGTTCATCTAACAACAGTTCAAAGTTACGGTGGCCATGGAAAAAGTGACTTACAACCTGTACTTGTACTTACCGGCAGTAACACTACCTTGGTGATTCCTTTAATCACCACTGTAAAAATTGTCTGATTGACTCAATTTACAATGAAAATTCCAATCCCAATTGTGCTCATAAGTTGAGGCCTACCTGTAAAGTTATAGTACATGATTGCCACTAGTGATAGAAAGATACTTGGAAAAAATATTATTTTTCAATGTAGCACAAGCCACAAATCAGAGGTTTGCAAAACATTTTGAGTTCCAAGGGGGGAGGGCGAATGTTCCACAGTTGAAATGGGCATAATTTGAATATAGGTCAGAATGCCTTCTACCATTGTTTGCATTTAATTTTTTTAACTATAATCAGATGTATGTGTGGACATTTTCTGGTCTACCTAGCACAATTGCAGTAGAAATAAAAGCTGAGCAAAGGAGGAAGTTAGGCATTCTGCCTTCCTTATGAACAGAGCAGATATCTGTTTGTTTGTTTTTATTAGTATGGGACCGGGAAAAGACTCCTTACTAAGGCAGTATAAGCCTATCTACTCAAAGTAAGCACTGCTAAATTCAATGATATTAGCTACAAGGAAACTGTTGAGAACTATAAATTTATAGCCCATTGTGTGTAATCAATGACTAATTATAAGGAAGTAGTTGCACATTTGAATTCATTACTTGGTCAGCCTGGTGCATAAGAAAATGTTAAAAGTTCTTGCCACTGAATAAGGAAGCATTCTCCAAATGTTATTGCGTGTGCCATTTACCACTTGTCAGATCAGCAATAAATGTCTTTTTTTCCTGGTCTTGGTCTTTTTCCCTGTTCCTATACAATGATGCAATCAATCAGACTATGATACTGGGAAGTTATTTTATATAATACAGCCAGGTTGAGATTGTGATTGGAGGTGATGGCAAAAAATGAATTAACTTCCATTACTCGGGTCACTCCACAGGTACACAATACAGATAATGAACAAGATTCCAAGAGTAAGAACACTTCAAAAAATTATTAGTCAAGACAGTAGATCCTGAAAGGCAGCCACAAGGCTTTGCGAGACATATATTGTCATGGCACTTTTGCGCATATACTTGTCAATCAAAGATTTGGAAGGAACAGAAGTGCAGTGCTAGAGGAATGGCAAGCTTTAACCAATTTTGGGAGCAAGTGGGATAAAGCGGTTAAGCATTAAAATTAATATACTTTGGATGCAAAGAAATGATTACCAAAACTATTTTTAATGAAAAGTAGATAAACAGTGTCAACTGGGACACATTGTTCAGTTTCATCAGAGGAACAGTCTAATATTTACACATTAGCAACAATAATTATAGAAAAATATTCTCAATTAAAGGCTCTAATAAATTACTACTTAGAGCACGGTAAGATTTTGGAATGTTTTGTTGCTCAGGGCAAAACAATGAGACAGAATTTTAAATTAACCGTGCTATGTAGCTACAGCATGTTCTCCGGGAAGATGAACCTCCAGCTTCAATATTTCTAATTGATGGTTAGAAATACATATGCACAAAAACATTATATATATGTGTGTGTGTATATATATACACCTCTCATAGAATTTAATTTATACCAAAAATATTTGTTTACACTTTCTCATTTTGTCACTAGAGAATCTGATTACCTTCCTTTCCTTTTAGAAAGAGGTTATACTTCAAGTGTTCTTTAAAAGAAATTCCAGGTTGCTGTGTTATCAACCCAATGTAAATATTGGAATAATTACCCACATTTCTTACTGAGGACAAGGTGCCTTTAAAAGCAATGTTCTTGGTCAAAAAGTATTTGACCCTAGTGACGTACAGAGAATGTGAACGTAAAACAAGAATCTGCATATAAAAATGCCCCTTGTACAAAAAGATGGGGTTTATTTTCACAGTACACTTCCTAGTACCATAAAAAGGCACTAAGGCAGGGAGGACTGCCACAAGGTTCAAGCACCATATTGCGCCAAAAGGCACTAGGAAAGGAACCCCAAACCAGGATTTGCATAAAAAGGAGGGATTTCAAGTAGGAAAACATAGAAACTGGCAGATCGTCAATGGAAGCAATTTAACAGGATGTCCATAGCTAATAGTCTTTGAAAGTCATTGTCTGGCTGAAAGTCATTGTTCATCTCACAAATGCCCAATCGGCCCCACGGATGAAGGACGTCTTTGGATTCTTTGCCAGTTCCTCAAAAGAAACTTGACCTCGAAGGCTGAGCTCATGTCTGGGAGGGATCTCGGGAACAAAGCTTTACAGACTGCCTTCTGATGCAAGGCACATAAGTGGGAAATGTTTTGATAACAACCCCTGATTTATACTCGTAACCCTCCTGGTAATGGTTAATTGATGTTTAGGATTGCCATAGAATTTCACCTAGTTATATTTTACCTCACAAAAGATGGCAGGGACTACCCACTTGCTCAGTTTCAGCTCTTGGTGCATGCTGTTTCATGAATGATACTTAAAAATTCCAAATAGGAAACTGGAAATGAAGATGTTCTGCTTTATACAGGCATAGCTGCCTCTGTCCTTGTTCCTCAAAATCCTTTCTACTAAATCCACTTAATGCTTCATTGGTGCAAGGTCTGGTCCAAGTCATACTTCTCACAAAACTTGGTTGTGAAAGGCAAGCAGGTTAGATATTCAGTCCAGTGCCAATTAATGGGATACACATACAGCCAGATCACAAGAGATGCAAACAAACCAACGAAGATCAGTAAGGAGACAATGATCATCACCCGTTTGCGATATTTGTCTGCAGTACCAAAAGTGATATAGGGCAGGAAGGCAAAAGAAAGTAATAGGCCACTGAGGAAACCAAATATATGTGCAATATTGTCGATCCATGGCAGAAGGCCACAGGCAAAGAGAAAAAGGACAATCCCAGAAAGATTAAAAAAAGCCTTCCAGGGATTCTCTAGGACTTGCCAGCTTTGGAACAGCTCCACAAAAAGGCAGGCTAACAAGCCAAACTGGGATCCTGCTGGGCCCACCTAGGATAGAAGGAAAAAATAAATTAATTATAGCAGGATACCTTGACGAACAAAGAGACATTCCTCCCCACACCCCACATACACACAAGCTAGCAGGTATTATAGCGCCAAAGTTTTGACAATTAGGATAGTTTAGAGTATTCCTCAGAAAATTGCCAAAAAATTCTTATCCTACTACTGCTTCTGTCAGAACCATAACATAGTATGTTAATTAAGGGGCATGAGCACACTTCAGAACTTGAACAACCAATCTTTTCCTGAAATAATTCTCTGATCTAGAAGAAGTCATCAAGTCAAGCAGTTTTTAACAACAATATTCCTTCGAAATTGTAGTTCAAATCTATCCACAATGTGAGAGCCATAGATGATAAGAGTTCAGTCTTTGGCAAGTAGGAGTTGATAAAATATACATTATATTGGTCAGAAAACAGGCTATTGATAAATGAATCAAAGATTTGATTCAAAATAAAGAGAGATCTAAAATACAATTGTAAAAATACCAGAGGGCTGGGAAGCATGTTACTTTTTTAAAATTTCATTTAATCCATGCAAAAGCTAAATGTTTTTAATCATAAACACAGATGAATGAAATGGTCAACCTGCATTTTATTTCATTTGTTTATTTCACTTTGCAGTCTTCAATTCATCTTATTGCCACAATAGTTTGCAATTTTAAAGGCTATGTAAATTCAGAAACATTTTTATTTATTTATTTTATCATATTTCTATAACCACTCATCTTACATGAAAGTAACTCTGAGCAGTATACAACACTTAATTTAAAAAACTTATGTTTCTATTAATGCTTTTAATAGAATAATATCTTTATTTACACTACTTCTAAGTTAGCTGCCATTTGCAAGCAAACTTCTGTTGCGGTCTGAATTTTGGTAACACATTTACATTAAAATATGGTTTGCTCAATATAAACAAGTATTCTCGTGAATAGCTGTTTCTTCTTTCTGTAGTGAAAATGATGACATTCACATTCAAAAGTAAACAGAATAAAGCAATGCTCAGAATTCAGTTTATGTGAATATATTCCTGATTAAATGAATGCAAGATCTGTCTAGATCTTGGTGAAGGATGTGAAGCACTATGTATTTATGGAATTCATGGGCTGCCCTAATTTGTCATAATTCTGGGTGGCTCACCAAATACAAAATAATATAATATTAATAGTTTAAAAGCAAGGTACGGCACTGCTACAAAAAGGAACTAAAAAAAGAAGCTGAAAACCATTAAAAACATCCTACTTGCCACCTCTATCCCAGAGCCTGGGGACCCAGCCAGGTTTTAAGGGCTCATTTAAATAGGGCTGCAGTGCGAGTCATAAAATGGTGCTTCAGAAGGCAGATGCCATGGCAGAAAAGGGTCCTGTAAGATGACACTACTTAACTTCTGGGCACTGGAGCTTGCCAACTTTGCCAGAACATGTGAGGTGAGAAAAATTAATCAAACAAACAAAAACCAGAATTAGCTGCTTAGATATAACAGGGAGTTTATTTTATTTCAAATTGCTCTGAGTTTTCCACTAAGTAAACAAGTACACACACAAATGTTAATGAAACGCATTAGAAAGAAAGTATACTAAAGGGCTTGGGTCTTTGCCCATTCATAGGACTAAAGAAAATCCGAGTTTGAAATGGGCTAGTTATTCCGAAGATTCTACAGAAAATAATTTCCCAAAGGTTTCCCCAATACATAAGTACATGGAAGATTCAATGGTTCAGAATGTTGAGAACTCCTCCATTCTAAGTTTCCCTTAGAGCAGAGGTGGGGAACTATGGCCCCTTTATGACTCACGGACATCAGCTCCCAGACTTGAAGCTCCAGCTGGCTCAGGAATTCTGGGAGTTGGAGTCCACAAGTCATAAAGGGCTTCTGATAGTTTGCCATCCCTGCCTTAGAGCATATGTAATCTATCCTCTGCTTCCTGGTACACACATATACAGTAAATAAATATCACTGATAAACAGGGAGAATAATATATGTGCGTATACTGTAACATCTGAATAACACATATGCACTTGCTGCTCTGATTAAGGCCTCAAATACACAGACACAGGACACACATCTGCATCTACCTCGATTAGATCCACACAGACAAACGGCAACACATCACATATTCTGATTAGTACACGTATATTCACAAACAGATGCAAGATATTACAGTACAGTATTCAAAGTACATGCCTCTTATGACCACTTCAGTAAAAGATTTGGAAAGAATTCCAAAAGCCGTGCACTGGATATTTTCCCTACCTTGCTTTAAAGGCACAGAACATGTTTTTCACTATGAATATTTCCTCTGCTTGTGAGTTTTTGCAGCATTTAAAATTCTAGAAAAGGACACTCACTGAACAAGATAAAAGAACCAGAATATAAAACACAAGAATTTTCACTCACACATTTCCAAGCATGTTTTGCTCACCTGTATATTACACTAGCTGATTTTTTTAAATACTCTAAGCAGAGCTGACCCTGGTTAATATCTGAATGGATGAGGAATAACTACTTTCATTTTATTAACAAGAAAACAAAATGGACATGTCAAACTCAATTTGACCCAAGAGGCATTTTTCTTTCAAGAAAAAGTGTAGTTCTTAATTCTGTACCAGAAATTCCAGTCATATTGCACAAGGATTAAGCATGTGACATTTTACTTGATTATGGGAAAGGCTGAGTAAAAAGGCTGATAGGTTTGCAGGACACAGAAATATCATTGGAACTAATGTTGTAGAATGTATTACAAATAGTCTTTGACTTATGACTACAACTGAGTCCAGCATTTTTGTTGATAAGTGAGACAGTTGTTCAGTGAGTTTTGCCCCATTTACCACAGTTGTTAAGTTAGTAACATGGTTATTAAGTGAATCTTGCTTCTCCGTTGACTTGGTCAGAAATTCCCAAACGGTGATCACGTGACCCTGGGACATTGCAACCATCATAAATATGAGTAGTTACCAAGCATCTGAATTTTGATCATATGACCATGGAGATGCTGCAACAGTCGTAAGTATGTAAAATGGTCATAAATCACTTTTTGGTGCCACTCTTACTTAGAATGGTCACTAAATAAACTATTGTAAGTCAAGGACTATTTGTATACGAACATGCCCAGTTTCTACATTTGCAAAAGAAAACTCAAATGCCAGAATATAGGAGAAAAGGACTATGAAACAAAACACTACAAGTCATAGTTATCTTCTAGAGTTTAGATCCGTGATGGTGAACGTATGGCACATGTGCCATAGGTGGCAAACAGAGCCCTCTCTGCAGGCATGGCAGCTGTCGCCCCAGCCCAGGTCCACCATGCATGTGCCAGCCAGCTGGTCTTCGGGTCTCCGCCTGTGCATGTGTGGGGGGGCGTGGTGTATACAGGGGACACATGTGCACATATGTGGGACATTTGCACTGGATTTTTGGAGTTCACACAAGCGTGCATGCCCCCATGCCCTGTTTTGGGCCTGGAAGGCCTCCTGCACCAACCTGAAAGCCAAAATGGGGCATGGGGGTGCCACGTGAGACCCTCTGTGCCCTATTTTGGGCCTGGAAAGCCTCTTGCACTAACTTGGAAGCCAAAAATGGCCAAGGACGGTGAGGTGCATGCACGAGGCGAAGGGGTGCATGCGCGGGGTGCATTGCATTTTGGGAAGTTCATGTGTGCGCATTCACGTGCATATGCGCTTTGGGCATTCGGCACCAAAAAGGTTAGCCATCACTGGTCTAGACCAGTAGTAGTCAACCTGGTCCCTAGTGGGTGTTTCAGCTTTCATAGTGGGCGATAAGGGTTTGCTGTAACTCTGCTTTATAAATTTTATAAAGTAAAGTTACTTCCCTACTTTATAAATCACCATTACTGTGGAACCGGTGGGCGGTTAGAAAATTTTACTACTAACAGAGATACAAAAGTGGGTGGTAGGTATAAAAAGGTTGACTACCCCTGGACTAGACCATAAACTGAACCAAAGCCAATATGTGATGCAACTTCCAAAAGGGAAAAAAAACCTGACAAGCCCGTATCAATAGAAGTAAACTACAGAGTTCAAAGTAGGTAACTGTTCCTCTCTAGTCTGCGTTAGTCAGATTGTGCCTAGTTTACTGAGTCCAACTCCGAGCAGCACGTTTTAGAAAGGACATTGACAAAACTAGAACAGGGCTTCCCAAAGGTTTTCCTTCATTACCCAAAGCCACTTATTTGATTTTTCTCCAATGTAAAAACACTTTAAATCAATTTAAATGTCCCTGTTATGATTGGGGACTGGGTTTGTGTGCCATTACCCAAATAAAAATTACTTTTACCCAATTTGAAATAATTTACCCTATGTGAGATGCATTAATCTATAGCATGTCCAAAATAGTGTGACCAAGGACCTTGAAAGAAAAAAAACAAGGAGCAGTTAGATATGTTGGATGTGTTTCACATGTTCTTTGCTACATGTTTAGAGTCCATCTATCATCAATGCTGCTGTAGTAGATTTCTGAGATGGGTAGGGAGTTGAGCTCCAAGGCGCCTCCCAACCCTTATATTTAATTATTCATTCAATATTCTAGGATGCAATACATGGGACAAGTATTTCTAATACAGTAGGAGGAGGCAGAAGTATTAGGTATATTTGCTGTATTAAGTTATGTATAAAGTAATAAACATCACACATGAAACTGTTGGGCAAAATCATGTGTCACCATGGATGAGGTATCACTGGTAAGCTGATGATAGCCAGTTATATATCTCCATCCTGGATGAAGTAAGTGATGCTGTGGGTGTTCTTTTGTGGTGCCTGGAGGGCGTGGGGGCCTGAATGGGAAACAACAGACTTCAGCTGAACCTTGGTAAGATTGAGTGGCTGTGGGTGAGCTCCTCTGTATGCAGGAGCTTATCATCATTAAGGTGGGACATCATCATAATTTATCAGTTTAAAAGATGGGGACATTGTCATGATGCTACAGTATCACTGCAGGAGGGATACACAGGGGATATCCACAAGTTGGCACTTTGCTGCCTCATGTTCCCAACAAAGCAGCACCTGAGAAGCGGCTGACGCTGTTGAAGGGATTAGAGAAAATATCTCCTTTACAGCTTGTTAGAACTTCAGCTTAGCCAACAATCTCTTACATCAGTCAAAAGGCATGGGTACTATCATGTGAGAACAAAAACAGACCCAACACGTGCTGGCTCGGCACATGGAGATAGAAAACTACTTTTAGGAGACCTTTATCTTATCTCAATTCTGCCTCACATAGAGAATAACGCAGATCACCCATCTCCCTAGATCAATAAAATGAAACCTATCTATTTGTGCAAAATATTTGCTATCATCTTCTCACTGAAATAACTGCACCTTTTCCAGGATCAGAAAACAAAAGTAGCTACTTTAGTGAGTTGCCATGATCCTAAAACAAAGATGGCTTCTTCAATGAGTTGCCAACAGGTGCTGCCTTTGTACTGTAACACACCTTTTCAAAGTCAAATCTGAAGCACTGGACAGCCCCAGAATTTTTATTTATTTAATAGAAAACGTCATTTGATTAATCTCTTATACTTCAGTTTCAAGCCCTTAGATTAGGGATGTCAAACTTGCATCATCACATGACATATCGCGATTTCCCCCCCCTTTGCTTACCCGGGGGTGGGCGTGGCCAGTGCGTGACTATCTGACCCGCGGCCGCAAGTTTGACACCCCTGCCTTAGATTCTTCACAGTTATGAACAGGGACTACAATTTATTATGTGAGCCATCTCCTTAATGGCTCCTACTGAGGCTCGACTTCCGGAGGCCAAACCCCCACTGTAGGGAGGAGGAACCGACCAGGTGGTTCCGCCCCAGGCGTCTTATGGAGCCATCAAGGTTCCAGACAGAGCTTGGGGTTATTCCTGACACTTTCGCCCACAGTCCGGTGGAGACTCTGGCTGCTGCGTGGCACTTGGCAGCGTCAGAGGCCCTCGACCGGATTGCGCCACTGCGGCTCCTCCGAGGCGGCGGATCCCGGAGACCCCCTTGGTTTACCGAGGAGCTCCGGGAGATGAAGCGCCGGAGGAGATGCCTAGAGCACCGTTGGAGGTCCGATAAGTCCGAATCGAACCGAGCAATGGTAACCACCTGCACCAGGGAATATACTAGGGCACTTAGGGCAGCAAAAAGATCGCACATAGCCACCCTGGTTGCATCCGCTGAGTCCCGTCCAGCCGCCCTGTTCAGGATAACCCGCTCCCTACTGAACAAAAGGGAGACGGGGGAACCCCTGCAGGGCAGAGCTGAAGAATATGCCCAATTCTTAGCGGACAAAATTGCTCGGTTTCGGTCGGACTTGGACTCCACACCTGCAGTTCCAGCCGAGGCACAGGGGGATCAAGTAGAACAGCTCTGGGTTGAGTTTCAGGACGTTACCCCCGGGGATGTGGACAAGGCCATGAGAGCTGTAAGTTCCTCCACCTGTGTTCTGGATCCGTGTCCCTCATGGCTGGTTGTTAACTGCAGTGAGGTGACACGAGGCTGGATCCAGGCGGTTGTAACCGCCTCCCTTCGGGAGGGGAACTTTCCCGCCGCACTGAAAGCGGCGGTGGTGAGACCCCTCCTGAAGAAACCATCCTTGGATCCAGCTGTTCTTAACAGCTATCGCCCGGTCTCCAACCTTCCCTTCCTGGGGAAGGTTGTTGAGAAGGTGGTGGCCTTCCAGCTCCAACGGTCCTTGGAGGAAGCAAACTATCTAGACCCCTTCCAGTCAGGCTTCAGACCCGGTTACAGCACAGAAACCGCTTTGGTCGCATTGATGGATGATCTTTGGAGAGCCAGAGATGAAGGACATCCCTCCATCCTGGTCCTCCTTGACCTCTCAGCGGCTTTCGATACCATCGACCATGGTATCCTTCTGCGACGACTGCGGGAGGTGGGAGTGGGAGGCACCGTGCTACGGTGGTTCTCCTCCTACCTCTCGGACAGGTCGCAGTCGGTGTTAGTGGGAGGGGAGAGATCGTCCCCAAGGCCCCTAAATTATGGGGTGCCGCAGGGTTCGGTCTTATCCCCCCTACTATTCAACATCTACATGAAACCGCTGGGAGAGATCATCCGCAGGCACGGGATTAGATACCATCAATACGCGGACGATACTCAACTGTATCTGTCCGCCCCGTGCCAAATCAATGAAGCGGTTGACGTGATGGGCCGGGGTCTTGAAGCCGTTATGGACTGGATGAGGGTTAACAAGCTTGTGCTCAACCCAGAAAAGACCGAGTGGCTGTTGTGTTTTCCTCCCAAAGATTTGGCCAATATTCCAACTCTCAGGCTGGGGGGTCAAATTTTACACCCCTCAGAGAGGGTCCGCAACTTGGGAGTCCTCCTGGATCCACAGCTGTCATTCGACCACCATTTAACGGCTGTGACCAGGGGGGCATTCGCCCAGGTATGCCTGGTGCGCCAGTTGCGACCCTACCTGAACCGGGAGGCCCTCACAACAGTCACTCGGGCCCTTGTGACCTCTAGGCTGGAATACTGCAATGTGCTCTACATGGGGCTGCCCTTGAGGAGCATCCGGCGACTTCAGCTAGTGCAGAACGCGGCCGCGCGAGTGATCGCGGGTGCACCCCGATTCACCCGCATAACACCCATCCTCCGCGAGCTGCGCTGGCTACCTGTCGATCTCCGGATGCGCTTCAAGGTGCTATTAATCACCCATAAAGCCCTACATGGCAGTGGATCTGGATACTTGAGAGACCGCCTTCTGCCAATTACCTCCCTACGACCTATAAGATCCCATAGACTAGGCCTCCTCCGTATTCCATCGGCCAGCCAGTGTCGGCTGGCAACTACAAGGAGGAGGGCCTTCTCAGCAGTAGCCCCGACCCTTTGGAACGAGCTCCCCGTGGAGATTCGTACCCTCTCCACCGTCCGAGCCTTCCGCATAGCCTTGAAGAACTGGCTCGCCCGTCAGGCCTGGGGATAAGAATCGCTACCCCGCCCGAATGATGAATGTATGTTGTTTACTATTTTATTATATGTTGTTGTCTTAATGTTGTATTCCCCCCTCCCTGGTTTTCTGTGAGCCGCCCTGAGTCCCCTCAGGGAAAAGGGCGGCCTACAAATGCTAATAAACCTAAACCTAAACCTAAACCTAATGATTCTGATTAGAGTTTGGCAAATATTCTTCACTACAAAGCAAATTTTCATTTTTAAATTAAGAATACATGAAATGGAGGTGTCACGGGTACTATTCTACCATACTTGATACTAGCACTATACAGTCTATCATCTTTTGCCTCCAAACAACAAAATCATTTAGCACTTTCTTTACACTCTTTTTTCTTAATTACACCCCACCCTTTTTTATGCTAGAGTTTTCATTTTAAAGACATTCTGACAATTTTGCTTGAAAAATGAGGCTGTGAGAAGTATAACTTTTAAAATTATTTCCAACTTTTTACAAACAACGACCATTGAGACTTCTGTTTTTGCTCTGCCCTCAGATTACCTCTGTGTGCGTACATGTGTGTGCATGCACACGAGAGGGCATCATCAGAGCAGGTGCATCTCTATTGTTTACCCAGGCTAACATTGCAGTGGATTGAAAAGGCTGCTGAGGCCCCCTCATTTCTGTGCTGACTGTGGTTTGAAGTGCATAAAGACCAAAGGCTCTCAGTTACAGGCTTGCAACTAGTATGTAAGAGTAGGCGCCCACTGGTCCAGAAAGCTATGCATCACATCTTGTATACTGTTTGGTTGCTTAGGCTACTAGGAAGGGAGGTGGAAAACCCAAGGGAAGGGTTTTTTCAGCAAACCTTCCAGTCTTCTCCACCCCCTTTCGAATCAGCAGTCAAAGAAGCTGAATCAGCACTTCTTTTTGTTGCTGTATGTCAGCAGTGACATCATCCAATGCTCTCCAGCTTCCCAGTCTGCTGCTGGGCCAGAAATCAGATGGCAGCTGGCCAGACCAGCTGACTCATCAGCCTCATGCCAAGAACAAGGAGGAAGTGGGATGGAGTGGGAATGAGACAAAGGGAAGACAGCTCCTGTGCTGAAGAGAATTTGGCAGAGGTGGGCCAAAAGCTGCTTAGTGCTCCTTCTGAAAACTTTCCCTAATGAACTTATTTCTCAGTAACAATTTCAAAGAGGTCTGGGGGTTTTCAGACTAGAAAAGCGAAGAACAAAATAAAAATGTAAATAGGGCACTTTCCCAGAACTGGAGGTCACATCTGAATGATCACCAAGTTTTAAGTGCAAACAGATTCCTGACTTCCCAAAACTAACAGATTACACTGTTCCTCCCTCTTATGTTAGTTTTTCTATATGCAGATTTGCATCAAAGGGGTATTTAAATGTTTGGTCCTTTTTAAAGACTGAAACCATATTATCTTAGACCTCATCTGTCATATTAATTTACCAAACCTATTAGAACTTGCTATGTGTGTGATTCACAGGTAGCTTTCCTATTTGTATGATTTCTGTCTGCCAGAGGAACTGTTGCCCTAGATTTTTTTTTCATGCTAGTGCTATAAAACATGTTTGGCATTGAAGTCACTGAATCCTATGTTAAATAGTGACAGAAGGCAAGCATACATGAAACCTAAAGGAAAGGAATAGGATGACACAACCTCAGCTGCAAGGTCAAATAAAGAAGGGCACAACTAGTTTTACAAGTAAACTTGTCATATTAAGAAAATTATAAAAAAAAGATTTTAGAACAATCTATCTTTAGCAAGCTAACTTGGGTTACTTCTCTGATTAACACAAACCCATATGGTATCCATGTCCTCTCATTTCCCTCACCCCAATGTTATTAAATTTCAAAGATTAAATGCAAAGTAATAAAAGAAAGAAAACATTGAAAAATGAGGGAGTGGCTCAAAAGGGGAAAGTTAAAAAGAGATAAAAAAGGAAAATGGATACCAAAAGAATACCTTCTCACTGTCTCAAGTATTTTATCCTTTTATATTTCTATCATCATAATAAATCTAATCATCAAATCATAAAACCAAAACTTTATTTACAACTTATTGCAATCCTGATATCATGACAACCTGAAAGCTGGAAACCGAAAAACATTCCCCACTCAATAACACAAGACAGATCTAGTCTTCCAGCAATATCACATGCTTTACAATTTATTTATTAATCATATTTCTATCCTGCCACAGGGTTCTTAGTGGCTCACCAAGTCAGAAAATAGAATAAAATATTGAAACACAGGGATAAGAGAAACAAAGCCCAAACAAAGCGTACGGCATGGTTCTCTGGATAAGCTCTGATTTATTTTTTATTTTTTGGAAGGGTTTGGAAGTGGCAGAGAAATATGCAATAGGAGATGCTTTCAGAAGGTTGGCCCCATCACTGAAAGACAAACACCTTTTAACTTCCTGACCTCCTGAATATGAGATACAACCAACCACAAGGTTCTCAAGAAACTGATTCCAGTAGATCATTCAGTTCCTTTGGCACTGTTTACTCTGTGGCTCAATGGCCGAGGACCTGGAGTGACTAATGGAAACTCAATCCGTTGTGCACAGGTCTCAAACCTTAACATTGTCTTCATACTGAATTTGTCAGTTGGAAAGCTCACAGTCCAGGTTCAAGACCCATGTGTGAAGGGGTGAGGTTCTATTAGTCACCCCAGGTCCTGCCAATCTTGTCAGAATATTCATGGAATAGGACATAGCAACAGGTCAGCCCATTGGGGACTGACTGGAAGTGACATGGTAACAAGGTCAGTCATTGAGGCTTATTTGGAAACAGAAACGTAACTAAGAAATCTGGGCGTGGCTCAGCTGTATTAATCTCTGAGCTCTGAAATGAAACTAGCCTGGATTTGTCTGCTGATCTGAACTGAAATGAAACTGTTCTCTGCTGTTGGTATTGTATGTATGTATGTATGTATGTATGTATGTATGTATGTATGTATGTATGTATGTATGTATAAAGAAGTTTCTTATTTAAATTAATCTTGCTGAACCAGTTATCTATGTGTGCTTTCTGGATTTGATTTTTTGCAACAAACTGATAAATCTAGCAGTTCAAAATATGCAAATGCATATTTGCATTCTGTATTTTCATGTTGGCCACATGATGATGGAAATGCTTTCTCAAGACAACACAAGCTCCTTCGATTGAGAATTGGATATGAGCACTGCCCTCTAGAGTCAGTCACAATTGGACAGGGGAAACCTTTAGACCTTTATCTCTCTTTACTAAAATGGGATGCCGACAAAAGTTATGGTCTTGCCAAATACTCTTTGTGCATTCCTTCCCTTTTGTATGCTAACAAGATCAAAATTTTGGGGTTAAGAACACTTCCTCTTTAGGTACACGCTGGAAAACTGTAATTATTTCAGCATGTGATGCTCACTTCAAAACCATGCCTTTATTTTCAGAACTGATCAAAAGTCCTTCACCATAATATCATACTTTAGAATTAAGGGAAAGCTGTAGTTAACTGAAATCTGGCTTGTTTTTCAGTTCCATGAAGAGACTGCATTCTCAACCTGAACAATTGTTCAATGTCTCAAATGATCAGGGTAACATATGATTGTCTGAACAAAGTCAGCATAGCGATAGAGAAAGAAGGGAATATGTATGAGAAAAAGATAAATTCAATAGAATTTAAAAGATGATTTTAAAAGCCATTTCTTCTTATTGTTCCAGTGGTGGGTTTCAAATTTTTTTAGAACCTCTTCTGTAGGTGTGGCCTGCTTTGTGGGAGTGGCTTGCCAGCCATGTGACCGGGTGGGAGTGGCTTGCCAGCCATGTGACTGGGTGGGCATGGCCAACTTGTAAAATCTGGTGAAACTTAACAATGCTCTTGCTTAGCAACCAAAATGTTGGCTCAGAAACTTTGGCATTTGAAGCACACAAGTCTTAAAGCTGTCAAGTTACAAGACTCTCATACCCCTAATCCTTTAGAAAAAACCCCCAGGGGTGTTCAAACTTGACAGCTTTAAGACTTGTAGACTTCAACTCCCAGAATTCTTCCTCTCACTCTTCATCTTGATGATGTGCGGATGGGCGGGGGGAGGGAGCTGGAACCGGTTCTAAATGGCACTGTAGATTTGTGGAACCTCTTCTATAGAAGAGGTTAGAACTGGCAGGAACCCACTCCTGTATTGTTCATATGTTGCCTTTAGCTCATGTAGAGCAAATGTAGATCCTACTTTTATATCAGTGCCTTGTAAACAAAACAGTACTCTCAAACAGTGACCTCAAACATTTCAGAATCTAAAAATTGTGTATTTATATCACAGTGACAAAAGGAGCTCAACTCCAAATACCATAATGAGCATAAGTGTGTGATTTTACTGGCAGTTGCAGAAGTGGTTGGCTTTCCCAGTGTAGTTTACAACCTTCACATTTTCTGGTTTCTCCCATACTTTTAGTGAACTAATCTGGCTTAGCCTTTTGAGATCAATCTAGGTCAACTGTGTGCTGCCAACTACTCAGGAGATAGCACAGTTGGGTTGTGCCAATGTGTTCTTTTTACTAATCTTATTTCTATATTCCTTTGCTATAAGAATTTAGTACTGGATGCAAAACATTACTGTTGCTTGTTCACAGTGATCATGTTCTCCTACTATTGCTACTGATTTTGAAGATTTAATAGAATTTTCAAATTTGGAGGCTACAAAACATGGCCCAGTGCACCTGGAGAATGTTGCTTTTAGGCTAATTCATACAACTGTAAGAAGTTTCTTCTTCAACGGAAAAACGCAGTCATGCCCTTACCTCTGCCCTGTAGGGTAGGAAAATGGCACTAGCCAAATTTCCCGTGATGCCACTGAGGATAAAAATGATAGTAATACGAAGCCAGCCTGCCAGCTTTTCCAAATCTCTGAGCACCGTCATCTGGAAGATCACAGACACCAGACAATGGATAATCCTATGGGAGAGAGACAATGGAATCAGATCAACATTCCCCTTTCCTTCAAAAAATAAAATAAAAATAAAAATAGCCCTTCTCCTTCATCTCTGCAAACAATACCAGCCTGTACAATGTTACAGGTTACAACTGTTGTGCTAAATGTTTGCCAGTTTGATAAATAGCCTGGATTGCCACAAGGGATCCTGAAATCAGTTAAAATACAAGCAGCTAGAAGATAGATTGTGGTCTCTTCATATACTTGTTTGATCTTAAGTATTTTGGGATAAAGGTTTGACTCCCATTACCTAACAGGAGTAGCACAAGATGAACCTTCAAAACCATTCCCATCATTTCATACAGTTGAAATGAAGGGATTGTGGAGAGACACAACTTGAAAAATGGGAATTAGTGGATGTATGGGAAGCCCATGAGGTCCACTTAATTCATTCAGAAGAAACCAAAAATCTGAATAGGTTTGAAGGGCTACACTTGCTCAAGCCAATTATCAGACAGGATCAAGGATTAAATTCTAAGGTATTTTACTTTAAAAAAAACCTTGATTGTATAATCACCTTACATCATTAATGATATTTTAGATAGGGTGTGAATGTCACCTTCTGACTGGGATCATTCCCTTTCCATCACTTCTTTTATATTTTCTTACTTCCATTAATCCCTCCCCAATGTATTAAAGTGCAGAAAAGTTGCAAAGTGTTTTTTGGCTGCTGATGCTGAAGAATTTCTGTCTGGAAGTAATTTATGAATGCTTGCAAGGCAGAGCCAGGAAAGACCAGGCCTGAATCAGTTAGCTAGGCCTCATTTCTAGTTTTTTGGCTCAGATCAACAACACTTTCTGACACCCCCTACACACACACACAGAGAGAGAGAAAATCAGAAAAGCAGCAAGGGAAAATTAAACAACAGGAGATAAGATACTGACATTCCCAATGCAAAAGTATGGACACAACAAAAACAGAAAAAGGCAGGTTCAAAGCATCAAACCTCATCTTTTTTTTCTTACCCTGCATGAAGAAATAAAGACAACCAGAGCCTGTAAAACTGATCTGGAACCTCTGGGTTAAGAAAAGGTAAGAGGCCACACACCTCCCCCATGCAGTGAACCTGGAACAGAAAGAAAAAGAAGTCTTTAAAGTATGTAGATAACCCTTGTCCAACCTGCTGCTTGCCAGTCAGGGATTTCATCTTCCAGAATCCCCAGCCATCATCGCAGGAAATGGCAGAAGCTGTGATACAGCATATATTGAAAACCACACCAGAATTTAGAAGAATGTGGTGTAATAAGCAGGTACTAATTGATGGGGAAACACTGATCTTGCTTCTTGACCCAGTAGGATTCAAGGATGCCTGAGATTTATTACTGACTACTACTGATTACATACTAACTCTCTTTTCAATTTACCACAGTGCTTTATAACAGTGTGGTGCCAAGGTATTCAAAACCTGCATTGACCTGCTTGGCACTATTTAGCTTATGGATATTTAACAGAAAACCAAGGTAGCTTCTGTGAACCTTGCTTAGACACTTAGGCCTAGCAACTACTTAAGAGGTCAGATACTTGTGCTGTCCCTCCTCTGAAGCTCTTTAGCTCTTTAGCTCTTTCCCCAAACAAGAAATTCTTCTTGTACTATTCTTCTAGCCTTAATCTACAAGTACAGAGTAAACATTTGACATCAACACATCATGGGATAGTCTTTTCCATATCTGACTCCCACTAAATCATCCAGCTGCTGGGATCTGAAGTTCAACTCCTTTTGAAAGTGTCAAAATAAAGAAAGCTGCTTGAGGACATTACTTGCCTGTGAACAAAGAGTTGCTTCTTCATGGAAGTGGCCATGCTTGAACTCACAATACTCCCGAGTTGTGATCTCACAGCTGATATAAAGAGAGTGATAGAGTCAGTTTAATTCATCATCCCTTCTTTTATCTTGATTTCAATGGTATGGATATTAATTGCACCAA
This sequence comes from Thamnophis elegans, assembly GCF_009769535.1. Lineage (NCBI taxonomy): Eukaryota > Metazoa > Chordata > Lepidosauria > Squamata > Natricidae > Thamnophis > Thamnophis elegans. The sequence goes on from NC_045542.1 coordinate 55,734,145, forward strand.
CTTTACAATTGCAATTTATATTTGCATTTAATTTCATTCTTGTAAGCCACTTTGGTTGCTTATACAAGTAAAAGAAAACATGGTACATATTTAAAAATAGCAATGTGCAAAATGTTTTGAACTCAAAACATTTGTTCAAACTTATAACAGCAATTTGAAATATTTTGGAAGTCCTTTTAGCTTCAAAGATCCAAAAGGTTGCTTTGAACCTGAAAGGCTTCCAAGATGGTCAGAGCACTTAAGTTTCATGCTTCAGCCTGGAACAATTCAATTACAAATCATTTTGCAACTCATCAATCAGCTAACTAATTTTCAATTCTACATTAAAATATGATGGAATGTACTGGATCCCCAGGAGGGAGGGTGTGCATTCCAGAACAGTAAGAGGCTACTAAATCCAAATGTTATGCATGAAAGAAAAAGGATGCAGACAGTCCCTCCTTAATAGTCCACAGAGCATAGATACAAATACTAGAGTGTTCAGTCTGGCAAGATATTGTCTTTAAGTGTGAAACAATAAAGAATGCATCTTGGAAGAATCACTATGTGTCATTCTTGGTTTGGGACTGACAAAGCTCCTGTCTTGCACAATCAAGATTTGTGTTAATGATCACAAAAAAGCCATTGTCCACACTGTTAAAGCCTGATGAGATTTGAGCTCAAAATCAGAAGGGCTGCACATTCCTTCATCTACCTATCAAAGGCTGTCCCATCATCATATTCAAAGAATGCTATGTTATGCGAGTGTATCACAAAAATAAGTACACTCCCTCACATTTTGTTGCCAGCAGTTTAGACATTAATGGCTATGTGTTGTGTTATTTTGAGGGGACAGCACATTTACACTGTTATACAAGCTGTATACTCACTATTTTACATTGTAGCCAAGGGTCATTTCTTTAGTATTGTCACATGAAAATATATACTTAAATATTTACAAAATGTGAGGTGGTATACTCACTTCTGTGATATACTGATAGCTATAATATCTTTTAAGTACATTTCTAAATATGGCAACAAAAATAAAACCTATAACCTACTTTAAGCATCTTGGCCAAATCTATGAAACACCATTATTTGTTTTCATCTTATGCAAATTAAGCCTAAATTATACTTCATTCAACATGACTTTATTTCAAGTTCAGTGCATCCAAGTGAATTCTCAGATAGCTTATTAATTGCCTGAAGATCAGTTCTGCTCTAGAATTTCTCTGAGTGATCTAAGCATTTTAAAGTAACAAATTTATTAGGGCATAAACTCTCTTAATCAGATGCCTTAAGATCACAGAAAGTGAACTCTGTTAGTTGAAAAGCTGCTAAATAAGGAACCTTTTGTGCAAGTTTAGAGAGTAAATTAGACATAACAAAGTGTCATTTACATTCGTGGGGCTTCAAATAGCTTGGTGACTAAGGATTTCAGTGTTTTTAATGAGCGATATAGTCTGTATTCAAAAACAATAGTAACAGACTCAATTGCTGTATCAAACAGCAGATCAGAACAACAAAATGTGAAAAATATTAAGCTATGTTTCTTCACTTTAAACATGCATGCTAATCAAACACACTTTACCTCAAGCATTGCTGAGGGAATTATGAGAAACTTTCTATAGAGTCAGGCTTTAAAATTAATCCCAAAATAAAACATATATTTTCATGGTTGCTAAAAACAATTCTTGGACGCTCCCCAACTCACAAGCATTTACCTGCCTTTGGTTCCAGTGCAGCATGGCCTTCCTTTAATATCACAGTCCATATGCAAGAAACCAGTGTGGTTACTTTTGACCTGATCAGTACATATCTGTAAATAAAAGACATTTACAATTAAAGGGGAAAAGGGAAGTACACCCAATGTCGTTTTAATTTTGCATAGCTGCCTATAGTTTAGAGTTATATTTTAGATTATGGAAAAGTAAGAACAACACCACCAATACAATATCCCAAGATAGCAGACATAGTTAAAACAGTTTGTTCATTTTGTTGAAACTTGAGCTCAGAAAACAAAGATTCCTACTTGTATCCTTATGACTTGTTTGCGTGAAAAAGTGGTCCAGGGTATGGCTATATATGTGGACACTTCTGCACACACATGCTACATAGAAACATGCGTCTGAAGTTCCTACATTCCAACAGCAGAGAATATATTTGGTGCAGGGTTGAACTGTGGAATGCTTAGTGCTCTCTGAGCTTGGTTGTTTGTTTGCAGATGTTTCATTACCTGACCAGGTAACATCACCCATGGAATGTGAGGAGGACCTTGGAGAATGAGGAGAAGAGAGGATGCCTAGGAAGCAGACAAGACAGGCAGAAGTCTCGGTAGCTTAGTGGTCAGAGAAAGAAACTTAGAAAGGCCCCACTCTAATTGATCAGGCAGTTAAAAGTCCCAATGGGAAGTTTGTAGTTTTAGACTTGTAAGATTCTTACAATTAAATAGAATTAGTTCTTCTAGTTGTGTTTCCTGTCTGGTTTACCTGGGAGGGATGACAGCTAGTGAGTGTAAGGTTTGCTCCGTGTTTATCTACTCCAGCTTGTCCTGCCAGTTTGGGTGGGGATATGGTTTTCTTCTTGGTATGTCCTTATTTGTTGCTTGATTGTTTGCCAACATTCACGTAAGCAGGGATTAATACCAAACACCCACACTCACTGGCACTGATGATGTTACCTAGTTGGGCAATGAAACATCTAAAGCAAATAGCAAGCTAGATAGCACCAGGGATTCCACAGTCTCTACATTGCAGTTTTTCCTTTACACACTTTCCTTCCATTTTATTCTAGTTCATGTGGTTCCAGAAACTCTTTTGCTACAATTCTGCCTTTCACTCCATGTAAGAAGTACAAACAAGGTACCAGAATCCACCCTTGTTTGGTAAATGGGTATTACTTAGAAAAAAAACCAAGCATGCATGCAGGAACTCCTAGTTCCTTCTCTCATTAGGCGGACTTCTCTATGAAGCAAACCGTGCTGTGCCAGGTAACCAGGCAGAAAAGTAGTTCAAACAGCTTCTCTCTTATCCTCACATAAAATTATTTTCAGTCAACATAAAAAAATAGTGAGACAATTAATAGTGATGATTTATTTGAGCCCCATTAATCCCAGTGAGACTCAGCCCTTTCAAAGGAAGGAAGGTGAGGAGGTAGATAGGAAGGAAGAGTCAAATAGGTAGAAAGAAAGGATCTTTACTGGCCACTTGGTGATGTCATCTGGCCAGACATGAGGTGGATTTGAAGCTGGTTCCTCACAGGTCCTGTTGGAAAACAAACAGATAGCAGTGAAGAGTTAGAAGTGCCCCAACATCTTACATTCCCTGCTTCCCCCTCTCATCTTATTTATAAGGCATTGTTGAGGTGAAGATAACCTTTGTTGAGGTGAAGATATGTCTCACCTGGGATCCTGAGAACAAACGGCTCCTGATATCCTTCTCCAACTTGTATTGCTGGGGTCAACAGCTGGTGGATTATGGTCTGGCCACTTTACGAACGTGGCCAATGTTTCCTATAGAGAAAAAAAAGACTTTGTAAACTATGTATCACAGCATCTGCAAATAATATTTCTCTAATACACATCCAGATTTTAAAGGAATAAAAATCTTATCAGAAGTCTGCTCATATAATTTTCTCCCACATGTGATCTCCCTTAGGACCATGATCACCATTCACTGAGAATGTTATTTAAGAAAATAACTACCCTATAACAAAGTATTAAGTACAGTAGAAGAAAAATAAAGAAAAGAAAAAAGAGAAAAGAAAAAGATCTAGGAAACATGGAGAGTGACTTTCAATTATTATTAAAATGTACTGTGACTATATTAATCCCATGACCAGGCATAGCCCATAAAAATTGAAAATTATGGAACTTTTAACAATATTTGAAAGATTGCTACAATAGAATTCAAGTGTACATTTTAGTACATCAGCTTTTTCTCTGCTTTATTTCCAGAAAACAGTGATCACTAAGCTCACAGGACAAAAAAAAATGGCAGAATTAAATCATGATTCTCAAAGCTCATGAAGCTTTCTTTAACTTGAAACCTATTGGTTGGGAATTCTGGAAGATGCAGTCCCAAACTCATTTCAAACCCCAGTCTGAAGGAGGTTATCAGCTCTCAGAATTTTGCTCTTACCGAGCAATCCTCACGCAGAGTCTGAATACAACCCGAGTTATCATTCTGGACACAGCAGCCAGAGTGACGTTCTTTCTCCCTTTCTTTCTGAATCAGTTTCTCAATCTGTTGGTCCTTCCGGATACAGGGGGAGAACTTGGCTCCCAGATGGATCAAGTCAATCTGAAATAGAAAGTGGCAGTGTGAAAAACATTCAAGAAACAAGGATTTTGCCATATAATGTCTCCTTCCACCCCCATCCCAGTGAATGGTGGAGGACTTTGGTAAAAGCTATGCACACTGAGATGACTCAAAGGGCTAAGCTGCATGCTTCCTTTTATTACCTTTGCGTAGGGGTCCTCAAACTATGGTCCACAGGCTGGATATGGTCCGCAGAAGCCATTAATGTGGCCCATGCAGCACCATGAGGCTGCCCCCCACATCCACCCCCCCCCACCTTCTGGAGGCCGAGGAGACCAAAAACGGAATGCACGGAGGTCTCAGGAGGCCAAAATCAGGCCCGTTTATGGGTGGCAGTGGTACTGAAGACCAAGGAGACCAAAATGGGACAGGTGGAGGCCTCGGGAGGCCAAAAATGGCCCCATTTCTGGGTGGCAGAGAGATACTGGAGGCCGAGGCCAAAAACGAGCCTAGAGTAGTCTAATTTTTCATGTGGTCCAGATGGTGATCACATGGGACACTGGAGTACAAATTTCTGATGGGAATAATGAGCAACCTGTGAGCACCACACAGCTCCCCTCCATTTTTTGAACCTGTAGAACCTCCAAAATCACACTACTAAAATCTGATGACAAGTTAGTACAGCTTGGTTGTTGAGAACAGAATCTGTTTAGTTGTAGTGTAGCAACATCTAAAGCAGTGTTTCTCAATCATGGCGACTTTAAGTCTTGTGGACTTCAACTCTGGCTGGGGGATTCTGGGAGTTGAAGTCCACAGGACTTAAAGTCACCAAGGTTGAGAAACACTGGTCAAAAGTGTCATATACTTGCTTACAATCAGTTCAGACCAGGAAGTTACAGACTTCTTATGCAATGAGTCATTGAGTAGCACATGGCAGAAATGTCATTTTAGAAGCAAGCAATAAAAAAATAAAAAAAATAAAAAAAGGAAAGGCAGCCTTTACCGAACTCGGGCCAATCCAGAAATTCTCCTGTTGGCTGTATTTCACACTTTCATACACGCCTTTGTTTCGTAGTACCTGCAAAATAGGGATGAAATTCCAAGGTCAAAGAAATAACTTGTATATCAAGGTATATGCGCTCTACATGGGGCTGCCCCTGAACAGTACTCGAAGACTGCAGTTGGTCCAGAATGCAGCCGTGCGAGCGATAATGGGTGTACCTAGATACACCCATGTTATACCTATCCTCCGCGAGCTGCACTGGCTCCCCATTGGTCTCCGGACACGCTTCAAGATGGTAGTCGTTACTTTTAAAGCCCTACATGGTTTAGGACCCGGCTACCTGCGAGACCGCCTCCTGCCATTCACCTCCCAAAGACCGATTAGATCACACAGATTGGGCCTCCTCCAGGTACCATCGGCGGGTCAATGTCGGCTGGCGACCCCCCGGGGGAGGGCCTTCTCTGTTGCTGCCCCGGTCCTATGGAATGATCTCCCCGTAGAGATCCGGACCCTCACTACTCTTCCGGCCTTCCGTAAAGCCACTAAGACCTGGCTGTTCCGGCAGGCCTGGGGCTGTTGATCAGCATCCAGCCCCATTTTAAGTGTTTATATGTTGTGTATTTTTAAAATGATTATATTTCTATTTTTAATATTTCTATTTTTAATTTTTAATCCCTTGGGTCCCCTGGGAATGGGTGGCATACAAATACCAATAAACTGGAAAACTGAAACAGATTAAATGGGCCCTTTTCCCTATAAGGGCAAATGGTAGATGTCAGCGGGAGTGGCTTTCTGAGCGCGTCACATTTTCAAACCTTTCACAAAAAGATGCGGGTTTCATAGCAAATTGAAGGAGACTTATTCAACGGAAACTATTGCAAATCTTGTTTTTTGGGGGGGTAACCTGCATTTGAAGCTACAGTCTTGCTTTTTTTTTCCTGGATAGCAACAGCAATAGTGCTTAGACTTATATACTACTTCACAGTGCTTTACAGCCCTCTCTAAGCAGTTTTACAGAGTCAGAGTATTGCTCCCAACAATCTGCCTCCTCATTTTAATGACCTCAGGAGGATGAAAAGCTGGGTCAACCTTGAGCCTGTGAGACTTGAACTGCCAAGCAGCCAGCAGTCAGAAGAAGTAGCCTGCAATACTGCATTCTAATCACTGTGCCACCTAGACTACACTAAAGAATATTAGCCCAATTATCTCCTTGTTTATATTGCTGAAAGTATGCAAATCTTGATTTCTCTGGCTGCAGATTTTAGGTTTTTGGCATTGGGCCAATTAGTGCCATTCAACACAGAATATTATTTGCTAGAGGACTCTGAAGATTTTCAGGACGTTCTGTTTGGGTCTGCTAGATGTATGGAAAATACCTGATAAGATCTACATTGAGAGGGAGTCAGTTTCCAGGTCCAGTTTGACCTGCTGTTTTGAACTTTCAAGTCCCAAGAGTTTAAATCCAGGATGTCTCCCTCAGGCAGCCTTCTCCAGATCCAATGGAGCTATAGATTTCCCAGCTGACCCAGCTATGGGCAATTCTGACCGGGAGTTCTGAGAACAATAGTTCCAATGTATTTGTAGGGAAACTGATTAAGAAAGGCTAGTTTAGATCATTAGACAAGAGTCCTGCTCCCAATGTCAGCATTGCTTGAACTGACTGAATGCCAATCCATTGCCTGGCTGATACAAAGAGCAATGCATGACTAGTTCAATAGATTAGATTATTATTTTTAAATTCTTAAAGTATTAGTTAAGAACCATGTTGTTCTATTGGGCATTTGGGTTGCATTTTACTTCAAAAATCTTCATTTGTAATTAATATGTAATGGTTACATATGCTGACTTTATTTTCAATAGTTTACATTATACTGTTAGTCCTTGTTTAATGACCACAATTGGGGATATCTCAGTTGTTAAATGATGTGGTCACTACATGAAACCGTGACTGTACTTACGATCTTACTTTAGCTTTCCTTTGCTTTACTGATCTACAAAGGTCATACATGTGAGGATCAGTCGCAAAGTTACTTGTTTTATCGCAGTAGTAATCGGGAGTGGTCACTAAATGAAGTAATCAATAAACGAGCATTAATTATATACCAAGATATCTTTTAAATAATAGCTGGCCACCCGGAGGTTTTTAAAAGATGGGGTAGAAAAGATGTTCACATTTTCATATTTCATGGAAATCACCAAGTAAGCAGTACTGAAATATAATCAGACTCACTAATTCTGTTTTCGCATGCTGAGCAAAGCCGATTGGAGCAAATCCGTAAGTGCAAATGATAAGTAGAGTGATGATGATGTGGACAAATGTGATCCAGTATGTAAAATAAGGCCTGTTTCAGACAAAACAGAAAGAAAGAGTGGTGAAAAGTGTCAGAAACCAGAAAAGATTCTGTAGATCAGTGTTTTTCAACCACTGTGCCACGGCACACTAGTGTGCCGTGACATAGTGTAAGGTGTGCCGTGGGAAAAACACTTTATATATAGTCAATATAGGCACAGAGTTAAATTTTTTAAACATTTTCTAATGGTGGTGTGCCTCGTGATTTTTTTCATGAAAAAAGTGTGCCTTTGCACAAAAAAGGTTGAAAAACACTGCTGTAGATAAATCTCAGTCTGATACTCTTTGTTAAGAAAGAGACTAACTAATTAACTAACCGTAACATTTAGACTTATCTACCGCTTCACAGTGCTTTAAAGCCCTGTCTAAGCTGTTTACAAAGTTAGCATATTGCCCTCAATAATCTGGCTCTCTATTTTACCAACCTCAGAAGGATGGAAGGCTGTGTCAACCTTAAATAGGTCAGGATCGAACCTGGCAGTCAGCAAAATTAAGTCTGCAATACTAACTGCAGTTAGACTGCACTGCTCCGCCACTACTACATCTAAATATTTAGAAAGCTTGGCTAATTCAGTAAGTATATGATCCACAAAAGACAATGAATATGCAGCATTCAGGACACAAGATGGAAGAGAATACAAAACGACAGATAACTTCTCCAGACAAAATATTCCCTTCTCCAATTGAAATACACTCCTTGCCCAGCTACAAATAGATCGTTTATTTCTGCTACGGATTGAACACACTTTAGAATGACTTAATTATGGATGTGTTGCATTTTTATCTTACTTGTTCTCTGAGTTCAAAGAGCCATTTAAAAGGGAGTCCATCCCCCTAGCAATCCAGCTGGGAAGGTTGGACTGCAAGAAAACGACTAATCCATAGTCACCCTGGAGCTTTGGTGGTCTGCTGCTACCTGTGGCTCTCTGTGATCTCCAGCTGCGACCGTACCACACTGCTGACGCTCCGACGATACGTTCTGTTCAGCCAGTTGCCCACCATTCCCAACCCATAGTAGCGCTTCTTGCGGTCAAGGGCAAAGTGCTTCACCCTGGAAGCAATGCGAGTGCCCCTCTTGGGAGCAGAAGCTGTTTTTGAGAAGCTTTTGAGGGCAACAGCTCCCCCAGGCCTGCAGAACAAGAAAGGACATATTTGAAAACTCAGCATGAGTTGGACAGCACGGCAGCAGATACATGTCAAATTTATTCCAGGATTCTAAGAATTGTCTTCTGCAAATGTTACTTGATCTCACTAAATGTGTATGGCTTTGAAGCAATAATAGGAGGTAGTCCTCAACTTATAACAGTTCAGTGACTGTTTAAGGTGACAATGGCACTGAAATAAGTGACTTTTGACCAATTTTCACACTTATGACTGTTGCTACATCCCCATGGTCACCTGATTTACATTCAGATACTTGACTACTGGTTCATATTTAGGACAGTTCCAGTTCCAGTTCATGTGACCATCTTCTAACAAGCAAAGTCAATGTGGAAGCCAAATTCAGTTAACAATCTTGTTGCTAATTTAACAACTGCAGTTGACTCACTTAACAACTGCGGCAAGAAAAATCGCAAAATGGGGCAAAACCCACTTAACAAATTTTTCCCTTAGTGACGTTCTGGGCTCCATTGTGATTGTAAGTCAAGGACCATCTGTAACTGGTTCTCTTTTTGCCACCTCCCACCTCAACATATTTTCTGTTACAATGACTACTTTATGCAGAGAAAGGTAAGAAAATCAATAGGAGGAGTTGATTAAGTTTAATCTCAAACATAATTTTTTTTCTGGAAAATCATAAGATGACCGAGATTTAAGTGTCTTGTTTGATTCTTCAGTGCATAGTTACTTATTTGAATTTTTAATATCATCTTTCCTCTCCTCCACCCTGTTTGCATTAGTCTTTTCTACCTTGCAGCTGTCACCGTCTCTAGCTAAAGATAAAGGTTCCCCTGCACATGTGTGCTAATCATTCCTGACTCTAGGGGGCAGTGCTCATCTCAGTTTCTAAGCTGAGAAGCCAGTGCTGTCCGAAGACGTCTCTGTGGTCATGTGGCCAGCATGACTAAACAGTGAAGGCGCACGGAACGCTGCTACCTTCCCACCAAAGGTGTTTCCTATTTTTCTACTTGCATTTTTACATGCTTTCAAATTGCTAGGTTGGCAGAAGCTGGGACAAGTAACGGGAGCTCACTCCATTACACAGCGCTAGGGATTCGAACCGCTGAACTGCCGATCTTCTGATCAATAAGCTCAACGTCTTTGCCACTGAGATGCATTACTACTTAGATGCAAGACACGGAATTAGCACTGTCTCCAACAGGGGTCCCCAAACCCCGGTCTGTGGACCAGTATCAAGCTGCGGCATGCCAGCAACCAGGCCACACAAACAAGTGAAGTCCCATAGATGGGATGCAGGCAGCCCATAAAATTACACTCCCTCTGGTCTGCGGAAAAACCATCCTCCATGGAAACAGTCTCTGGTGCCCAAAAGGTTGGTGGCTACTGGTCTACAATTCTTAGATGTAAATGTCTTCAGCATTTAAGACAAACAATTCAAGTGGCCAATCTTGTTTCAAAAGGCTAGTTCCCTGCTTCATTTCCTCCTGTTCCAAAGCTTTCACTTTCTGAGCAGAGAGATATTGATACCATTTTAAGCTACTTAAAATGGTCTTTGCAAGAAAAGTAATATTATATTCATAATAGATATGTTGTCTCCATCCTTCAAATACTTGTCAGGATGACGTACTTTATAAAACCTTAAAAGTGCAAGACATGTTATCTATAATTCAGTCCTGAAGCAGCAGAAACCAGGAGTTGAGTTTATAGTTCACTGGCAGATAAATTGTTGTTGACAAATGGAAGCACCTTATTTTAGGATTGTTTTAAAAGTCTTGCTGTGGCAAAGTAGCCTTTACAGAAAGAAGAATCCAAAACAAGAGTGTCATAGAAGAAAGGGTTTTTTTCTCTCTTTGGAAAGCTTTGTTTCCAGGATATTGTGGCAACAATGGCTCACAGTTGGTGATATGAATCGCCAGGGTATATTTCCTATGAACAGGAGGCTATGTCTCTCTTGCATCAGTCCAAATGGGTCTCTGAGACTCACTGGAAAGGTTGGTCGGCCTCGGGTGACTTGCCGTCTTCTTGTAAGGGAAGCCCACGGTAACCAGCAGAGAGAGGTGGGGATTCAAATACATCATCTTGCATGGAGCACATCTCCTCATGTGCGTCAACCTGTAAGAAAGGGGAATTGTTCTTCATGGCCCCATTTGTATACCTTGTTCAGAGAGGGATCCAGTCATTCTGGCAAACACCATTGTTACTTTATATATCTAATTATGCACACCTTCATAACACCTGATAGAAAAAAGCAGAAAACACAAATGGCCTGCTGGATTATGGATTACTGCCCAGTACTGTGTTTTATGTAGGGATAGATATTGCATTTCTTTATAAATGTCCCAGCAAACCACCCACCCCAGATATGATGAGGCTGCAGCTGCCAGAATTTCCAGGCAAATGGAATATGAGAGAGAGAGAGAGAGAGAGAGAGAGAGAGGGAGGGAGGGAGGGAGGGAGGGAGGGAGAGAGAGAGAGAGAGAGAGAGAGAATAGATAGATAGATAGATAGATAGATAGATAGATAGATAGATAGATAGATAGTGTATGACAAGCAAAGGAAAGATGAAAGGAAGCGAGGGAGGGAGGAATCATTACAGTCAAAGGCTAGCCAGAGATTCTAATACAGTAGAAGGGCTGGCTTTGTTTTTTTTAATGGCAGGTTTAGTTTGTAATCAATAGAAATTCACATCATCAAAAAGGAGTTTAATGTAGGACATTAGAAGACAATTTATTTTGCATCTAAACATACAATCAATGCTCCGCTTACGTTTGCCTGACAGATCAAGCCATAATATACTCAGCTAACATTAAGCAAATTGCCCTCGCTAGCTATTCCCAGGGTAAGCTTCATTGGCAATCTGTAGCAGTGGTAGGCGGGGGAATTGGGGGAGTTGATGTCCACATATCTTAAAAGTTGTCCAGATTGAGAAACACTGATCTGTAGAAACTTAGTTTCCATAAATGTAAGTTAAAATTCAAATTCATTATTTGTGAATGGAATAAAATGGAAGGGAAGGCAGGAGTGTGAGCGGAATCAATCTATGGGAAAAGTTGGGTGGAGGGAGAATTAAGCATGCATATCTATATCTATATCTATATCTATCTTATACCATGGACAAGTAAGCATCTTCTTTCATTCACGCTCAGTCTTCCCCTTTGCCCCACTCACATACACAAAGTTCACATGCAATCCATCACTTACAGGCTGTGAACTCAGCATTTAGCATTTTGTTTGATCCAGGATCCTTGGCTTATTCTCTGCAGCACTACCCATAATCTGCTAGCCATGTTCGTTTACAAGAACCAGTGGATGGGATCGTGCACATTCACATGTACGTTTTAGCAAAACTTAGCAAGCCATATGAATAGTGCAATATAAAAGGAACATAAAGAAATTAGTCAGTATAGCACAGTGGACCCTTCTAATGTTTTCTGAGCACAGAATATTACACATCAATAGTGCCTTTGCCAAACAAATAATGCTTCACACTAGAGAGTGTGCAATTACTAGGAACATGGCCAGGCAAAAGTAGTTCCCTCATCCAATGTGTTGAAGGAGCCTTACCTTCACACAGTGAGAGCCCCTGCCGCACAGCTCTTTCCCACGTCATTCATGTTGTATCAGAAACACCCCTTTGTCACCAGTTATTTTTAAATTGGGACAATGCTAGCTGCAGAATGTCCTGGATCTATCTCCCCTCCCCATTTGCTAGATAAATTCCCCTGGGCAAAGGACATGTCCAGGCATGCCTAGATTAAAAGCAACCCAAATATTTATATTCCAGCTGTTTTTCTTGTGACTTGTCCTAATGCTACGGCTACAATAGAAACCAAGTAGAAATCAATAGGAATTCAAGGCAAGCGTGGGTCAGTTTAAATCATCCACTTTGGAAGCTTACCTAGAAGAGCGCTGTTGGTGAACTTGTTTTGCCTCCTTTAAATTCATGGTGAAAAGGCAATATCTTTCAGCAAGGAATATTTCAACAATAATAAAATATTCAAGTTCCGAAAAGTTTATGTAGCTAAATAGCACTTAGCACTTACCGCTTCATAGTGCTTTACAGCCCTCTCTAAGTAGTTTACAGAGTCAGCCTATTGCTCCCAACAATCTGGGTCTTCATTTTACGCACCTCGGAAGGATGGAAGGCTGAGTCAACCTTGAGCCTGGTGAGATTTGAAGCGCAGCTAGTAGTCAGCTGAAGTAGCCTGCAGTACTGCACTCTAACCACTGCATCACCTTGGCTCTTATCAGCACAAATATGGTATATTTTAATTAATAGAGACTATGTTTTATTTTATTTTGAAATGTAATTGATTTTATTACCCTTTTTGCCTAGCCTGAGGAATGATCTTACTCACACATGGGGGCTGTTGAGTCTACATGCCTATTTATTTCTTGCATGAAAAAAAGAAATATCTGAAAAAAAATCCCAATCCTGTTCCAGAAGAGCAGTCCCAGGGGCTGCATTCTCATGAATGGGTGAGACAATCATGAATGGTTTAACATATCCACCTTAAAAAATTGATATATAAGCAATAGTAAAAATGCTAGATCTGAGCTGGAAAGATGGCATCAAAGACTTACAAACTTTCAAAATCTCTTTTGCCTGGCAGCCTATTTCATTTCACAGAGCTGGAGGTTCAGCTTCTCCCAGGATCATCAGAAGACACCAAGTGTGACCACTTGGCTTGAAACAAAGGCTTGCTTTGAAATGGCGCAAGGATTTTTAATGTATGGGTGGTGCAGCATCACAAACTGAAAAAAGCAGGAACGGAGGGAGACTCAGTAAACAAGAGAGAAAGCTTTCAAAATCCATGGAAGGAGTGATACAGAGCTGTCAGAGCAGAGGAGGAGAATGTAACAGGAAGGCCATGGAACCATGCTTGCCTTACTGAAGAAGGAAGAGTCAAGTGTATCCATGCCATCCACCACATCATCGTCCATGAAGCTAGGATACATAAAGCTCCGTTTGTTGCCTTTGCGTTTTTGCACTGAAGGATCCAGAACGGAACGCCCCTATTGTAAGAAACAAATTGGAATGGTGAATGGTCAGGTTCAAAACATTCGCTGTTAATGATTCAGGATATTATCAGCAGCTTCAACTCCAACTGGAGTTACTGGGATATGACCAGCCCTGAAGTTGCCTTCCACATGGGGAGATGCCTGCTAAGAGGAAGGCACAAGATTTGACACATGAATAAACACTCTGAAGCAGAGGTGGGTTGCTCCTGGTTCAGCCTGGATCAGGCGAAACAGTAGTAGTGGCAGTGGGAGGCTCTGCCCACCTGCCCAGATGCTTCTGCGCATGCGCAGAAGTGTCACACATGCACCCAAACCAGCAGTAAAAAAATTGGCAACCCACCACTGTTCTGAAGCTATATCCAAATAGGTTTGAGCTATAGTTTAAGCCAAGATAGCTACAAGGTTCATTTCAGCAAATCTCTGTTTTGTGGCACAGTTTGTTGGGTATAAGCCAATAATATTAATATTGGTTCCAATTATGAAGTAGTTGGTTTTACATAGCATCCACCTTCCAGCCAAATGTTGTTAAATCTATTTCTCCATTCTTTTTCTGTGTTGTACAACAGCTCCCTCTGGTGATGCTTCTATTCAGATGTTCTGAATTGAGCATATGCTTTTACTTCTAATGTGCACCTGTTTGGGTTTCCAAGGGAAATATACCGTCATTGTGTGCCTATTTGTGTGCTCACCAAACACAGCTTCCTTTTGATCGTGACCATTCTCAGGACAACCTACTTCATACCCCTCAACTTTAGAAAGCTTGGAATATGAAAATCATCTAAGTCTGTCAAGGTAACTTTCATGGATTCACTGAATTCCAGAGTTCAAATACAAGCTTAGAAGGAACAGCATAACAAAATATAACATATAACTTTTTCAAAAGCAAAGTAACTGATTCTCCAATCTCGCTGAAATAAGGATTTTATGTGAAGTCTCAGAAAAAAATCACCCACAGGAACTGTGAAGTAGGAGAATCCAGAAAAAATATAAATGCCCTCCCACACAATATAACTGCAGACACATTGCTCCGAAATAGGAAAATTACTTGGAGAAATAATTGCAAACTGGGATTTAATATATTTTGTAGTTCAGATTTGAATTGCAATCCTATATATCCACAATTTTTTTCCTTCTCCGGAATACTAGTGTTGCTGTTGGTGAGCAGAAAGATAAGGAAGCAGCACATATCATATCCTAGACACCATTATCTAAACAAGTAAAGAACTGAAGCTCAGAGCTTTACCACAAAACTAGAACTCACTCTGATAATTGCTGCAGCTGCCTTAAAGCTCATATGGGCCACGGATTCCCTTTTCCGGCGGGGCAGGCGGGCGTAGCCTGACCGTGCACTACCTAATGATGCTAAGGACACAACGCCAGGAGTCAGAGGGGGAAGGACAGGATGTGGGGTTCGTGGACGATCCACTTCATCTGGATGCCTGAAGGGACGGCCTCGGGCCAAAGGGTCTACAATCTGAAAGGATAAAACAATTGAAGCAATTAGTTTCGTACTCAGTGCTGAAATGGAACAGGAATATTGCTTTAAATTTTAAATGTATCAACCATGGGATGGTGCCTTAGACAAATGTTTGATTCCCCTTCCGTCAAAGGATTTCCTCTGACTGACATCTCCCTGCTCCGTTTTAATCATTATTTTCCTCATCATCGGATATAGAGTCCTTTTAAACAGAGGATGTTTCCCTCTGAGAATGTGGCCAACCATAACCCCTTTAAGTTTCCTCATAGATTTAGGATCAACTCCTTCATTATGCAAAAGGAGGCCATTACCTCAGTTGCAAATGAGTTGGGACAATACCAGGTAATTTCCTCCACAGCCTTAAGCTGGCCTCCCAAACAGCTAGATGACTTGTGTAGATAGAGGGGTGCCATCTTGTTCTTCACCTCAGATAATCCGATAAGATTTCCTCTGACTGACTGTGGATTCCCAGACCCTGAGGTGAAGTTTGTTATTACCCAATACCAGACTTTTTCACTTGACAGTGAGCTGAACTTCGAGACCTTCAAAAGATGAAGTTCTGACTTTCTGGTGGCCCTTTTTCCTCAAGCTGTACATCCAAGAGGAATTTATAACTTCTTTTCTACAGCCAAATCTAGCACAACTGTTTGTCGGCATTACTGACTCTCTTATGCAATGATACCTACCTTGGGCATTTTTGTCGGCTTTGGAGATTCTGTGCCTTGGAAAGAAGGCACCTCCTGGCTGTTCACTTCTATTTCCTTGTAGGCAGGTTTAAGTTTTCCATAGCGCAGGCTGCAGTGCTGAAGGCTCTTGAGCTGCCAACTCTGCTGCTTTCCATCCCAGTCATTGCTGACGCCAAACCACTGAGCTGTTCCTCTTGAGTGTAGCAAAGAGGAAACAAACACCATAAGATAACCATGGCTTCACAAGCAACGTCAAGTCTTTAGGAAAGCAACTGAGGGCATCTAATCCATCCAGGCCCCAACGTTTATCTAGCTTTGCTTCCAGGAATGGCTGATCTATGGATGTGTTTTAGCAGATGGAAGGGGTGGGAGGATTGTAGGGGACACTTTTAAAGCTGACATTTTAAAGCTGACAGAATAAACATGAAGAATCGTGGATATACCGTATTTTTCGGAGTATAAGACGTACCGGAGTCTAAGGCGCACCAAGATTTTGAAGAGGCAAATTTTAAAAAAAGTTTTTGCACTCTGCGGCCCTCCCCAAATATGTCCCATTTTCACCCTCCTTTTTGGTTGAAAAAATGCGTCTTATACTCCGAAAAATACAGTATTCAGTTTTTTTCATCAACTCTTCAAAATATGTTTAAGGGGAAAAAAATAAATGGGATGTAGTCTGTGGTTAAGTCACACCAATTTGATGGTGGGGCTAAGCCACTTTTTATGGATTATATTTTCTTCTGCTTATTTTCCTTTTCAGCGTCTGGAAATTATTATGGCTCTGTTCTATGGAAAAAGCCATTGTCATGCTTAACAATTGATGCAGAGAAGGAATAACAGCACAACTACCTCACATACAGGTTGTCCTTGACTTACAACCATTTGTTTAAGGATGGTTCTAAATTTCCACAGCCTCAGAAAAAGTGACTTTTGACCTGTCCTTGAAGTTGCAACCCTTGCATGATCCCTGAAGTCACGTGATCACAATTTGGGCACTTGAGCAACTAGCTTGCATTTATAACGGCTGCAGCATATTGCAGTCATTGAGAACTTCTCAGCAAGCTTCCAATAAGAAAAGTCAACTGCGGATGTCAGATTCACTTAATGACCACATGATTCATATAAGGACCATGTAATCTGCTTAATGGCCATGATGAATTTGCTTAGCGACTATGATAAAAATTGCCATAAAATTAGGTTTTATCATGTGATGACTCATTTAATGACCATATGGCTTAGCAATTAAAATCCCAATTGTGGAAGTAAGTTGAGATCTGACTATAATGTAAAATAGCTCACAAGAAATAGTTGACATTTTATCAGTCTTATTTCCCCTTCTTTGACACAGGTCTCAGTTTTGAGCAAGCCCAAGTTAGAGCACTGGGTAATCTTTGAAAACAATAGCAATAGTACTTAGACTTATATACCACTTCACAGTGCTTTACAGCCCTCTCTAAGCTGTTTTATGGAGTCGACATATTGCCTCCAACAACCTCATTTTATCGACCTTGGAAGGATGGAAGGCTGAGTCAATCTTAAGCTGTGAGAATTGAACTGCTGGCAGTCAGCAGAATTAGGCTGCAGTACTGCATTCTAACCACTGAACTACCACACCTCTTAAAGCACTGATTGCAAACATAATGACATTCAGTTAAACTGGGAGCTTATACATTCTCAAGAGGAAAGTGTGCTTAGTGTACTGATGAATTCAATGAGTCTAAGTTCATCTACCAGACAGTGAGTTTCAAAAATAGCTACCCAGCTTTTTTAATGTTACTAACAGCGCAGCAAGCAAAATCAAGCACTCACAGACTCACAAATTATCCTAAGCTGTTGTTTATATTTCATATTCATATTACTATTGATTTGTTTTTAAATGATGTAAGCTGCCCAGAGTCATTATTATGAGATGGGCAGCTGAATAAATATAAGAAATCAGACAAATAAATAATAATAAGTTAACACGTTAGGATAAAGTTTTCCTTACTTGCGAATGCTCTGGGACAATGAGGTTTGCCTATGCAAGGCGGGATGTCTTTCAAAGTTGCTGTCCCCTCTCTTCAATCTCGATTCTTGGAGGCTCACGCTTTTTTGGAGAGCTGGATTTTTTTTCAGAAGCTAAAAAGAGACATTGAGGTCATCAGCAAAGGGGATGGGGAGGACGGATTGATCCACAGCCCAATCAACTATCCACACAAATTATGAATTCTCAAGAAATCAGACTCCCTGATCAGGGAGGGATCAGAATCTTCCTCCAGTTCATGGCTAGATAAGCTGGGAGAGTTAATTAGTCAGACATAGATATCTGTGTGAGGGTAAAATGGTACATAGATCAAATTACACACTTGCCTCTGAGCAGTTTATAACCTAGGGACAAGTAAAAGAGAAAAGGAAAAAATGCAATGGAATAAGGGATGGGATGGATGAAATGTTCTACTCCCGGAAGTGCAACATTCACAAAAAGTCTCTGTAGAATACCAAAGAAATGGCTGGAGCTTATAAAAGATTTTTCCTTCTACTGTGCTTATATGATCCGTTCTTCCTTGTCACTAGCTAGTGAGTACGTACAGTAGAACAGATACCACTTTTAAATGGGGCGACATAGCAGGTCAATGTAATAAAAGCTAAGGTAATTCAACTGGCTAATTATATTAAAGATTATTACTATAATGGTTTTTTGGAAGACAATCCATCTAAAGACAGATTGTCTGGATTCAGGAATGGTTTTACTGAAACGTTAACAATTCTGATCAACGAGATCCAATTTAGCTTGAACTTCTAGCAACCACCTTATAAGGAGAGAACACCGCAGTATATTTGCATGTTTGAATATTGCAGCCAGAAGATGTGAACACTTGATACACTCTTATTAGACAACTTACATCCAGTCTCTCATCTTCCTCTTTCAGGGAAGGTTCAGCAGAAGGTGATAGACACAAAAGATCCTGGCTGAAGTAGACAATCTAGAATGGGTGGAGATGGCATGGTTGTTTTTGTAGGTCACCAAGATTAAAACTTGACCGCAGCTCCTGTTTTACCATTAGATCTTTCAGCAACATATGAAGCTGGGGAGCATTGTATCCTTCTGCACAAAGATTGAGAGTTAGGAGCACTGGATTTCAGTGGTCCCACTCCCTTCTCGGTGTGAATGCGTTAACACTAGTCTATGATGGTGGAGTTGAACAACGAACCAGTAAACAATCCATGATCATTCCCATATGGGAGATGAAAGCCAGTTCTTTGAGAC
Organism: Thamnophis elegans; assembly: GCF_009769535.1. Lineage (NCBI taxonomy): Eukaryota > Metazoa > Chordata > Lepidosauria > Squamata > Natricidae > Thamnophis > Thamnophis elegans. Next base: position 55,753,287 of record NC_045542.1, read on the forward strand.
TCAAAACAAAGGCTAATATCAGACTGCTTTCAAGAGTGAAACAGATCATAAGGAGCATTTGGGAAGTGTTTTACAGTACCTGGCTTTTAAATACCAAAGTCAGCTTTGTGCTTGAAACAGCATGTTTTGTTTTTTTGAAGCAATTTTTTTGCACTACTGTAATGTACAATTATAAGAGACACCTCTTCAGTTAGCACATAACAGTGGAATTCTCACAGTTAATAGACATTTATGGCTCTCAGTAATTCATACCACTGTTTGGCTGCTTTCCTCTTCAGACTTCACTGGTGGGATCATGATAGAGAGGTTGGGGGGCTTCTTGCTCTGAAGTCGACTGCTGCTGGTGCTAGAACGGCTGCTTCCATTTTTATCACTGTCTGCCATCTTGGATCAGAAGGTATTAGTCTACCTGTAATGAGGGAAGAAGCAAGGAATTTAAAACTGAGCGCTCTCTCATGTTCATTTGATTAAAGGCAATCTTCCCCACATTTAAAGACATCCTCCTTATAAACTTCCAACCATCATCCCCAATCACCAGAGGGAAAGCAGTCCCAACATACTTTGAAAGCTCTAATTTGGGGAAAGAAGACTTAAGGAGGGGGGTGGATCAACATTTGTTGAGCAACAACTACTGCTGGTTTCAGGGAGGTAGAACAGCTTGTTAATGTGCAAAGGATTAATTAATGAAAGTTTTGATTTGCAGGTCTGCAACTCTAGGTGTCTAAAAACAGGTAAACATATTGGAACAATATAAAAACTCTAAGGACACTCAGGCAAAAAGCCAATTAACAATAAGGCAAAACCACAAGTACACCATTTTCACCATCCAGCTCGGGATTTAGACACGCAACCAGAAGGCATTGATTAATCAATATTATTTATTTTAATTCATTTCTACCCTGCCTTCCTAAAATTACTAAGCTAGTAAGGGGGATTTCAAAAGAATGGTACAGGTAGTCCTCACTTAATGACAGCCTTGTTTAGCAACTGTTCAAAGTTATGAGGGTGCTAAAAAGTAATTTTATGGCTGCTCCTCACAATTACTACTGTCATAGCATCCCTGCAGTCATGTGACTGGTGGCATTTACCAATGTCACAGCATCCCACAATTACATGATCTCCATCTGTGAGCTTCACAGTCAGCTTCTAGACTGTGGAAGGAGTTCTGGAGGTATTCAGTACTGCAGGCAAACTCTGCCCACTGCCTGAAGTTCGATCTTGATTCAGGGTTGAGTCAAGGTTGATTCAGCTTTCCATCCTTCTGAGGTTGGTAAAATGAGGACCCAGACTATTGGGGGCAATATACTGACATTGTAAACCACCCAGAGAGGGCTGTAAAAGACTATGGGGCAACATACAAGTGTTATTGCTAGTCTAACAAGCAGTCAATGGAGAAACCAGCAGAAAAAAATGCAAATTGTGGTCACTTGGTATCTCACTTAACAACAGGCCTGCCAGTCCCAATTGTCTCTTTAAATGAAGACTACCTTTAAAGCTAATATGTGTGGTATTATTTTGCATATTTTCAGGAAATTGTGTTTAATTAGAATGGGAAATACTTCAGATTTCATATTACAGGCCAGTATTTCTATATGAGGATATAGGACCGATGTCTGTACAGTGGATTAAAAACTTTTTCTAACAGAATGGAGACCAAACATTAATGGGGTCTTAGGTATAAGCAGTTTGGACATGAAACAGAAATTGTCAGGAGGGGCACATCATTCCATTCTCTTTTTATAAAATATTTTCAAGTTTTGGAGCTCTGCTTAGAAATGATGACAGGAAGCCAAGTGAAATAGTTTGGGAGCCTGATTTTTAGTAACCTCAGAAGTTACTGACCCTTTTCCTAAACTGGTAATGCCTGCAAAATAAACTATTTAAAAAAAAGATGTTCAAACTATCTGGGTGTATTTAAAACTATTTCTGTCTTTGTATTCCTTCAGATCAACTTTAAAGGCATTGTTCTCTTTAAACCTGTCCTTGTGAATGCTGAAAGTTTTTCCCCAAAGGCCTCGGCAGTCTTATTTCATTTTATATTAATTATCCCTAGATGCAGAGACAATTCTTGTACAGAAACCCGTTGCTCGTTGAAGTTTGCATCTCCTCAAGGGACTATGCCTTTAATCCAAATGTTTAAGGTCAATTCTTTCACGCCGTTTTTAAAAACAGTTCAGTTGTTCACTGATTTCCAGAAAGAGCCCCAGAAATGAACTTTTGTAAGATTTGGATTCAGATTGGAATCAAAGCTGGTAGCTTCAAAAACAGTCCATTCCCCAAGTAGACTTTTCCAACCCTATCAAAGCAATCATCCTAAACCTGTTTACACAAGGGGCCTTCAAGGATTAAAGGTAATAATCCTGACCTATTCACACTGACCAGCAGTTGTATCATTCTCTGCAGGAAGAAGGAAGCTTCAGAGAGTCATACAAGGGACAGAACCAAACAGATGAGATTTTACAATTGCTGGATGGATCAGCTAGGGTTTGTAGTGCCACTTATGTGACCTCATCAGCTTTACTACCGGAGCTATTTAGGTTAGACTGCCTCAGCCTTTTGACCTATTAATACTACCATGGGAAAAGCTAACCGCTCCTAAGAGCTTACACAATGGTTAAATAATATCTTACATATAACATGTAGATGGTGACTCAATTATTATATACATCAGATCACATAACGGGAATCTCAAAGACTCCATAAAAAATAGCATCTATTTTGTTCATGCAGTCCTTCATGAGATCAATGTTGTGTCCTTATATCTAAGAGAGAATTTTCCCCACCTTATAACCAACTACTCATATTCTAATATGATAAGATAATCTCTTACAAAAGCTCCAAGAAAGGTATGGTACACCAATGCCTTTACAGCATTAAAGAGCATGTCCTTACCTGAGCTGCAATGGCAATATATCAGCAACTTGGGGCAAAAGATAAAAAGATCATCAAGTCAAGCTTGATTGGTGACCTTATATACGGCTTGGTGTAGTTTTCCTGGTGGTGTTATATTACTGGGGCAATGTTGTGGAAAAATGTCGCTGCCTCATTCCAGGTTATTTCTAATCTGGTTTATACCACTGAGGTTGGTTAGTGGTTTCCCATCCTAGTACTAATAAGCTCTGCTCATATTCCAAGCCCGACAAAGGTCAGCCAGGGGTTTCAACTCACTGAGGTCAAGTCACTATTATTTATATTTATATTATAATCAATGTCATCTAAAGGACCCTGAAGTGCTTCTTCTCTGTAGAAGTAGCACCTGTCTTCTGGAATGAGGTTCTCCCAAGATCTGGATGGCCCTCACTCTATTATTGTTTAGAAGAAACATGAAGACTATCTATCCACTCTGTCATTCTTGCATATTTCGCCTTTCCCCCACTCTCTTGGTAATTAGTTTTATTGTCATTTTCTTGGTTTCATTATTGTGAACCCTCCCCCCCCCCCGAATAATTAGAGTTGGGTAACATCAAGTTTCATAGATGAATGAATGAATCTACAGAAATTCTGAATTCACCCTTAAGTCAAAAGGCAAGGCATTTAAAAAAAAAGATTTTGAAAACTGAGACAATAGCGGTATGAAAGAGTTCTGGGCCTTACTGACAGCAAATTTATAGTTAACCATTCACCCAAGGAGTCTAAAAAGATCTCTCATAGAAAACTGCTGGTCTTTAGAAAAAGATACACAAATGTTACCAAACTGCCTTCTATATGGAGGGTTTAAGGTGTCCTATGGAGCAACTATTTTTAAAAAGGGATTTGCAGTTTGGTAAATTGCTTAACTCTGATTCTAGATATTTACTGGATTTATTAACATAAAATGATCTAATATTTAAACAGCATGTTGTTTGAGAAGCACAGTGATTCTGTCTCAGTAATCATTCAGGGACCTTGCATGAAAGAAACGTGATACCCATCATAAATCAGCTGTGGAATTCACTTCTTGAAGATGTAGTGATGGCATAAATTTGAAATATTTTACAGACATGAATGTTAAGATTTATTATCTTTACATTGACAAAAATCCAGTTGATTATTGCATGAAATTAGATGCTGGATCTAATCCAATAAATTTAAGAATGGTGTGAGGGAAAATAGGAGGAGGGGGGAATGTGGGATATGTTCACTGCCATAAATTATTTGTAAAAATAATAAAGGCACAAAATAAGTAGTACCGTATTTTTCAGAGTATAAGACACACCTTTTTCCCTCAAAAAAGAGGCTGAAAATCTGGGTGAGTCTTATACACTGAATACAGCATTTTTGCCTCCTGAAACCCCCGCCCCCTTCACCAAAATGGCCATGCATAACCTCTAGGAAGCTTTTAGAGAGCTCCTGGGGGCTGGGGAGGGCAGAATGAGCAGCCCGTTTTTGCTCAATTTACCCCTCCAGCCCCCAGGAGCACTCTATAAGCTTGCTAAATGCTATCCATGCCCCCACTTTTTTTATACGAAAATGGGCCTGTTTTTGTGAAAAATGGGCCTTTTTTGCTTGTTTTGGCCCACCTCCAGGAGCACTCTGCAAGCTCCCTAAAGGCTATTCATGCCTTTTGGGGAGGGGGGGAAAACGGGCCTGTTTTCTCGCGAAAAAACGGGCCGTTTTTGGGAGGTTTGCAGAGTGCAAAAACTTTTTTTAAAAAAATTCCTCTTCAAAGCCTGCTGCTCTTATACTCTGGTGCGTCTTATACTCCAAAAATACGGTAAGTAAGTCAGCAAGTAAATAATGAACAAACAAACGAATGATTCTGTTGGATGCCGGATCAAGAAAGCTACAATTCCAGTATACCCAGAGGACACAAGTTTGAAACTGTTTCTTCCATTTGGTTCTAGCAGATGGAAAGGCCTATGGATTAGAAGGAATGGTACATATCCATTCATAAGTGCTTAACCAACACTGTGCTAATGCTCATAAAATAGTCCAATACCAACATCTTAAAAATGGATTGCATAACTCAAGTCACTCTACATGGGGTTGCCCTTAAAGACTACCCAGAAGCTGAAACTAACCAGAGTGATGTGGCACACTGGATACCCCATGCTTCACCTGAATATTACTACTGTTGCGGGAGCTGTAATGGCTTCCAGCTGCTCTCGGGATGCATTCAAGTGCTGGTTATCAGCTTTAACGTAGAGGGGCAGGCTACCTGGGGACCAGTTCTCCCTGAGGACATCCACCCATCCTACTATATTAGATAAGAGTGAGAACAGTCCCAAGTCCCCTGCTTTCAAAGTTGTCATATGTTGGGACCTTGGAGATTTGCATTGTGAATGGCAATCCCAGCCCTTGGAATGGACAACTCGCTGTGGGACAATTTGATTTAATTATTTAAACTAATTATAAAACTTATCTTAATTTTGACATTTACATTTCATTTTCGTCTCTTGTTTACTTCCTTTCTTTAATGATTCTATTACCCCATTTCTTCAATATTAGTAAACTTTTTTAAAAAGGTTTTTATTAAATAAAACTTAAAAAGGTTGGACAGAGTGTGATATTTCTGCATAGTCATTTCCATAGAGTTCTTAGATTTTCCAACAATAGCAGTTTACATCCATTACATAGGTATGTGCAATCAGTCAAATTACCTACCCACTAATCCCTTTTGTTATATAGTTACTATCAGTACATATACATATCCAATTCCTACCTATCAGATAATATTAATACCATATTTCCAATTCTTAACTTATCTGTGTTTTCTGTCTACCACCTTTTCCCCTCATCTCTACTATTGTACCATTTGTCCCAGATTTCATGGTATTCCGTCTCATCTTGTCCTTGAACTCTAGAGTCACTCTGGTCCATTTCTGCGCATGTTAGTATCTTATTTATTATTTCTGTTCCGAGGCAATATTGAGTATACTCTTGTCCCCTGGCAAGTTGGCCACAGCGAGCAAAGTTGTCTTTTTAGTTTTCTAGAAGTCTGGGAAGACTGGCTCTTCTCTCTTCCCCACAAACAAACATTGGGCTAGTATGGAGGCTGAGCTGAGGGGATGATTGGTTTGGGGGTTGGGGGAAAGGATAGTTTTGATTTTAACAAAACCAGAAAAAGTATGGGTCTGTGTCCTAAATTAGGCTTGAAAGAACAGACAGAGGGTTTTGCGTGATCAGCCCAATTGCATTCATATAATAAAATCATTTTTGGATTAAAGATGTAATCATTATCACAGACGACCATTCTTTAGTTCTAAATGTGTTTTTTTCACTCAAACCATACCCCTAACTTCAGTGTTATTTTGCTTTACCAACCATGTCTGCAATATAGAAGATAGGGTGGTCAGATAAAATGATACTTCTTTAAAAAGATATTTAATTCCCAATGTGGATGTGGCAAACGTGATGCGCCATTGTGGTAAAACATGTCCTCCTGTTTTACTCTTGCAGGACAAGCTTAAGCAATAACAAAGTTACATACTCTCTGGCAAAAGTGTGTATTTATTTCCTGTTCTTCAGACAGACCAAGTTCCAGCAAATGCATTTTTAAAAATTAACTGCAATGACACAAATAGCCATTAGAGGGCAGTGGCCTCATGTTATTCAAGCTTTCTCTGCTGGCCTAAAATAAACAAGAGCCTTACTGTGGCACCTTGGAGGTTTACTGGGGAGGAGAAAATGGTAAACAAGGAGGCTCAATATAGACTGCAGTGTTTTTATTAGGCAAGTTCAAGTGCATAGAAGATAAGCAGAGAGACGGAATTGTTAGGAATACTAGTGTTTCTCAACCTTTGCAGCTTTAAAATGTGGGAATTCCCATAATTCCCCAGCAAGAGTGGGGAATTCGTAATCCTTTCTAGCTCTTGCCAAGAGCATTTTTTAAACTACTGTAGGTTTTCAGCTTTCCAATAATTTAATTACCTGATCTGATATGCAGTTGGATGCTGCTGTTAAAGAGCGTCACCATGTCTTTTACATCAGAGGTGGGTTCCTACCGGATCGGTCTGGTTGGCGCAGCATGGTTCCCCCCCCTCCATTTTTTAATGTTCTGTGCATGCGCAGACCTATTAATGAGCAATTGTGCACGTGTGCGGACCGAACCGGCAGTAATGCCAGCAGCAACCCACCCGTTTTACACATTCCTTCCTCACCATATGCCCCGCTCCAGATAAATCAATTAAAATAATCAGAAATCCCAGCCAACGTCAGCAATGGTTCAATATAGAAAACACATGCTTTGGGAACACTAAATTAACCATCACAGGGTTTTTTAAATATATTATTTTAGCTGCTTGATAATATACAGTATATGAAGGATGACACACACATAAATAAATAAATAAATAAATAAATAAATAAATAAATAAATAAATAAATAAATAAATAAATAAATAAATAAATAAATATGGGACAGGTTCTTGTCACTCTCCTAATCATGAGTCATTAAAATAGAAAACTCTCCTTCAAGTCAAGCTAGTCTCATGGATGTTTTAAGAAGATGTACATATATCCTACGTCCTTGCCTTCTAGATTTTCTTTTTCGAGCTCCCCAGTCTTATCTACACAGTCCTGGGAATCTCAGTTACAAGAATTAACCAGTCTAGTCCCACTAGGTTTAGTGGTCAGATAAGAACAGCTATCTGTTGAAACTTCTCTAAACTAGATTAGCAGACCAATATCTATGCTCTACATGCTTCAAAATGTATAGAGATGATTAGAAAAAACAGATATATAACACAATTCAGTGAAAGCATATTACTATAGTTAGTTTAGCAATTTTCTCATTTCTGCGACATGTGAGATATCAGGTGTGTGCGTGTGTGTGCACATGCAGTAAAATTTGAGAGCATCTGTGTCCATTTTGTCCAGCCGAGAAGCTTCCTGTATTAGTTTCATAGCTACCTTAAAAGGAGATCTCTTCTTTGGAGAAGAACAGCAAGCCTTAGTCCAGCAACCCAGCAAGAATACATTGCATGGGAGGGGAAGCCATAAATGTTAAGAGCCCCTCTCAGGAAGGGGGCAATGTAATAAATAATCCAGACCCTCAAGCACCCAGGAGAATAAGCATCCTATACAGCAATTCTCAAAGTGCTTGAGCGTGCAGAAATGAGCTCGTGTCACAGAGAAGAGGGCTGATGCATTAGTATTTGCCTCATCCATTATAAATTTTGGGACCATCGCCATCTGAATGGGCGAAAATATTTATACAAGTCGATACATCCACAAATAGGAAAACAAACACCAGCAGGTATTAGAGGCCACCAGAGCTGGCAGAGAGACTTCAGCCAACCTCTCCCAGAAAAGCAGGAATAATGGTGTAGAAAAGCAACAAGGCAATGTTTTTTTGGGGGGGGGTGACCCTCGAACAGACACAGTGGATTGAAGGCCACTTTCATGGTAGCTAATTAGCTTCTTGTGATTATCTGAGAGATCCCAGGTGAACTCCTGCACCTCCTATGGATATTTCTTGTTCTTGGAGATCCTACAGCAGGTTATTGGAAACAAATCTTGTCATAACCATACAGGGCTTTTTGCACTTCATTCAGAGGGCTAACACATACACTAATGCACCACAAAAGACATGCATCCTCCTGAACCTAAAAGTAAAATAGTGTTCTATTCCAGTAGGAAGTTATGCATTTGGTAAGAGTATTTAAACCTACCTGAAATAAATTGGAAGTTTTATTAAGGAGTTGTCATCTACTTCGGGAAGGCCAAATAGCACTGTATCATCCTCACCCCACCCCCCAATTTTCCTATATGTTCAGGCTGTCGCGGCAAAGGTCTCTGCAATTTACCTCATGCAGGAAGGCCAGACCTGAACGACACGTATCCCCAAAATGGTGTAATAGTTAAGAGGTAAGGTTAGGGATAGCATTAGGAACGTCCAGGTTCTAGTCTACTTTTGGCCACAAATGTTCCGTGAGTGACTTTGGACCAGTTGCTCTTTCTACCAGTTGTTATTGTAAGGCAAAATAGGAAGAGAGAGTGCCATGTACACTATCTTAAGCTGCTGTGGCAAAAAGCAAAATAAACTAATGAATAAATGGAAAGGAAAACTGGGCTTTACGTTCCTTTGGCAAGCAAGCAGCCCATTCACAGAGAGAATGACTAATTACACAAGAATGGCCACCAAACTCGTCTGCCAGCACTGCCCTCAAAAATTCTCTTTCTTTGCTTTTTAATCACCTAGCAAATACAATGGCAAAACACTGGAATTCACACGCCACCCGCATAATAACACGCCTCATCAGTTGGCACGTAGTTGTATCTGGAGCCTGGATGACTTGTTTTTCCATGACAGGGAACCTGCCAAGGAGGAGCATTTAACAATGAATGGTTTACCATTTTTACAGAATGAAAGGAGGACCATCAGAAGCTGCGGCTTGCCTCCTTTAACCTCCCTTCTTCTTGAGGGTGACTGCAAGCAAGACAAGAGCTATTGTGCCCAAAGGAGCTCAAAGCCACCTGATGGGAATCAGCCCTTTTGGTGGTCACCAAGGCATTTCTTCCCACAAAAATGGCATAAATGACCAGGCAGGGCAGAAACGGAAACTTTTTCTCTGAGCAGGAAAAAAAAAGGCTTATCTCCACAGGAATAAAATAGCAGAAGGAGTGAAATGATCTTGCAGGCCATGTTAGCTGGGAAATTACAGAGGTGGAAAATCCAATTCATTTGCAGGGCACCAGGCTGGAGATGTTGAAGGTGCATAAATAGAGCCTGAGCATTTAACCACAGAAGATGAGAGAGTTTTCTCTGACCAATTAACCGTACGTCATTGTTTTCGTTGCATTGCTAAAAAGTACTGTTTTGGAGATGTGTCTGTTATATTTCTCAACCTTTTGCACCTGGAAGAAACCTTTCAAATGTTTTTTCCAGTTTCAGGAACCCCTGCAGACTCACACTCAAATTCAGGGCAGAAGTTATAAAATTATACTTGTCTCCGGTGTATGGCTGTATAGATGCATTGACAGTGTTCTTAATTAAATTAAAGAATTAAACATCTTCCTTTCCTCTGCCTCTTTCTCCCCCACCTTTGTGGATGGCTCCTGAGGCTGCTGATTCTCAGCCCAGCCCAGTCCCAGATCTTCTGTACCTGCCTTGAGACAGAGCCCCCTGGGCCACTGTACCTGCAAGAAAGGCAGGCATGTGCTGGAAAGGAGACCCCTCACAAGGAGAGGATGATTCTCTCTCTCACCACTTGCTGCTCCTCTCTCTTCTCTTCCTTAATCCTCACTCATTCCTCAACTCAGCTCACTTTTCTGCTCATGCGGTGGTCACCTCTCTGTTTGCACCTTGTATGCACAATTCCCCACCCGTCCAGGATATGCACATACTCCGGCAGGTCAACCCAATGTTGGAGGTTGTAAGGATTTTGTTTGGTCTCTTTTAAAAAAAGAAATCATGATCTCCAGGGAACTGCCAGTGACCTCTGATGGAAACCTAGGATTGTGTGAAACCCCAAATAACTGATATTGGTTAATATCAGTTTTATTTCAATCTTCTGCAATTTGACACCTTTTAGAAATATTGGACTAGAATTCCCACTATTCTCAGTCATCAGGATTTGTCGTCCAACACATTGGGAAAGCATCAGACCAAAAAGACCAGCTGCTCCCATTTGAACGGCATCTCCCATCATCCCCTGCCAGCACACACGATGGGTAATGAGTACGCACGATGAGGCCTGGGTTCCAAATACATTAGGAAGGCTATATTTGGATATGAGCTTAGCAGCTGTTCATAAACAAAGTCCCAAATAAAATTTAGTTATAAGTTAATGTTGATTATATAATGCTGCAGCACAGTCATTCCAAATCAATCTATCAACCAAGAAGCAATATTTTAGTATTTCAGGAATATAGCTAAGCAGCCACCCTATAGTTTTGAAAAATAATCTTCATTTCTCAAGGTTTTTCCAAAGTTTTATAACTATTAGAACATTAATCAAAACATTAAACAAGCAATGGTGGTTTATTTGGCTCCATCACAGAAAGCTTAGCTCATGGATAATTTTTGGGTGGTACCAATTCTTCAAAGAGGGGCAGTCTGGGATATTGGTTAAGGCACCATGCTAAAAATCAAGAGACTGTGAGTTCTAGGCCGACTTTAGGCGCAGATCCAGCTAAGTGGCTTTGGCCCATTCACACTCTCAACCCTAGGAAGAAAGTAGTTGCAAACCACATCCGAAATGTAGCCAAGAAAACTCCAGACAGTTTCCAGGAGTCAAATATTGACTTAAAAGCACATTTACAAAAACAACATTAAGTTTCAATCCAAAATTGCATAATCTACTCCGTAACACAAACAGCCATACAACCCACAGATTGATTTCCACCCACCCCCCAATTGCTCCCATAATGAACAACTGCCTCACTTGGAACAGGTTTAATATACAAAAGAGACTCAGTTGGGATGGAAAATTTCCCTTCCAAGGTCCTGCAGACAGTCAGAAAAGAGATGTATTCTCTGTTAGCAAGGAAAAGAGTGAACCATCTAGACCAGGGGTGTCCAAACATTTTTCAAGGAGGGCCATATTTGGCGAGGTGAAAATGTGTGGGGCCGACCATTCAGCCTGACATTCTTTTGAACCATTAACATTAAAGGCAAATGAGCTATTGACTAAACAAATAACTTAACGGCACTAATGTTAAAGGTGATACTGAGATCTCGACTGCATTATATAGGCCAGATCTGGCTCAAAACAAGTGGTTTTGATGTGCAAGATGTCATGCAGATGAAAGTCACTTAGTCTCGTCCTCACACAGTTCTTGTTAATGTTCATAACCAAGAATGTCTTCGGTAGAAGTAGCTCCTCTGCAGTGCAGACCCCCAACTGAGCCATCTTATCTCGCTGTGATACACAACATCTCTGTTTTCAGCCTGGATGTCAAATAGAAACAGTTGAAACTTGCAGTGACACAGGGCTTTGGAGCGAATATAATTAATAGCCTTCATCAACAGTTTCATAACATGATAATATTTCAGATGTTTGGCACAGAGAATTTGTTGGTGAATAATACAGTGGAGTTTTATAGCTTTGCCTTCTTCTTCACTGACTTTGTTACAGACTAGCAATAGCAATAGCAGTTAGACTTATATACCGCTTCATAGGGCTTTCAGCCCTCTCTAAGCGGTTTACAGAGTCAGCATATTGCCCCCAACAACAATCTGGGTCCTCATTTTACCCACCTCGGAAGTATGGAAGGCTGAGTCAACCCTGAGCCGGTGAGATTTTAACAGCCGAACTGCAGGACTGCAGTCAGCTGAAGTAGCCTGCAGTGCTGCATTTAACCACTGCCCCACCTCGACTAGGGTTGATAATTTTTAAAGATTGGGTGGATGGAAACGCAGGAGCCATGGATAGCCAGGAAGAAGATCTTTATTGTACAGAAGTAAGATGACAGCGATTCAAACCTTTCACAAAACGCGCCCAGTATTTATAGAAATTGTAACACTTATATTAACCAATCAGGGGCTGGGTACTGCACAGCAACTGCTGATGCAGTACCTCGGCCAATCAGGAAAGATTAGCTGTTAAGGAAGGCTAGCAACAGCCTCTGATGCGTCCTAGCCAATCAGGGCGCAGCAGAGCGGTTGCTGGCCCTTTTTCATGTTTCAGAATACATAACACCACTTCCCCCCAGATCTGCGCATGCTTGGCTAAGGAGCATGCGCAGACGACCTTGGACCAGGCCTCTTCGTTGTAGATGGACTTGGAGAGGTGGTGAGACTGTTTGGTGGGGGGGGGAACGCATAGGATCATAACAAGGAGCTTTGAAAGTTCAAGAACATTGTAAGATTGACACTTCTCCTACCCCCCAGTTAATTTCAATCCCATTTGCCCCAGGAGCATTCTGGGAGCTGTAGTTCAGAGAACATTGTATGACAACTCCATTTTTCACTTCTCCTCCCCCCCCCAGTTAGATTCATTCACATTTACATAAGACTCCATTTACATAACACAAATTGCATTTGTGGATTGGCTTTGCTCGCAGGCAGGGAGGGTTGAAGAGATTAGCGATTTTGTGGATTGGCCGGCAGGGTTCCCTGTTGCTGGAAGGATTTCGGCTGGCGTTTGCTGCAGCGAGGGATAGGCTGACCGAGTGGAGCTTTCAGCTTTGGGTTGAGGCACAGGAGTTTTGGCTGACAGTTCAGGCTGAGCGGAACGGCCCTGGAGGCGGCTGAGATGGGGAGGCGTGTGAGCTTGCGATCCTGGGCTCGTTAGGAAGGCTGGCAGGCTTCTGAGAGCGGAGACTTTTGTGCAGCAGGCAAGCTTCTGTAGGAAGAGAGCAGGCATTGAGCTCTCGCGGCAGGCTTCGCAGGAAGGGGTTTGTGAGCCCTGGAGGCATTGGGAGGACCGGCAGGCAGCGGAAGCAAAGGCAGGCAACGGAGGCAAAGGCAGGCTGGGTCGTGAGGCAAGCGGCGGCCGTGTGGGAGGCAAAAGCAGGCAACGGAGGCAAAGGCAAGCTGGGTCGTGGCTTCGGAGGACAGGCAGCCGGCGGCAAGGGCTTGGGAGGAAACGACTTCTCGGCTGCTCGAGGCGACCTGGGGCTGGCTTTGAAGGCAGCAGCGGGTAGAGGCAGACAGCGATGGGCGCGAGGCTTCGAAGGCGGCCTCTGGCCGTCCTGTGGCTCCTCAGGCTTCTAGTTGGGAGGACACGGCTTCGCAGGAAGGCAGGCAGGCAGCGGTCAGGCTCCCTCCGCGGTTGAGCCTCGCGGTCCATTGCTCGTCCTTGCGCATCGGTGGCGTTCCGTCCGAGGTGAGCGCGGGACACCCCCTCGGGCGGACGGAGGCCGCGTCTGATCGATGCCAAGTTGGCGGAGACGCTGGCAGGCTCCAACGGCGGTGGCTACGGCTGCTGCGGCTGCTGCTGGAAGGTAGCCTCTGAGTTGTGCGAAGGTAGCTTGGTAGCCTCCGGAGTTGTGCGAGGTAGATGTTCGCGTGGCTGCGACTGGCTGTTTTCTCTTGTTCCAGGCCCTGCGGGAATCGTGGATCCCATCCTCGTCGCCAGTTTTAAAGATTGGGTGGATGGAAACGCAGGAGCCATGGATAGCCAGGAAGAAGATCTTTATTGTACAGAAGTAAGATGACAGCGATTCAAACCTTTCACAAAACGCGCCCAGTATTTATAGAAATTGTAACACTTATATTAACCAATCAGGGGCCGGGTACTGGCACAGCAACTGCTGATGCAGTACCCTCGGCCAATCAGGAAAGATTAGCTGTTAAGGAAGGCTAGCAACAGCCTCTGATGCGTCCTAGCCAATCAGGGCGCAGCAGAGCGGTTGCTGGCCCTTTTGCATGTTTCAGAATACATAACAATAATCCACTTCGCTTGCCAGCCATGGCAGGTGCGCCATCTGTAATAATCTCAGTGACTTTATTCTACGGTAGTTTCATGTCATCTACGGTGAAACAAACAGAAACAAATAAATCTGTTCTTCTTGTTTGTCATAAGGCTCTGGAGGTCAAGTAGCTCTTCATTCATGTTCATGTCATTGTCCACTCCTCTCAAAAAAATCAATAACTGAGCGGTGTCAGATGCATCCGTGCTTTCATCACAGGCTAACAAAAAAAAGTCAAACTCCATTGCCTCTAACTGCATCTTAATATCAATGAAACATCTTCAATTCTCCGTACCACAGTTGCCTTATGAGCCAGGCAAACATTGGCAAATTCTTGCTTCTTCCCAGGACAAATTTTCTCCACTATTTTCATCACGCATCTTTGATAAATTCACCCTCAGTAAAAGGTTTGCAGTGCTTGGCAATCAGCGTTGCCACCCTTGTAACTCGCCTTTGTGGCATTTTCATTTGACTTATGGGCTGTGTGAAAAAGCGCCGCTGTGCCATTAAAGCAGCTTCCAGTTCCTTCACCTTTTTGTCACGTTCGTTCTTAGTTAGCTTGTTCGTCTGGTAGTGCCTCTTGATATGAATTCCTTGAAATCTGCCACAGTCTCAGTCTTGCAAATTAGGCAGACACAGTTGTTTTGTATTTCAGTGAAAAACTGTTCCAATTTCCACTTGTCCTGGAAGTGGCGGCCCTCGTCAAGTTTCCTTTTTTTTTAGTTACAGTCGCCATTTAAGAAATGGGCACACAAGCCTTGGTGTCACAAGGATCATGCAAGGAGAGTGCTGACTCAGGTCTACTGCCATCTTCTGGTGAAATATAACCACCAGCCTTGAAGGCGGTGCTCAGCCAGCTGTGGATGGGCAGCAGGGGACAGTTGCGGGAACCGCTGTGCGGTAAAGGAAAAAACGCCAGCCAGCAGGGATGAGTGACAGGCTGAGCCAGTGGGGAGAAGAGGCTGTGGGCTGCTCAAAATTTGAAAAACCGGCCACAATTGGCCCCCGGGCCGGACTTTGGGCATGCCTGGTGTAGACTATGCCAACTGTAAACTAGCACAATGGAACAGGGATAACACAATACATCACAAGGGGAAAAAAGAGAGAAAAAGAAGACAGACCAAAGACCATGCAATGGTTTACCAAAGTAAGATCATTCACAGGTACCTCTAACACTTTCCTATGTTGCCACCTTGCTAGTTGGCTTTCTTTAATCACGCAACAATCCCACTTGCTATGATTGATTTACTTAGTCAGCATGCTATGCCTGAATCCATTCAGACTTCCTTCATTATAGAAGGATCCTATAATCAAGAGACTGAACTCATGGAAGAATAGTAAATATTATTTACTTAACAACCCAGCTGGTGCTTACTGAAAGAACAAATAAAGCATTTCCAACCAGACAGCATATCACTGTAAGCCAATGATGGCTCCTGGATCAAAATAGCAGTAGGGCCTACCCTGTCACAGGGGCAGCATAACAATTTATTATTTGTAAAAATAATCATAAAAAGTAATAAACATGGATAACACTCACACATTTGCACTTTGATTCAAGTGACTCTGAGGATACAGATATCCTGCCAAGAGACTACTCTCAGAGTACTAATGACTAGATGATTGTGGTAAATTTATGTTTTAACCGGGCTGGTTTGATCCTAGAAGTGTATGGCTAGCTCGGTGATGGTGAACCTATGCCATGCATGCCAGAAATGGCTGCTCTGTGGGCACGTGCTCCGTCACCAGCTGTTCTATTGGTTTGCAGCGTGCGCATGCGTGCCAGCCAGCTGGTCTTTGTGCACGTGGAATGACACAAACCTGAAGACTAGCTGGCCAGGCGCATGTGCAGTAAGAGATTGGGCAATCATTTGTCTGGCAGTGATGGTGAACCTTTTGGCACCGAGTGCCCAAACCAGAATGCGCATGCCGGAGCACCAGAAACCCAAAGACCAGCTGTTTCGGTGCGAAAAGGTTCGCCATCTCTAGGCTAGCTGATGAGAGCTAAATAGCTTGAAATAGATCTATGCTAGTTCCCTTATTTCTTTGTTGGTAAAACATAAATTTAATATAAAAAAAGCGATTGCCTGTGGAGACTCCTGGATTGGGGCTGAAAGGCGAAAACGAAAGCCGTATGCTCCATCCCATAATTGGGGTAGACCAGATTGCCCTGATAGACCAGTCCCACCGGAGAAAAAACACTTAGACTATATGACTGTAATTCCCAACCATTAGTCAGAACTAAAGAAGCATCTTGGATGAGAAGCAGAATGTTTTAAAGAAAAGAAACCCCTAAAAGTCCAATTTACTTTTGGAAAAACACCTTTGGGTCCGATTGTCCCCCTCACATTCCAGCGAATTAGGAAGGCATCCACCTGAGCCAATATCTCATTGTTTCGGATTTTAAAAAACGGTTCAGCCCTTTTGCCTAGGTAACAGTTCTCACATATTTCTATCAGGTCATCTTTTTCATTCTCTACACAAAGCAACTATGGTGTTGCAGGGTAGAAGTTGCTGTGTTTTCGTAGGTGGAAGTTGATCTATAATGCTGTTCTACAGAGAGAATATATGGAGCTTACACTGAAAGGTGGAAGAACACTCCTGTTTCTAATCCTCCTATTGCTCTCAGAAAGACTCAGCTTCTGAAGGAGGAGCTAGGACCAGTCCCTGAGGAAGGAACATGCTCAAAAAAAGTCTTAACCTCCTTTTCTTCCTTTTTCAAATGAGTCACTGACCTCTGGTTGCCATCACAGGCTGGCAATGTCAATGTAGCTGAGGACATCTTGGCTAAGATAGTCAAGAAACCAGCGGCAAATATATAACAAAAACAAATAGCACACTTTGTGGTCCAAACAGGAGAATGATCAGCTGATGGCCTCCTACCCTACTTATGGGGTTAAGGCTACTTAGAATCAGCAGGGGGGGGGACATCTGAGAAAGGGCGAAAGACGTCCTTTCATCAGCCTCGGTCTGGGTTAGTTTTATTCAAGTGAAAAGTACAGGAAGAGGTTTGCAGGCTTGGCCAAGATATTTATGCCTGAGGCAATGAAGTGTTGTACATTGTTTGTACAACGCACAACTCATTAAGCCAAAATGCATAACACCCAGCACACCTGTCGGAATATTTTGACCCTCTCCTCTTCCATGAAATAAAAATACAATGTTTGCCCAATTAAATGGCTGTTAGTGTGTTATCCTGTTTCTATTTTTTTTTCATGGATGGAATTTTTGCAAAGGCTCCCTATTTTTTAAACTGAATGGATTAATTTTTTCTTCTTTTTCACTTTTTCTTACACCTATGATTAATTTTTTTTCTTTTTTAATAATGCTTGATTGGATTGATTGGATTGATTTGATCTCCATTTAAGGGTTTTTTTTCTTTCTTAAGCTTAGAATATAAAGAAGATAATAAAAGGATTATAAAGAGGGTTGTAACAACAGAAGAAAAGCAGTTACACTGCCACTTAGAGGCTGGAGGCTGGATACATTGTTTTCTCTTCGTTCTCTTTGATCACTTGAGATTCAAGGTTCTTCCAGTTTGTTTACTGAGAGTGATAGTAGGAAGAGCACAAGTTGTTTATACAGGTGCTTTTGGGAGTTCTATCACTAGATATTGGAGGGAAGACAACATTTGACTTGAAAGATAATAAATGAACCTGTTTGAAGTTTATTAAAATAGCCTTGAATCCTATAATGGCAGTTTCTGCAAAATTGGAAGAATGGCACAGAAGGAAAAAGAAACTGTAACATTGCAAATGATTATGTTCGAATTCAAAATACAGTGGGGCAAAAAAGTATTTAGTCAGCCACCAATTGTGCACGTTCTCCCACTTAAAAAGATGAGCGGAGTCCTGTAATTGACATCATAGGTAGATATCATCTATGAGAGACAAAATGAGAAACCAATCCAGACATCAGACATTGTCTGATTGGAAAGAATTTTTTTTGCAAATAATAAATACTTTTTGCCCCACTGTATATTAGTTGTGACAGAGAGAATTGAAAAGAGATTGGAGAATATGGAATACAAAACAGAAAAATTTGATGGAAAAACTGAGGGATGTTATCAAATGAAAGAATGTGGAGGAAAGAGTTCAAAAAATGAAAGAAAAAAATGAGCAAAGAGATAAGAAAACTTGGATACTGACAACAAAGTGAGCGTGGTTGGTATGGCAAGAATGGAATATGGAAAGGGGTGATAGATGGTTGGTACTCTACCACAGACTTCAAAGATACAGGTTGATGCAATGGAAAGATGCAATGGAAAGATACAGGTTGATGCAATGGAAAGATGCAATGGAAAGATACAGGTTGATGCAATGAAAATGTATAATAAAAATTAAGCTAAATTTAGTTTACTAGTAGTATGTATAAATGAAGCAACAATAGCTATAGTTAAATAATGACTATAATTATAACAATTCATATATATTAGTTTGATAATATTTTAAAATTTTATATAACAACACATGAGATTATGAGAGGAGGTTTAAAAGCGTTACCTAGAATATGTTATAAGATGTATTGCGATTGGATGATCTTAGATGATTCAATAGAAGTTATCATATATCCTATTCTAGATTTGAATATTATATATAAAAGGATGTAAAAACATTATAGTCAAATTAAGGTTGAGATATAATAATCATGATATACATGAATATATGTGAATTTAAAATATGCAATTTGACATGAAAAGCAGGTGATGACTATGGAAGAGATGCATGGAAATACTGTAACCAACTGACACACTTTCTACAATTTGAAATCAAAGATGGCTTTTTTATTTTATGTTTGTTTCGTCTTTGTTCAAAATAAATAAAAATTGTTTTTTTTTAAAGAAAACAATGGCCAAGAACAAGAAAGTGAAGAAAGAGGGGCTAATTCTGCTGCAAAAGACTAGCCTTAAGAACAAATACACACATAGCCGGAATTGAGAAGACAGCGACAGCACAGACAGAATGTGCCATCTCTGCAAGGAAGCTGAAGAACAGTGGACCCATCTACAGTAGTTAGGAGGAGATTGCACAGACTAAGTACAAACAGTGGCATGGTTAAGTCTGGGATATTGTGTGACAGAGACTTGTCTGTTTTAATTTTAAAACTAAAGAGCACTTAGCGTCTTCATTTACTATTACTTTGTTTTGTGGTTCCACCAGTTCTTGCTTCCAAACAAACAGTGTTTCTTGCAGATCTCCCATGGACCACTGTTGCTACTTTGTTATGCTGCTCTTTGTAATCAGTCTGTACCATCTTCTTGCAACAGCTAACTAGCTGGTCCTCTATTTTTCAGCTTCTTTGGCAGAGGTGGCATTGCTATCTGTTGCTGTCTTCTCAATTCGCCTTTACACATTTATTCTTAAGGCTTTGATCTTGTGCAGTCAGAATTGTCCCTCTGTCTCTTTCTTCAACTTTCATGTTTTTAGCTATTGCCAGGCTTGTTATCTGCTTTGCCCGCTAGTTTTTGTTTTTAATGTATTTAAATGGCCATGTAATACTTTGCTTTGACTATCTCTTTTCTATTCTTCATCAGGTCTTTTTGTACATGAGTTTGGTTTCTCCAGTACTCAGTAGGCTTTCATGGCATACTAGCTTCAGTGCATTTTCTTTACTGTCCTTAGATATTCTTCCAGTGTCTTTCTTGAATTACCGTATTTTCAAAGTAGAAGATGCACCTTTTCCCCCTAAAAGAGGGTGAAAATTTGGGTGTGTCTTATACATTGAATGTAGCCCACCCACCCAACGGCCCCAACCCTTTGCCTCTACCTCCCAGCAATTTACCTCTTGCAGCAAAGGGGCTTGGTGGGGGGGGGCTTCAATAAGCAATCCCTGCAGGCCTGTAACAGCTGATGATCAGAGAAATTGAAAGTGAAACTTGCTGTTTGCTCCACCTGGCAAATTGCTGGGAGGCAGATTTTTTCTTGTGCTATCAGGCTGTTTGCTGCAAGCAGGTAAGTCACAACTATAAATGCCTATAGAATGTTCAAATTATTAGACTTATTTTTAAAGACTGCTTTATTATTATTCTAGACAACTTAACAAAGTGAAGAAGCTTTTTAAAATAAATGCTTGATCTGAAGAGGCCCTGTGCTATTGTTTAAAAAATTGCTATTCTTTTAAATAGCAGAGAATAACTATACTTCCAGAAAGCACATCAATTTTAACAGCATCTGTACAAGTATAGTCTGAAATATAACACTACAAACAGTGTATATTGTCTGTACTGTTTGTTGCAAGGAGGCAAAGTGCTGAGAGGCAGAGGCAGAGGCAGAGGCAGATATTTTTCTCTTGTTTTCCTCCCCAAATCTAGGTGTGTCTTATACTTCGGTGCATACTCCGAAAATACGGTAACTCATATATGTTCAAATATTCCACGTCCACCTATGATAAGTACTTATTCATTGTCAATATTTTTCTGGTCTTCATACCAGAGGTTTTAGTTTTGCTGGTCACCTGTTGATTATTCCAGTTGTGTATGTAATGACTGGAATTGCCCAGGTGCTAATTGCCTTGATGGTATTTTCTCCACTGACTTTGGACTTTTAAGATCTTCTTCTCCTCTCATGATGTGCTGACTTCTAATCTTCT
The DNA here is from genome assembly GCF_009769535.1 of Thamnophis elegans. Lineage (NCBI taxonomy): Eukaryota > Metazoa > Chordata > Lepidosauria > Squamata > Natricidae > Thamnophis > Thamnophis elegans. Next base: position 55,774,152 of record NC_045542.1, read on the forward strand.
TGATTTCAACGTGATTGATGTTGTCAACTTGAAGCATGACAAGATATCTGTAGTGATCGTCTTCCTTCAGGCTCTTGATGTTATGTTCCACAGGGCACATCCGATCCTTTCACTTCTCACTATTTACCCTGTTGATGGTAAGAATGGCACATTGCTCCTGTCCAAACTCCATCTTTGCTATACAGTGTATATAGACAATGCTGAGCAGTGATTCTACTTTAGGTGTTTTTTCATGCAGCTTCAGATCGTCCATCTAAAGAAGATAAGGTAGCCTGGCAAGTGTTTTGATCTCTGATAGCCATGGCCCGACTTGTTCAGTATTGTTGACAGAGGAATCAATGAAATACAAACAGTGGTGGTGACAGTGAGTTGCCTTGAAAGATTCCTCTCTTCATATTAACTTTTCTCAGTTTATCACCATTGACAACAACTTGGTCTTCTATTGCACCCTTGAGCTTTACACAAAACATCTGTTGTTTCTATTGACTCCTATTATTCTAGGCACTTGATTATCCAATTATATAGAAGGGAGTTGAATGCCTTCTTGTAATCAATCCAAGCTACATTCCTTTAGTCTTCCTTCTCTTACAATTTTCTAAACTCATCTTGTCAATTAAGAACTGACCATTTGTTCCTCTGCTATTTGGCAGTTTCTTCCTACATATGCGGATAGAACTTATTTTTACTAGATACTGTTGGATTGCATCGGCATACAACAGCAGGTAGCAATGCATGAAAATTATTCTTTAAAATTTTCTGGCCATCCAACTCCAGTGGGAATAATAATATTCCGTCACTTCATTCTATACCAGGCTTAGATTATTACTGATTTTTGTTGGTGAAATATTTGTAAACTGTTTTCCTTCCCAATGGAACCAAGAATATACAAACAATATAATAATAAATTAATCTTCAATTTCAAAAAAAACCCAATACAAGAATCTCTGACAAAGGATTCTATCATAAATTAAAACACTAAAAATATGAAAGGGCACTTTGTGACTCTGGTCCCAGGAATTATGGTCTCCAGTGGTTTCAACACATTTGCAGGTGTCAAGACTGGCAAAGGATGCCTTATCCTATGATTTTATTGCCATAGAAATCTCTGGCTGTTGCCTTTCTTTTTTCTAGGTTTACTTCCCCCAGCTCCTCAATCAATGGCCTTGAGACTTGCAATTACAGCTTCAAGCCATTTTCTGCCCATTTCAAATATATTAGCTCTAGCAGGAGGAAGCCAAGACAGGAGATGACTTTTAAAATTTAAAACAGGGCAAAGGTCGGTCACATGAGTAGAGGAGGAAGCCGTTTTTTGTTTTTTTTTTAACAAGTTGTAACGAGGAGGAAACCTGCCCCTTGAGATTTCAGCAAGGAACACAGTTGGAATCCCTGCCTATTGGACAGGTTTTGTTCACAAACCACAAACCCCAGTCTCTACATTGTCTGAATTATTCTGGCAAATGTAAATTTAAGGCAATGAAAGGAAAGCATTCTTCACAGATGTTGGCCAGAGGATAGGGAAGGTCCAAGCAATTAACTTTCAGCTATTTTAAGAGCATGCCATCTCAATTCTCAATTAAGTGTGTTTATTGGAAAGCTACTTGTAATACTAGAAGTGGGAACAAATGGCTGCCAACCTCCATATTCCCATAGGAGTGTGTTCACCTCCTCCCAACTGACCTAGATCTGGGTCTGTCTTAGGCATAAGCTCACTGAGTGACTCTGATCAAATGCTCCTCATTCTCTGCAAGCCCAACCATTCTCTGGTTTAGTTCTGCAACCCAACAAGAGAGACACAGATTTCAGAGGATAATTAGAATGGCAGAAAACAATTACTGCCAACCTGCCTTCCATTGAGGACCGGTACACTGCACTAGTCAAAAAGAGGACTGTGAAAATATTACAGACCCCTCACATCCTGGACATAAATTGTTCAACTCCTACCCTCAAAATGACACTATAGAGCACTGCACACCAAGACAACTAGACACAAAGACAGTTTTTCCCTGAACTCCATCACTCTGCTAAACAAATAATTCCCTCAACACTGTTAAACTATTTACTAAGTCTGCATTACTGTTAGTCTTCTCATCGTTCCTATCACCCATCTCCTCCCATTATGACTGTAGGACTGTTGCTTGTATCCTTATGATTTATATTGCTATTGATTGCTAATTTGTACCCTATGACTATCATTAAGTGTTGTACCTTATGCTTCTTGATGAATGTATCTTGTCTTTTTATGTTCACTGAGAGCATATGCCCAAAGACAAATTCCTGGGCCCAATCACACTGGGCAATAAAGAATTCTATTCTATTCTATTCTATTCTATTCTATTCTATTCTATTCTATTCTATTCTATTCCTGTCTAGGCAGGGGTTGGACTAGAAGACCTCCAAGGTACCTTCCAAGTCTGTTATTATATATTCGTCATATTAATCTATCTCAGTTTATCACCATTGACCAACAATTTGGTCTTCCATTGCACCATTGACAAAGTGTCCAATATTCTATTGACTCCTTTATTTCTAGTCACTTGATTATCCAATGATATGACAGGGAGGTGAAAACCTTCTTGTAATCAAGCCAAGCTACATTCATGTTAGTCTGTCTCTCTTACTGTTTTCTAAATTGTCTTGTCAATTAGGAGCTGATCATTTGTTCCTCTGCTGTTTGGGCAGAGACTAGGAAAAGCGATGCATTTACCTTTATTAGATGGATGTACAGTCCAGCCTTCCTTCCTTCTAGGAATTCAAGGCACCTACCACAAACTCTCTCTTCCTGTTCCCAGAGAGGGTGGTTGAGCTAAGAAAACGATTGGCCCACAGTCACTTAAGGGACTTTTCTATGTCTGATGATAGGCTTCACAACTCAAGTTCAAACCTTCACTGCTGTATCTCCCGGGTGCACACAGCAACGACCCACCACATTCGAAGTTGTTACAAAATCATAACAAAGATGAACTTCAAATGTCACTTCATGTAAGCTATAAAATAACTTCAGTACTTGAAACACAGAATGAACTTTGAGCTGTCAGAAAGACATTTGGCTCTCATTTTTTCAACCCATGGGTAGTTCCTGGTGGGTGTCTTAAACAAAACTGTGATAACCCATTAATTATGTTTAGACACAATCAAAACATAGTTTGAGCTATCCAGATTCCATATAAGCCAGTAGCAAAGCATGGGGTTTAAAAGATATTTAGAAACAAGATGTCAAATCGACATACTACCAGTACTTTAATATCATATAGAACAAAGTAGCTCAGTTTACAAAATTAGAAATTGTTAGGGCTTAAGGTGCCACAATACTCTGTTTTGCTGGAAAAGACAACCATGATTACTCTTCTTAAGCCATATTCAAAATGGAAAGAGAAATACAAAGTTAAACATTGAAGTAATTTCTTGGAAACCATTGCTTAACCAAGGAATAAAAATATTAGAAAAATCAGAGCAAAGTAAAGAGTCATGGTTTCATGCAGTACAATACAATACAATACAATACAATAGCAGAGTTGGAAGGGACCTTGGCGGTCTTCTAGTCCAACCCCCTGCCTAGGCAGGAAACCCTATACCGTTCCAAACAAATGGCTATCCAACATCTTCTTAAAGACTTCCAGGGTTGGGGCATTCACAACTTCTGGAGGCAAGCTGTTCCACTGATTAATTGTTCTAACTATCAGGAAATTTCTCCTCAGTTCTAAGTTGCTTCTCTCCTTGATTAGTTTCCACCCATTGCTTCTTGTTCTAACCCTCAGGTGCCTTGGAGAATAGTTTGACTCCTTCTTCTTTGTGGCAACCCCTGAGATATTGGAACACTGCTATCATGTCTCTCCTAGTCCTTCTTTTCATTGAACTAGACATACCCAGTTCCTGCAACTGTTCTTCATATGTTTTAGTCTCCAGTTCACTAATCATCTTTGTTGCTCTTCTCTGCATTCTTTCTAGAGTCTCCACATCTTTTCTACATCGTGGCAATAAAACATTGATACAGGCAATCAAACTTTGATTACAGAGTCAATTTGAAATTGACCATGTAGCATAAGGTCTAATATAATTGTTTAAAATTATACAGCAGATGTATATTCCTGACAGAACTTTTTCCTTCCTTGCCTCTCATTGCAACACACATATTCCCCAGCAACGCCATGATGATGGCTTTTTTCTTAAAGAAAATTATTTAGCATATCTGCATAGCCACCATCAACTCTTTATCTACTTTCCATTCACACTAGGCAGGAGGACTTAGCAACGGTAAATGACACCAACTCCATGACTTACTTGGACTATGGTACTCTAATGTGCCCCTCATAAGGCTGCCTTTGAAAACCACCCAGGAGCTTCAGTTTGGACAGTAGCCCAGCTGTACAACAGACAATGTCATTAGGTCAATGTCCAAATAGCATCCAAAAGTAAATCAGAGTCTAAGGCAAAGGATTGCTCAAAGATCCAATTTATTTATTGGCACATCTGGGAAACCCCAAATCTGAAAGCTTCCCGGTTTTACCCACCTAGTTGAAAGTTCAAGATCTTGCCCCTCACCTACAAGTCCATCACATGCTCCAATCTTCCACTGCCATGCTGGCAGTTCCACCCTTCCAGATCCGGTCAGGTGCAGAAGCAAGGATGACCTTGGCTTTATAGAAAGAATTTTGTTATGGCTACATAGTATCTTACTCAATACAATCCCCCCTCCCATTTTCCCACAATAGAAAATGCATAGTAGAATAATAGAAGGTGTGGCAGGCCAAAGATCCAAAAGAAAAGATGGCTGCAGGCCTGACAATCAATACGTAAGAGCTGCAAGTTGAGTTTCTGCTGCTTTTGGGTACAGTTTAAAGTCTTGATGGTAATCTATCAAATCGTTTACCGTTTGCTTTCAGGACTGTATTCTCCAAGCAGAATCAAATCAATTTTATTCCACGTATCCTGGGTGAAACTGCTGCTGGTTCTCCATGTTTGGAAGGTGAAGTGATCTGAGTCTCCTAGGCATATCCCCCCCCCCCCCCCAGTCTTTGTGCCCAACCTATGCAACAGCCTCTCTATAGGCTTCCATCCATGTGGCTTATCCTTCTGGAAGCATTAAAGATGGGACTCTCCTGGAGAGCTTATGTGAATGACAGGAGTTATTTCTGGACCGGCTAAGTATAACTTATGTTAATACTGTGTTCTTGGAATGTTTGTTATTTATATGTTGTTAGTTTTAATCTGATTCCCCCCGCCCCCCCATGGCCATTTCAGTTATAATGTTGTGAACTTGTACTATGTGCTCAACTATTAACTGCCAAGCCTCTAAACGGCAGAGCATAATCAAGGAAGCAGATTCACACGGGACCTTTCTAAATGAGCTTCAGTGCCAGAATTAGGATTAGAGTAAATTGTGAACATCGAAGCAGCATGACTGAGCCTTGCTAGGATCTCCAAAACAACAGATGTCTTGAGAGCAGCCTTAGTTCCTTGTTGCTTTCTTTATTCCATGCCTCTATGGCTTCTATTCAGGTCCAGTACAACTGGGTCAGTTAAGAAATTAAGAGGTGTGGGACAATGCAAGCCCAAGTCCTCTGTGTCTGCAGGTCTCAAGCTGTCTGTACTTCCTTCACTATTGGTTTCTCTGCTCCCAGTGCTAAGGAAGCACGTACAAGACCTCCATCTTTCTGGTTATTTATTAAGATTTTTTTAATCCCACCTTTATTACTTTATAATTAACTCAAAGCAATGACTATACTAATATTCCTTCCTCCTCCTATTTTCTCCACAACAACCACCCTGTGAGGTGGACTGGTCTTAGAGAGGGAGACTGGCCTACGGCATTGACATTTGCTTTTGCTGATAATTGATACCTGTCTAAATTGCTAGCATGAATGTGGGAACATGCAGGAAATAAATGCCTGCAAGGAACCAATTTTTAAGTGGCCTATGTAGAGAAGGGGGGATGTGGTGGTTCAGTGGCTAATGACGCTGATCTTGTCAATCAGAAGGTCGGCAGTTTGAATCCCTAGCACCGCGTAATGGAGTGAGCTCCCGTTACTTGTCCCAGCTTCTGCCAACCTAGCAATTCGAGAGCATGTAAAAATGCAACTGTAAAAATAGGAACCACCTTTGGTGAGAAGGTAACAGCATTCCGTGCATGTGCATGCCAGCAACATGACCATGGAGAAATCTTCGGACAACACTGGCTCCTCAGCTTAGAAACTGAGATGAGCACTGCCCCCTAGAGTCAGGAATGATTAGCACGCATGTGCAGGAGACCTTAAAAGTTGTCTTCCAATACTTGAAGGGCTGTTACAGAGAAGACGGTGCTGATTCTCTTAACACCTGAGGCAGGACAAGAAGCCACAGGAAGAAGCTGATCAGAGAGAGATTCAACCTGCAAGTAAGGTGGAATTTCCTAACAGTGAGAATGATTACTGTATATACTCGAGTATAAGCCTAGTTTTTCAGCCCACTTTTTGGGCTGAAAAAAAGCCGCCTCGGCTTATACTCGAGTCAGTGAAAAATTTGCCCGAAATGGAGGAGAAAAAGGGGCGGGGCCATGCCGCTGGGTGACACTCGTGAATGGCCCAGTGCCCCTGTGAGTTTCCCCTCCCTCTGTGTCAGTTTGCCGCGCAGCGCGCACCGCACCATCCCCCCTCCTCACGTTCTAATGTAATGCAGGGCTGTCTTACGATTCCCCTTCCTCCCCCTCCTGCCGCTCTGCAACGATGTCCCACCTCCTCCTGTTATGGCAAGCAGCCACATAGCGATGTCCCACCTCCTCTGGTACAGTGATCCAATGATAGGAATCACTGTGCCGTGTGTCATAGGAGGCGGGACATCGCTCCCGCGGCTGCACGGGACATCATCATCACAGCGGGACATCAGCATCATGAGGTGAGTGAAGTATTTCATTGAATACACCGCTAGTTTACTGTTTTTCTTTGAAATAAATATTCAAAAACATTATTGTATCTATTTTATTTTTGAAATTTACCGGTAGCTGCTGCATTTCCCACCCTAGGCTTATACTCGAGTCAATAACTTTTCCAGTTTTTTGTGGTAAAATTAGGTGCCTCGGCTTATATTCGGGTCGGCCTATACTCGAGTATATACGGTAATCAGTGGAACAGGTAGCCTCCCAGAGTTGAGAGCGTTCCATCACTGGAGGTTTTCAACAAAACCAGCCACTTGTCTGGGATGGAATAAGGAATTCATGGAGTTGGACTAGAAGACCACCAAGGTCCCTTCCAGCCTTTCGATTCTATGAATTAAATTTATAATAAAACCAGTTTTATATGCCAATGTAATTCAAGAAAGACTCCCCATGATTTACCCAGACAATAAAGCATATATATTATATTAAGCTAAACAAGCACTTATTGGTGCTGGCTTAAATACCAACAAATACAGTTACACATTAAAAATAATATAGGACCATATTGTTTTCAACCTCTTAAAATGATGACAAGAAAAAATAATATAAATCAAAGAGTCTCTGCCTTATGAGGAATAACATTAGAGGTATTGATACTGTAGTGCAGGGGTGTCAAACTCGTGGCCTGAGGGGTGAGGCGTCACACACTGGCCAGGCCCATGCCCGGTTTAGTGAAGGGGGGAAAAGTCTGGATACATCATGTGACGATGTCGAGTTGGACACCCTTGCCACACTAGTTGTTGCAGCTGGATCATGTTTGCATGCTTACAACCCAACCCAGTTAATTGGAGTTAAATGGAACAAAAATATAAAAGTTACTCTTCAATGCATTACTCATGAGAAGCCAGACAATTTAAAGTTTGCAGCAGTTTGAGCACTGCTAAGCTGCAGTTGCAAGGGGAAATGGTGCTGAGACAGTCTCCAGTTTGCCCCATCAAAGTCCTTTCTCTGCCCAGAGCAAAAACCCCTGGACTGCAATCGTCTTTAAAAATATCATAGGCAGCAGCAACTTTAGAAGAAGTGATGTAGGAAGTGAACTCCAAAGCATTAGTCATCCTTGAATTGTCAGCTGCTCTCAAAAGCTACTCACTGCCCTGTCTCCATTGCCATCAAGGGCCTCTTTGTCAAACATGCCTCATCTATGAAATCTATTCCTGATAACCCAGTGGCAGCAAAACGGGCTGGTTCAAGGAGCTTTCTTCCTTCTCTCAAGGGACTGGGAAGGGGGGAGGGATTTCTTTTCAAGTCTCAGTGTAGTGAGGTTTAGTGGTGGTGATTCCATGGGAGCCTTCCAGCACACCCCTCCCCTTCTCTATGTGTTTCCTCCATCTGAACTATAAATACACATATTTTTGAATAAGGTAAAGGTAAAGGTTCCCCTCGTACATATGTGCTAGTCATTCCCAACTTTAGGAGGTGGTGCTCATCTCTTCAAAGCCGAAGAGCCAGCGTGTCAGAAGATGTCTCCGTGATCATATGGCCAGCATGACTAAATGCAGAAGGTGCACGGAACGCTGTTACCTTCCCACCAAGGTGGTCCCTATTTTTCTACTTGCATTTTTTTAACATGCTTTTGAACTGCTAGGTTGGCAGAACCTGGGACAAGTAACGGGAGCTCACTCCATTTACGCAGCGCTAGTGATTTGAACCGCCAAACTGCCGACCTTTCTGATCGACAAGCTCAGAATCTTAGCCACTGAGCCACTATATTTTTGAATATTGTAAAGCAAAACTTACAGCCCTTCCCCTTACATGCTGTATCACACAATGAAAACAAGTAACAGACAAAAAACAAAAAGAAAAATTTCACAAATATAATTCTTTGGAGGCTAGAAAGAAGACCCAAGTAACTGTGTTCTTTTAATGACCTCTTTTAATATGCACCTTTTGAAAAGATTAAATACAGTATAATTGTCTTAGATGATCTTGAAAGCCAAGAAGTCAGAGCTAGATGGGAGACCACTAAAAACTCCAGGGCTGCAGCCTACACTGGGAAGTTGGACAGAAAGAAAGAAAGAAAGAAAGAAAGAAAGAAAGAAAGAAGGGAGGGAGGGAGGGAGGGAAGGAAGGAAGGAGCCTGAAAGATGCCAGTGGTAAACCACTTCTACATCGCAGTCAGGTAAACTACATAGACATGTCCATGAAATGGGCATGAGTCAAACTAAACTCAAAGGAAACTTACTTCACTTTTTTAAAATGGTGAGGAAGGAATTTTCTACATGGTCCACACAAATAAATAGAAGTACTTGCTAGCTAATTGGCTTCAGTTCATTGACTGGCATTCAAAATCTATCTCCTGTAGACAGAACAGCTTCTTCCAGCTATGGAAAACTTTAATTCCATGGAAGCTCATCTGGTGGTAGAATGGAAACTATTTTACCAACTCTTTTGATGTGGAGGATTGAGAGATGAACATGGTATGCAAAAACAAAACCAGGAAAAACTACACTGCTCAGGGATTACTTGGGAGTTTTGAATTCAAGAAAACCCAGGGTTCCTAGTTCGAAAAGCCCATGAATACCATTACCAAGATCTGAAGAGTTGGAATAAGGAAGTAGAGTGAGCCAACCAAATGGCTATGAAAAGCATGTATTTGCATGAAGTAGAGGAGCCACCAGCAAACCATAAAATTTCTATCTTGGCCAGAATTTGATCTTGCAGGGGATTCCTAGTGAATCCTCACTGCTGCAGAAAGAAAGATATACTATCCAGTATGCTACTTCTTAAATTAGACCAGTTAGGAGAGATAAAGGAATGTCAGAGTGTACTGCTTTAAAGCATGAAAGCCATAACAGTGAGAAAAGGAAGGCAGTTTTACTGGAAAGAGTAACAGTACAGGAAGGAACAAGTCATGTTAGAAGGAGAAGTGATACAAGTCAACGATATGCCACTTCCTGATCTCCTCATGAAAGACACATTTGTAAAATAAGCAGTTTCTGAAATGTTACACAAGGGAGAATGTTGAAATTCCATTTCCCGATATATTGGTTTGCCATAATACTTTCACTGGATTTGGGGGGAGGAGTACCCTTGAGTCAGTCTTGACTTCTGGCAACTGCCTGGATAAATCCCTGCAATTTTCTTGGCAAGATTTCAGAAGTAATTTGCCATTGCCTACTTCCTGGGGCTGACAGAGAGTGACTGGCCCAAGTTTATCCAGCTGGCTTTGTGCCTAAGGTGGGGCTGGATCTCACAATCTCTCAGTTTGAGCCTGATACCTTAACTGCTACACCAAGATGGCTCTTCACTGGAAATAGGTTATTGTATAAATGCTGGAATGAGAGAAGAAGGAGAATGACATCATGTTTTCATGTGATGTGACATGAGCGTCAAAAAGAGCATTTTCTGAAATTCTCATCACATAAAGGCTTTCTGGAACAGGAATATGGCCAGAAGTATTAGTTAAATTAAGTAATACAGGTAGTCCTTGAGTTACAACCACAATTGAGCCCAAAATTTATGTCACAAACTGCAACATTTGTTAAGCATGCGTCTCCTATTTTACAACTTTTCTTGCCACAGTTGCTAAGTGAATCATTGATTTGTTAAATTTAGTAACATGGTTGTTCAGTGAATCTGGATTCCCCATTGACTTTGCTTGTCAGAAGGGACACTGCCATCGTCATAAACACAAAACACTTGCCAAGCACATGAATTTTGATCATGTGACCGTGGGGATGCTGCAACAGCCGTGTGGAAAACAGTCATCATAACTCACTTTTTTCAGTGAGGTTGTAACTTCGAATGGTCCACTGAATGAACTATTGTAAAGTCAAGGACTATCCGTATTTGGTTTTGACAATATTCAAACCTGCACATGTTTCCTTGGGGGTGGAAGTCATTGAGAGGGCACAGAATGAGTTCCCAGGAAAACATATGCAGAATTATAAGCCAGAGGTGATTCCTGTTGGGATGCTCAGTTTTTCTGACACGCACTGTATGGACAGCCAGATGTTGCTCTTCTGCATCATCTTCCATCCAGAACTGCCCAGTCTCCCTTCCCCATCGCTTTCACCTGCAGTCCTGATTATCTCTCTGAGGAGGTCCTGAAGCTTGTCTTTTCCAGCTCACTTCCTCTGCCCTTGCTTTTAAATGTTATCTAATTTTGTTAACAACTAGCCTTCAGGAACCAGACTGAGTTAGCTAGATAAATACCCCTGGGCATGGTCTATCTTATTATTATTTTTACCCATAGAATTTCCCTCACAAAACAAAAATCCTCCAGGATCCAACAGTGCTGGCATGAGAACAGCAGGAAACGATGATATGATTATCCGTTTGGCAGCAAAAAATGTCAATTGGCAACCTGCATATACATTGCAATACATAAGCAACTCCTGACCTGTAACCGGTATTTTTCTCTTCAAACACTAAAACATTCAGTTTCAGAGTCCCTGTAACCAAGTTACATTATCCAGCCTTGTTCACCCTAATGCCTTCAGATGTGTTGGAATACGTCTCCCATCACTCCTAGTTGACATGGCCCAGCCACGTGGGGAAAACCTGAGATAAATTACTTATGTACTTTTCAATTCCCCTTTGTTTGTCTTTAGGTTAGAATTTGTGCCAAATTTATTAAGAGAGTAAGGAACACTCAACTCACCACTTCTCCACAACAAAAAACTTTTAGGGCACCATAATAACTCTTTGGTGGTGTGGCCATGAAACAGAAAAGAGATTGTACAGAAACAAAATTATCTTAAGATTTATGGTAGGGGCCCTAAAATGAAGAGTCTAGTTACAGATTCATTTAAAAAATGAACTATGTAAGACTCCAGTGTAATATATATATACATACATATACATACATACACACACACACACACACACACACACACACACACCAATATACTGTAGTACTTATGTAGCTTTTTAAACTCTTTTGCAGGAATCTGAAGGCTACTGAGCTTGAAATGGCCTTTATTTATTTTTAAATGAGCCCATATTTCCAAAAGCGTTCTCCTCTTTAGGCACTTTCAAAAAATGTTAAGTGATCCGTCATGAATCTCAACAGGTGGAATAAAAACCAGCAGAGTCATCAATATTATTCTTAACTAACTGCCCGGAACTTCATCAGAAATCCATCAGGCAGGCAGCAACTGATCCAGAAACAATCCCACCGTGAAGGATTTCTGGTTCAAGAAAGGCTAACCATGCACAGAAGCTGCAGCAACTAATCACTGGACTGTGATTCACATTTCCTCCCAAAGAGAATGGTGGAAGAACATTAGGAATGGGTGGAATCATCTGCTTCACCCACAACAATTCCATAAACAAAGCAAGGCCATTACACAATTTAAGAATTTCATTTGCAAGCAATCTACCGTACAGTACTATTCAACAATCCCTTGATAGTCCTTAGCTTCTCCAGGAAGCTGGCATGGCGCAATCTGAGCATACATTCTTAAACAGCCCAGTCTGGTGGGCAAACTGGCTACTTTTTCTACGGGGTCATATGATTTGTGGAGTCTCTCTATTTTGCTCTTCGATGTGCATTTTCATTGATGCAAAGATAAAAAAGAGCAAGAAGAAAAGCAAACACGTGAACATTTGTTCAGGTTTCGCAACTGCATCTCAAGCAATCTCTCTTTCTTGCTGTGTCTGAACCCCTGATGAAAACTAACCCACTAAAAAAAGACTAGCCTAATTTATGAGCCACCTATTAAATCTTGTGATTTGACAATTGTTTTGCTCATGTCTTTTCCTCATGTAGCCTGAGAAAAAGATATAGATTTTTTTTTTTTGCAGAAATACTTAAGTTTTAATCTTGTTTATTCACATGAACCACTTTAGTTAGTGAGCCCAATCTGGAAGCCCCAGACAATTTGAACTAGAACTCCCATTAATTCTTTATCAGCATGAATGGAGCCTACAATGTTAGCTGGGAATTAGGGGAGTTGCAGTTCAACATGTCTGGAAGTGTAGAGGAACAAAGACATAACCTTAGAGAAATATGCAAAGATCATTAGCAAAACATGAGCTCAGTCTGGGAAAACAAGACCAGCATGAGAAAGAAATATCAAATTATTCCCCCTTGATTCTTTGAGGTATAAGAGGGAACATAGGGGAAACACTATCAGGCTTTCAATATCCTATTATTATAGACAGTAAATAGAATTCTAGAATTTCTTGTGGTGTCTGTTTCCTGATCCAGTCTATCTTGAAAGTATGACAGGGAAAGCAGGAGGAGGAGGAGGTGGTTCAAAAGAAGATTCAGCACTAAAATATTCCAGAATATTTCTGAAACAGTTTCTCAATTCCCTCTAGCAAGGCTAAAATAAACATAAGGCAAGAAATCCAGAGTAAGGTGAGACACTGCTAACTATAATTTTATTTTTAGTTTTTTTTAAAAAAACTTTGCAAACTCTAGATTACTAGAACAAGTGGAAAACTTGGCTAAATATAGGCTCCTTTCAAGGCTTAAAACAATGCTGCAGACCTGGTGATCAAATCAAAACTTTAAAAAGCACCTCCTGTTTTACTAGCAAATATATATAATTTAGTTTCCATGGCACCATTATGGAGCATTCGGGACTGATTCAATTATGTGATTTCATGTGTTTCTATCAACACGGCAATTACGTAGGATATTTATACAGGATTTGATGAGGGATGATATCATGCATTCATGCAATAACTCTATTGCATCTAGAGATCTCTATCCCTATCAAGATGGATCTATGCACACTCCATTAATTCTTCCTTTGACATTCAGAAAGAGTCAGTGGGGTGGTTTGGATACGTCTGTTGCTTGGTCTCGTACCAACTTTCCTATTGATTGTACTCCTTGGGTTGGAAAGTATAGCAATAAGCTCCAAATAAAACTTGGCTGAAGTACATGGAAGAAGATCTAGCAAACCTAGACTCAACCCAATAGAAGCAAAACAACCGTGCCACCACAAAACAAAAATGAAAGGATATGCTATATTTGATGTTAGTGGACCAATGTTGGGTTGCAAATCCCGTTCCAACTGGTACGGTTGGAACCAGGCTGCCAGCATCCTCATGGACGCACGCAGCGCACCTGCACACGTTCAAGCGTCTCCATGATGCTCCAGCTGCTCTGCAAAGCGTTGTGCAGGCGCTATATGCGGCATGCGCCTGTGCGGAAGCGCAAAAGCCTTTAAACTCTGGTAAGGAGCTTGGGCGGGTGGGTGGGCCCTCCAGAGCACCGTACCGGAACGGTATCTGGTGCTCCGGGCTGGCTCCGGTATGCGCATATCGGGGTGTACCGCCTGCAACCCACCACTGTAGTGGACCCATAGCCCTCACAACCACATTTTGGTTACATTGTGGTTCATTATCAGATGCAAACTAAGGACTTTATGTTCTTTAAAAATTGAGGCTCTCTACTGACAGAGTAATCTGTGCCTTTGTTCACATGATCAATGGAGAGGCATGTATATATGAATAAACAAAATCCTACTTTTGCACGATCCAAACATTTTAATATTCAGAGTTGTAAGAATATAGTTCTATAGAAGGAAGCGGTGGTGAGACCCCTCCTCAAGAAGCCTTCCCTGGATCCAGCCGTCCTGAAAAACTACCGTCCTGTCTCCAACCTTCCTTTTCTGGGGAAGGTTGTTTAGAAGGTGGTGGCGCTTCAACTCCGACGGACCTTGAATGAAGCGGATTATCTGGATTCCTTTCAGTCTGGTTTCAGGCCTGGGTACAGCACTGAAACCACTTTGGTCGCACTGATCAATGATTTCTGGTGGGCCAGGGATAGAGGGCATTCCTCTATCCTGGTGCTTCTTGACCTCTCAGCGGCTTTCGATACCATGGACCATGGTATCCTTCTGCGACGTCTGGAGGAAGTGGGAGTGAGAGGCACCGTTCTATGGTGGTTCTCCTCTTACCTCTCCGATAGGTCACAGTCGATGTTGGTCGGGGGACAGAGGTCAACCTCCAGGCAGGGTTTGGTCCTGTCCCCCTTCCTATTCAACATCTACATGAAGCCGCTGGGTGAGATCATACGACGGCACGGGATAAAGTACCATCAATATGCAGATGATACTCAATTGTATCTATCTGCCCCGTGCCAGCTCAGTATAGCGGCAGACGTGATGTGCCGATGCCTGGAAGCTGTCAGGATCTGGATGGGGATGAACAAATTGGTACTCAATCCCGACAAGACCGAGTGGCTTTGGATGTTGCCCCCGAGAGACAGTTCAGACAGTCTGTCCTTGATCCTGGGGGGTGAAAATTTACACCCCTCAGAGAGGGCTCACAATTTGGGGGTCCTCCTGGATTCGCAGCTGACACTTGAACACCATCTGTCGGCTGTGACCAGGGGGGCCTTTGCCCAGGTTCGCCTAGTACACCAATTGCGGCCCTACTTGGACAGGGGGGCACTTCAGATGGTCACTCAGGCCCTTGTCACCTCAAGGATCAATTATTGCAATGCGTTCTACATTGGGCTACCCTTGAAAAGCGTTCAGAGACTACAGCTAGTCCAGAATGCAGCCGCGGAAGCGATATTGGGTGTACCAAGATACACCCATATTACACCTGTCCTCCGCGAGCTGCACTGGCTGCCAATTGATCTCCGGATGCAATTCAAGGTGTGGGTTATTACTTTTAAAGCCCTACATGGCTTAGGACCAGCCTATCTGCGAGACCCCTACAGCCATACACCTCCCAATGGCCGATAAGATCCCACAGGGTGGGCCTCCTTCAGATACTGTCAGCCGGACAGTGTCGGCTGGCGGGCCCCCGGAGGAGAGCCTTCTCTGTGGCTGCTCCGACCCTGTGGAATCAGCTATCCCCAGAGGTCCGGACCCTACCCACTCTCATGGCCTTCAGGAAAGCCGTTAAAACCTGGCTGTTCCGGCAGGCCTGGGGCTGTTGACCTTAGTGTTAAGGTCCAGCCCCGATTAGAACGTATGTGTGTTGTGAATTTTAAACTATTTTTTCACTTATTTTGCTTTTCTTTTTTTTCTTCTTTCGTTGTAAGCCGCCCGGAGTCCTCCGGGATTGGGCGGCCTATAAATTTAATAAATGAATGAGTTACACATGTCTAAAACACATGTTATAAATGGACCAGGGAGAAGGGAAACAGGTAAACATTTTGAAAGTGGAAAGCTATATTTTTTTAAAAATCGTAATTTTCAACAGTCAGTAGCTTTTAGGCTTTCTTTAAAAAGGAAAGAAAAATGGGTGGATGCTTTTCAGTTTAAAGAGAGAAATGACTTATTCATTACAAGCCTTTAACATTACTTACTCTCGTGATCTACAGTTGGAGGGACACTAAATTCTTGCGTGATTCAATATTTATGTCACATCACTGGACTCCACTGGCACCGATAATTAGGAATCTGTATTACGGTATATAAGAATCTAAGCTGATATATTTCCTCTACACACACACACACACACACACACACACACACGCACACACGCGAATATACTTTTTCTTACACCATTTTGAGTATCAGGTTATGCTCTGGGTGTTTTGTGAGCCAACCACACATAGTAAAAGAACCACCAAAGCAGCACTAATGGGGACAAGGGGAGACAAGGCAGAAGTATTGAGTCAGCACCCCATATGCCTCCATCGAAAGCTATGTGGATTCTCCGTGATCCACTTGAAGCCGTGGGCAGTGGCGGGATAAAACGTGGATGGTGAAACGGGCAGTGAAAGAGTCCTTGATCTGACAGGGGAATGTGAAACAACACCCACTCTAGTGAAAAAGGCAGATGTAGAAGCCAGCTGGGAACTCACTTGTGGGTGTCTTAACAGCTGTTGCAGAAGCTCTGGAAAAAGTAGAGGGGGCAGCCAGCATCTGAAGTTTCAATCAGTAGCTTTTGTTTACAGGCTGAAAAAGCAGTGGCAATGATGCAGGCTACGGCAATCCCCATGACCTAATCTGTATAACAAGAGGATGACTCAAGTCTCATGACCTACAGAATGTTGCAGTGACCATTCTGACAAAGTTATATTAGACTTAGAAAGCAATGCTTGGAGCTAGTAGGATTTTTTGAAGTTTCTTGAAACTTTATGAAGAGAATGTTCTTGGGGATTCTCAATCATCCAGGTCCTTGTTGTCCCAAAGGACAACATGTCAGGGTTCCAAATAGCATCCAAAAGTAAATCAGAGTCCAAGGCAAAGTATTGCTCAAAATTCCAATTTATTAAGAGAGCCATGTTGGCACATCTGGAAAAACCCGAATCTGAAAGCTTCCCAGTTTCCCTCACCTATCTGAAAGTTCAAGATCTTGCCCCTATACCCACAAGCCCATCACATGGTCCAATCTTCCAATGCCAAGCTGGCAGTTCCACCCATCCAGATCCGGTCAGGTGCAGAGGTGCAAAGACAAAGGATGATCTTGACTTTCTAGAAAGAATTTTGTTATGGCTACATAGTATGTAACTCCTACAATCCCCCCTCCCATTTTCCCACCATAGAAAATGCGTAGTAGAATAATAGAAAGTGTGGCAGGCCAAAGTTCCAAAAGAAAAGATGGCTGTAGGCCTGACACAACCTTTATGAAGAGAAGCTGTTTAAGAACAACAACAATTAAAATGATCCAAAACAGGTAAAACAATAAAGGTAGTCCTCAACATATGACCATAATAGAGCCTTCCTATTATGTTTGCATATTGTGAAGATCAGAAATTGGGTCAATCACATGACTGACCCCACTTTATGACCTTTTTTGTGGAAACCATTAAGCAAACACTGCAGCCATTAGGCAAAGTCATTGCTAAGCAAGTGGTCATAAGTCAAGGACCACCTGTAATCATGTCCAAAGTAAAAATATAAACATATTTAAATAGCAATTAGTACCTGACAGAAAGAAACTGGGGAACAAAAGAGGGCTACTTGAATACTCTTTTAATATTTTTTTATTCTTTTTGTTTTTCTTTAAATTTTTTAAACATTTTTTTGAATATTTTTTCTTTGAGGTTTTTTTTTTTCTTGCAGGTCTTATTTAATCCATAAAGAAGTATTGTAAAAAAAAAAACTCCCAAAAATTTCAACTGATTTTAGATTATATCCTTTTCAAAAATAACTCATATTTTAGAAATGATCTCATTGCATTTATGTTGTTGGAGATGCAATGAAGTTAGCATCAGTGGTGGGATTCAAATAATTTAACAACTGATTCTCTGCCCTAATGACTAGCTGGGTAAGTGGAGCTTGGTGGTCATGTGACTGAGTGGGTGTGGCCAACTCAACGTCACTCATGTCAATGTGCGCTTTGCCTTAGCTGTTACAATGTAATAAGGGTTAACTGGAGAGGCAGTTTCTCTAAACAGAGCAATAAAGTTTAGGCTAGAAACAACACCAGATTGTTTCCTTCCTGTCTTCCTTACAGGATTAGACCTGTAAGGTGGAAAAAACCAACATGAGATTTCTTCCAACAACCGGTTCTCACAACTGCTTAGAAAGTTAACAACCGGTTCTCCTGAATAGGTGCAAACTGGCTGAATCCCACCACTGGTTAACATGTTATTCTTGTGTTGGACAAAGACAATGGACTAACTTTGTAAAGAAAAATATATAGCTCCAACTTTTCATTAAACTAATTAATATGGTATACAGATCATCTAATGAATTACTTTAATGAATTATGAGCATCACTTTATTTATACATGTCCATAAAATGTTTTATATATTTGTGTGTATTTTAGCTTTTGTTCCTTTAATAATTTTGTGTATTCTTTTTTCTTTGTGTTTATTAACTGAATATAAAAAGTCAAAAACATGGGAGATAATAGGATTTGCCTTGTAAAAGACTGCAGAACAGGTTTGCAGAGATCACCTTGTTTCTTTCCCTACAATTCAACAACATATTGAAGACTGAGAGGATGGCAGTATTAATTCTCTGGATAAGAAGTGAGCAATGTGCATTTAATCTCTTCTTATTTTGCAGCCAAACAACCCATTTGAAAATTCTAGGACATCTAGAGATACTGAGATTTAGAAGTATATAAATGAACAAAGTAAAAAGACACTCTATTCTGCTTTAAAAAAAAGAATAAGCAACAAAAATAGGAACCTTAAGCTCTTAAGGGATTTTGTCTATTTTATTCACCTGCCCACCCCACTTCCAAAACTGCAAAACAACAAAGCAAAATCCCATCTTTCTTGTCCCAAAGGTGCTTTTTCCACACAGCTACTGGACTTTGGGTTTTTTTTTTCTTTGAAAACATTTTGCTTCTCACCTAAGAAGCTTCTTTAGTTCTAATATCTGAGAGTCTCCATAGACATTTGCCATCTTTCTTCTTCTGATGCCCGCACAGTATTGCCATGCCCCTTTCAGCTTTCTGATACTGAAAAGAATGTGACTATGTGTGTTTTTAAAGGAGTGGCTCCTGGCCATTCTAGTATAAAGATTAATGTAGGAAGCATACAAAAGGAACGTAGAAGACACATTGGTCAATATTTGTACATCTTCCCCCTCAAAAAATCTTGTAGATTACAATATACACCGAACAGATTATTCTGAATTGTATATTGTAGGAAATGTGCAACAGATTCTTGCTGCCATTGAAAGGAGGATAGATATATATTTCTATTTTATAAGCCCTTCTCCATGTAGGAAAACAGGTAAGATTGAAACCAGGAAACAGAATTCTCTCTTATCTCCTAGAAAAGTGATGAGGAACCTATTCGGCCAAAACGGGAGTGTGCACACTTGTCTGGACCGCAACCCGGAAGAGGAGCTGCCCATGGGGCATGCCTGTGCTGCAAAATGAACTTATGGTTTTTGGCGTGTGCATGTGTACCAGCCAGCTAGTTTTCAGGTTACTGGCGTGATGATCAGCTGGCCGGTGTGCTTTCTCATGCTGGAAAATGGAAGACAAATTCTTCCAGTTTCTGGCACTGCCACACACATGAAGGCCAGTTGATTGTCGCGTGCGCATGCATGCCAGAAACCTGGGAGAGGAATGGGCAATGCCGCACGTGCAGGCAACATGTCTCCGTGTGCAATTTTTGTGCACACATGCCACAGGTTCGCCATCATGGTCCTAGAAGCTTATGAATTGCTGTCCTAGAGTTAAAGATTTAATCAGCAGATAGGTGCCGTGCTGAATTTATTGACTTTTTAAGTAGATAATATATTTTTGGAAAGGAGTGGCCAGCTGCAGATGTGCACAAATGTACAGGCAAGAGGCATTTGATGCTGCCTATCTCAGCTCCCAGGATATTCAACTTTGCACAACAATCTGTCTCTGTCAAGTCTGCTTCCTGTCGTGAAGCAAGGGAAGGTTTCAAACCCATGTTCTCATTTACTAGAAAGGGAGGAACTTGCGTGTTGGCACAGCACAGGCTGTCAGTAATGCTGCAAAACCAGTTGGGAAGCAGGATTGCAATCCAACCAGTTTCCATTTCAAGATTTGTCCTCTATCGCAAAACAGACCACTGAATTTAGCTATCTGCCCAGCTTTCATTAGGCAGCTTATAGTTTGTTTGATTGGAAACCTTCACACCCACTTTGCCACACTGGCTCTCTTTGTTCTTTCTACTTCATATTAAACATGCTATGGTTGCCCTAAAAACCTTTTACCGAGAGATGGGCTACAGCCAGAGTGTCAGCATGGTGTAACCATTGCAAGTGTTGGGACAAGGCCCAATTTGAAATTCTCCTTCCACCAAGAAATTCACATGACCTCTTAGTCCCCCACCCAGGGAAGGCCTGCCACTGAAATGGAGGGGGAAGTTTAAGGGATGATGTTGAGTCAGCCACAGCCTGTCAGACCAACTTCCTGGCAAGGTTACCATGAGACTAAAAATAAAGGTGAGCCCACATACTTTGCCCTGAGTTCTTCTGAAGACAAGTGGCAGAAAAACGTAACCCCGTATTGCCAGAACATTGGAAAAGAAAGAGAATGGTGATCCTCACCATTGAGCAGGAAACATCTGTACAAATAGCAACCTTGTTAACTTTGTTCCAGCTGTGAGTTTTCCTCTGCCGGATATTGATCCCATCCTCACAACAGGAAGCTGAAACCATCATATGGCCCACAGACAATGCATTTTACTCTGGGCAGCTATAAATTGCCTCTGTGTAGCTTGAGGGCCTTGAACTACTCTATCAAAAGTAACACACACACATATTACACTATTGACCTTTCCCTGAAATAATGGCCAACCCTGACTCCCTTATAATGCATCAGCAAACCTTCAAGAAATAGTGTGTGTCCTGCAAATTATGCAGAGAGAGAAAGAAGAATAAAATGAGCAGACTTTCTTTTCTATTCTGGCATTTCCCTGTTCAGCATTAAGGAACTCTTTGCTCATAGAGAAGCCAAAAGAAGAAGAGGCCGCCATGAGGTCATTGATTTAAAAGGTTACAAAAAGACAAACGTGGTCATGGAACTATGGCCAGATCCCGCCTCTTCATCT
Organism: Thamnophis elegans; assembly: GCF_009769535.1. Lineage (NCBI taxonomy): Eukaryota > Metazoa > Chordata > Lepidosauria > Squamata > Natricidae > Thamnophis > Thamnophis elegans. Next base: position 55,795,416 of record NC_045542.1, read on the forward strand.
TTTCTTCAAAACGTAAAGCAGAATCCATTTGTGGCTAGCAATCCATAAATTGCTAGTCTGTGTACCAGTGTACCAGAGGTGGTATTCAGCCAGTTATGACAGGTTCTAGAGAACCGGTAGCAGAAATTTTGAGTAGTTCAGAGGAGAACTGGCAAATAGGCTGGCCCCGCCCCTGCTGCCCCCCAGCTGATCATCTTTTGTTGCCCTGAACAGGAGAACGGATATGGAAAGCAGGTTAGTGAGGTGGGGAGGGAATAGGGATTTTGTAGTAACCTTTGCCTGCCACACCCACAAAGCCACGGCTACAAAGCCATGCCCACAGAACCAGTAGTAAACATTTTTTGAATGCCATCACTGCTGTGTACCCAACAACGAGCATTTTCATAAGACCAACAGGCAAAAAATCCTTTCAAAGGAGAAAACTCTTGGGAAATAAAAGTTTCATTTGAAAACATCTTCTGTTCAAGTTTTTCTAGATAGTTTTCCTTACAGAAACACTAACATTCTGTCTTAACACACGGTCCCAAAGTTACCCTTCAAGAAGATAGCCTACCAAACAGAGATGATCTCAGTTAGCTAGCTTTGTTAATTATAACTATTTCTAAACTAATCAAAAAAACATGCCCCAACGCTAATTTGTGGCTTTATGAGAAGTGTATGCTCTATCTTTAAAAGGACGTTCACTTTCTAGACAAAAACTTAATCTGGATTACCATAATAATGTAGTACACAATCTGCTAAATTAAACTGAAAATATGTACAGTAGGTCAGTGGTGGGATTCAAAATTTGTTACTACCGGTTCTGTGGGCATGGATTGGTGAACATGGCAGAGGAAGGATACTGTAAAATCTCCATTTCCTCCCCACTCCAAGGGCAGGATACTCAAAATCCCCATTTCCTCCCGATCAGCTGAGACTCAGGGGGCAAAAAATAGATGGTGGCGGGACCAGTCAAGAGTGGCATTTGCTGGTTCTCCGAACTACTCAAACTTTCCACTACCGGTTCTCCAGAACTGGTCAGAACCTGCTGAATACCCCCTCTGCAGTAGGTGACATATTCATTCTTTGCATATTTAATATTTCTAACACATTAGAGCCTGTTGTGGTTAAGGCATCAGGCTAGAAACAGTGAGGTAGTGAATTTTAATCCCACGTTAGGGACAAAGCCTGGGTGATCTTGTGCCAGTTATTCTCTCTCAGCTCCAGGAAATAAGAAAACCACTTCCAAGATGTTGCCAAAAACATTTCAGGGACTTGTTCAGGCAGCTGCCAGGAGCCAACAATGACAGAAAGAGACAAATACACACATACTAGTTTCTAACATTTTAAACATTTCTTCTATCTAAAGAACTTTGGAGAGGCTTTGGGGGGAGAGCTGTATTTGTTTTACACTCATTGGTGGGATTCAAATAATTTAACAGCTGGATCGCCCAGGATCAAGTTGGCCAACCCCTGTCCTCCAACTCCGTGCACATGCAAGACTAACCTCTTGCGACGACCAACCTGACCCTGGGCAAACCTGTTGCTAAATTCCCCCCCCCCTGCTATCGAAGTGGATCCTGGGCATTGCGCTGCAATGGAGAAACAGGAAACGGAACAGCCGGCACGAGGGAAAGAGGAAAGCGGCCTTCTCCTTCCCTAGTGCCAGCCACTCCATTGCCCATTTCTCCACTGTAGTGCAGTGCCCAAGATCCACTTTGATAGTGCGAGGGGGGTAATTTAGCAACCGTTTCACCAGAACTGGTGTGAACTGGCTGAATCCCACCACTGTTTCTACCTCCCTTTTTTTTACTATCCCTTGCAATGACTGATTTCTGTGGAAGTAATGTCCAACTGGCATAGAGGTTATACACAGAACCCATTCACATGTAGAATCTATGCAGAAAGATGAACAGCACTTTATAGAATGTGTAGCCATCTTGCAATTCTAAATGACTAATTTCATGCAACTCCCTCCAAAGGAGAAATTCAATGCCCAAGACGGAAAGGAATAGCCAAAACTAGAATGGTGAGTCTTCATTTGGAACTGAGGTTTTCCTGTCAGTCACCATTCATCCATGGAGTCTGTCAGATTATTCCCAAGAAGAAGTAGCTTCAGAAGAAAAAGAGGCATGGCCCTTATTCTCCCAGAGACCGCCTGCCAATTTTCACACAGGAAGTGCTATTTGTCAAGGAAGTTTGTCATACGTATAGTGATTGAAAACAGAACAAAGAATTAAAGGAGTCACAAATAGCATGGCCACCTGGACAGCCTTAAATTCAATTGACAGTATTTATTTTTCGATCTCCTGACTAATTTTGGTATTCAATCTGAACCTCAATTGGTAAACCGAGTTCTTTTAAAAATAATGATGATACACACAGATGTATAATCATTCAATTATGTACTAGTCTTTGATTCTGGACACCAAAGTTGTACGTTTGGTCTTTCCAATCCTCTGAAGAAGTTGAGAGCAGCATTAATAACAAATCATAGTTTCACCTGACCCTATTACAACCCAGCATACTGTAAATCAGGGACAGATGTTTCTAACATTATCTGTGCCGTAATGAGGAAGGGACCACGAAAGCACAGGATTACTAGAGCCGTGGTGGCCCAGTGGTTAGAATGCAGTACTGCAGGCTACTTCTGCTGACTGCTGGCTGCCTGTAATTTGGCAGATCGAATCTCACCAGGCTCAAGGTTGACTCAGCCTTCCATCCTTCCAAGGCAAGTAAAATGAGGAGCCAGATTGTTGGGGGCAATAGGCTGACTCTGTAAACTGCTTAAAGAGGGCTATGAAAGCACTGTAAAGTGGTATATAAGTCTAAGTGCTATTGCCTTTGCTATTACGACTTGGCATCCTTAGGTCATTGCTACAGTCCATGCATCACTATTCACTATTATGAGGTCTATTTAGCTTGGGTCCACTGAATTTGGCAACATCTAGCTAGCAACATGGTCTATTGAAATTGCCAATGGACTTCTGACAATAATCAAATCTCCTGGCATTTTAATTGCTCTCTTTGAAATCTCAGGAACAGCTAAGATGGAGCTGGCTTCTGATTGAATAAGAGCCTCATGCGTATGAGGAGCATCAACTAAAGATGGGGAAGGAAGCCCAGCAGGAGCTAGAAAGATGTAAGGGCATCATCAAAAATATTATCTTCCCTAAAGATGAAGCAAACATGAACCCGAAGCTGGCACAAGTGCATCTGAATGAAACTATGGTCTTTGAATTACTTTTTAGATTTATAATAATCAGTAAAAAGCCACAAAGGTTATAGAGTAATGGAGTTTTGTATTTAAAGTAGTGAAGTTTAATGTTAAATTATGGGGAGCAATCTGATTAAAGAACATGTAAAACCAATCGTATGAGTTAATTAATTAATCTCAAAATTAAATTTGCTTAACAGGAAACTTACTTTTGAATCAAGTCATCCTTGAAGAGAGTTCTTTTAAAATGGTACTTTGTTATTAATTGTGCTGCATCTTTTGATTAATTAAAATATTTAAATTGATTAATTGGCAAAAGGCCAGTTCATGTTCAGAGTTGTTTATTGCGGATTGGGTCTGTTCATTTGGTGAGATCCAAGAGTGGAGATGTTCTAGAAACCCTTCATGAAACAATATAATCTAATGGATCCAGAAAGGATGTTCCCTGTTGCAATGCCTATACTTTGGAACAGCATTCTCTCCCCCACACCCAAAATTTTGGAAAATCCTGACCATGTTGGCCTTCTGTTAGGCTTTAAAAACCTTTTCCCCCAAGGTAGTGAGTCCGTTTTCATAAACCCACCTGGGTTTCAGAATAATGAAAATGCTGCAATTTGCCTTTGGTTGTGTTGCATATTATTGTTATTTCGGTGGTTTATATGTTCTGTGACCATTTTGTTTTGTGCTTTTAATGCTATGTTGAGTAACTTTGTGAGTTAGATAGCCATAGAAGTTGCCTAAATAATTAAATAAATATTTTATGTCTTGAAAAGACATATGGCAAGCAAATAGCTTTTCCTTAACTGCCACAAAGGAGTTGTATGAATCCTAAAACTAAGCAATCCACTACCCTTTTAACTAGTATGCCCAGATACTAGTTTTTTTTTTGTATTTATTGCACATTTATAGGCCGCCCTTTTCCCTGAGGGGACTCAGGGCGGCTTACAATCAAAGGGGAAAGGGAGTGTAGGACAATACAAAAAAAGATGTGAACAAAGGTAAATTAAACAGTAAAACTCAACATTCACTCGGCATTCGGGAGGGGCGAAAGTAAACTTATCCCAGGCCTGATGGGCTAGCCAGTTCTTGAGGGCTGTGCGGAAGGCCTGGACGGTGGTGAGGGTACGAATCTCCACGGGGAGATTGTTCCATAGTGTCGGAGCCGCAACAGAGAAGGCTCTCCTCCGAGTAGTCGCCAGTCGGCACTGACTGGCGGATGGAATACGGAGGAGGCCCACTCTATGCGATCTAATGGGACGCAGGGAGGTAATTGGCAGAAGGCGGTCTCTCAAATAGCCAGATCCACTACCATGGAGCGCTTTATAGGTGGTAAGTAGGACCTTGAAGTGCACCCGGAGATCAACAGGTAGCCAGTGCAGCTCACGGAGGATCGGTGTTATGTGGGCGAACCGTGGTGCGCCCACGATCACTCGCGCGGCCGCATTCTGGACTAGCTGAAGTCTCCGGATGCTCTTCAAGGGCAGCCCCATGTAGAGCACATTGCAGTATTCCAGCCTGGAGATCACAAGGGGCTCGAGTGACTGTTGTGAGGGCCTCCCGATTCAGGTAGGGCCGCAACTGGCGCACCAGGCGAACCTGGGCAAATGCCCCCCTGGTCACAGCTGAAAGATGGTGGTCAAAAGTCAGCTGTGGGTCCAGGAGGACTCCCAAGTTGCGGGCCCTTTCTGAGGGGTGTAAGTTTTGTCCCCCCAGCCTGAGTGATGGTATGTTGGTCAAATTTTTGGGAGGAAAACACAACAGCCACTCGGTCTTGTCTGGGTTGAGTATCAGCTTGTTTGCTCTCATCCAGTCTTTAACGGCCTCAAGACCCCGGTTCATCACGTCCACCGCTTCATTGAGTTGGCACGGGGCGGACAGATACAACTGTGTATCGTCCGCATATTGGTGGTATTTTATCCCGTGCCTCCGAATGATCTCGCCCAGCGGTTTCATGTAAATGTTAAATAGTAGGGGGGATAGGACCGACCCCTGCGGCACCCCATAAGTTAGGGGCCTCAGGGACGATCTCTGCCCCCCTACCAACACCGACTGCAACCTGTCCGAGAGATAGGAGGAGAACCACTGCAAAACAGTGCCGCCCACCCCTATCTCCCGCAGTCGTCGCAGAAGGATACCATGGTCGATGGTATCGAAAGCCGCTGAGAGGTCCAGGAGAACTAGGATGGAAGCATGGCCTCCATCCCTAGCTCTCCAGAGATCATCGGTCAATGCGACCAAAGCGGTTTCTGTGCTGTAACCGGGTCTGAAGCCAGACTGGAAGGGGTCAAGATAGTTAGCTTCCTCCAAGGTACGCTGAAGCTGGAGAGCCACCACCTTCTCAACAATCATTATATCCAGCAACACAAGCTTCCAGAGGTTAGTTCAGAATATGTGCGCAATTGAGAGAGATATGAGAGGGGGGGGGCATCCTACCCCACTTGCAGAACATAGGAAGAAACCATACTCCACACCAGGATTTGATTTAAATCAACTCAATTTAAATCATAATTTTTAAAGAGCTGGTGATGCGGCAGTGACACAACAAGCTGAGGGTGATGGCAGGCAGCAGGTGAGTGGATACCCACTAACAGGTGCTGCCATGATGGATCTGAAATGAAAGGTGCTCTTTAATATTTATAAGCTGCTTAGGTTTCACTTTCATTTTTACTGTTTGCCTTTCCTCCTCACACTTAGAGCCTGGTGATACAGATGCATTTCTCTTCAAAAAAAAAAATCACACAGTTTGAAGCGTACACATATGAGATATGCAAAACAATAGGATAAAGGCATTTTCCTGGGAGCCGGTTTGGGGGAGTAGTGAGCCTGCTGTCCCTACCAGTTCGGCAACCCAGTCACACTTTCCACTACTGGTTCGCCTGAACCAGTGTGAACCAGTAGCAACCCACCTCTGACCCTGACCCTCACAACATTCTAGATGTAGTAAGTTATTAGACAACAGCTAACATAGTAAGGACAGTTGCTTAGGTTTTATTATCTCTAGCCTCTAATCTCTACTTTAGATAAGCTACCCATTATTCTTCCGGTCACATGACCTCTTTCCAAGCCTAATCATTTTCTTTAAGCTACTCATTCATGAACTTCTTCATTGTTGTATGTTGTAAATGCTTTTGTGTTTAAAAGATTCTTTAGTGTCAATTCATGTCTTGGAAGGCCTAAGTCTCTCCAGACTGACTACCAGACAGCAGATTTAGAAACAGAAAGTAGAAGGCATTTTCCTTATTTTGTCTGTCTATAATCCGAATTGATGTATACGTATATGTATGTATGTGTGTGTGTGTGTGTATGTGTGTGTGTGTATGTATGTATGTACGTATATACATACATACATACATATTAGACTCTTCCCTTCATTTGTAGCATGTTTATCAGAAAAGTCAGCAGAATGTATCATCATCATCTTGCTCAACATTGTAGGCTAACAAATGCACTAATCTGCAAAACATTGTTCGAGAAGTTCCTGTTTGAAAATCTTATATAGGTTACAGCAATAATGTACGTATTACAAAAGTTGACTACAAGACAGGTGATCTTTTTCTTAAAGAGGGGAAAATAAAATAGACTTAGCATTCGGAATAAAGACCGAAAAGATGATTTTTCTGTTATTGTCATTTAATGACCAACAGTCAACCATTACTTTCACAGCCTAGGAGGGGCAAAACGGCCACGACTGATAAGTAGGTCAAAGTCTTGCCAAGCATAGGCACTTCAGCATAACTAACATCTAAGAGATTAATTTTTCATCATAATTCTTTATTTCCTCCAGATCAAATGGAAACTGTTCAACCTCCAGACATTTGGCCACAATAAAAAAGGCATCTTGGGGGATGCAAAGGTTGCGATAAAATTGTAATGTATGGAGATTGTGATGTACAATGCAAGCACTCCCTGTATGACAGCAGCCCTTGTTTTCTGTTTTTTTTTCCAAGCCTGGACCACCAATTTTAGTGGGAGAAAATAAATGAAAAACAATTACAGTACATGCTATATACATGTACCCTCATGCTTAAAACTGCAGTTGTGAAGCAGTCTTCAAGACATGAAAATTACAGATTTAGACTTCCTAATGTTCTTCTTCAGTATTTGCCCCCTACTTTTAACTTTCAGAATTCTCAAAAATGGCTAGGAAATGTTAGAAGATGAAGTTTTTAGCAGGCTTTCAGGTTTGGAAAAACTCTTTAACCTCAGCCTATTCAGCTAAACTAAACACTTCTCAGACACATTCATCCTGATTAAAGGTACTTCAGCTCTTAAATGAAACATCATACATAAAGGTTTCTCTCTGATGATGGATGACAGGAAGAAAATTTCTGCCCATTCCAGCATGGAAAATAAGACATAGTTAGGAGTTCAATTTCTAAACTCTGTAGAGTGACCAGGCTTCATTGTCAGATACAATCCTCAGATGAACGTCAGTTAAATTCCCCTTTTTAAAAAAAATGCAGAACAAAAATCAAGTTTGAGTCTTGGACTGATAGTGAGACATTAAAATAAAGCCTTCACTGCTTAAGTGTAATCATTTAAACAGAGTATTATGTTAACTAGCATTTTCTATTTTACTGAAAATCCTATAAAGAGTAATTGAGCGAACTGAGTTTGTTTAGTTTTCAGAGACACTGACAAGGGGAGAAAGAGACTAAAATGACTCTCTTCAGTTTGTTCACACTTCATGTTAGGTTAGGCCAGTAACCTTTTTGTTGTTGGGTGCCAAAAATGCGAGAGTGCATGCGCAGCCATAATGCAAAGCGTGCCACACTACTCGCCTCCAAGCTGAGCATGGTATTTCCTCTGGGAGCCCAAGGGAGGCCGTTTTTGCCCTCTCCAAGCTTCACAAAAGCCTCCAGAGCCTGGGGAGGACAAAAAACAGTCCCAATGGACCCTATGGGAAGTTCTCGTTTTTTACCCTCCCCAGGCTCCGGAGGCTTTCCTGAAGCCTGGGGAGAGTGAAAACGGCCTCCCCGGCCTTCTGGAAGGCTGAAAATCAGTTGTCTGGTGTGCACTTGCACCCTGGAACTGACAGCTCATGTGCCGGCAGATATGTCTCCACATGCCACATGTGGCACACGTGCTATAGGCTCGCCATCATGGGATTAGGCTAAGGGGAGTTGAGTACTATATAGGGTTCAGCATGTTGGTAAAATCCAGTCATTGCCTTAGCTTATTTATTAAGAGCCAAGGTGGCAGAGTGGTTAGAGTGCTGTACTGCAGCCACTTCAGCTGACTGTTATCTGCAGTTTGGCGTTTCAAATCTCACCGGCTCAGGGTTGACTCAGCCTTCCATCCTTCCGAGATGGGTAAAATGAGGACCCAGACTCTGGGGGCGATATGCTGACTCTGTAAACCGATAAGAGAGGGCTGAAAGCCCTATGAAGCGGTATATAAGTCTAACTGCTATTGCTATTAATAAGGTTATCATGTTAATTCATAATATGGAGCATTTATTAAAGACAGAACACTACAGGAATAAATTTTGTTAATCCAGGTTTAGATTTGTTTTACCACATTTCTGTCCAACCAGCTTCATAGAAATGCTGGGCAGCTTACGCACAATAAAATTAAAACCCATACAAATGTGAATCCTCTTACCAGCAAAATATCTTGCACACCTGTCATGGCAGCCTGAAACAGTTCCACTAGGCATGCAGCGTGACTCCACTGACTTGGTGAGGGTAGAAACATATTGATTTTTTCTGCCTTTACAGCATGGTATAGGCCCAAACACAGATTCACAGCAGTGCTGAATTTTATTGACTCATTTAGCATATTAGGTGATGTCCACATTCAAATACAGGTAGTCCTCAATTTACAATCATAGTTGGGAACGGAACTTCTGTTGCTAAGTGAGATGGTTCTTCAGTGAATTGCACCCAATTTTAGAACAGAATAGAATAACAATCTCTTCTCAGAAACCCAATACCAGCGATGGCTAACCTTTTTATCGTCGCATGCTGAAAGCGCCCCCCCCATAATGCAATGTGTGTGTGACCCTCCCTGGCACCCACCTCACATTCAGTGTGACCCCCCTGTGTCCACCCTCCCCCTGAGCATATGCGCGCAACCCCCCACTCCCAGATCATGCACATGCCACCCCCTACATGCACCCCTCCCCACATATGCACACATGACCCTGCACATTTGGGCACATGTGCGCACATCTCCTGCATGGCAGAGATCCCAAAACCAGCTGGTTGGTGGGAGGCATGCGCATATGCATGGTGGAGCTGAGCTGGGGTGATAGCTAGTGTGCCTACAGTGAGGGGTCTGCATGCCACCTATGGCACGCATGCCATAGGTTTGCCATCACAGCCCTACACCATTTCAGACAAATAGTTGACCAATCTCTTCTTTAAAACTTCCAGTGTTGGAGCATTCACAACTTCTGGAGGCAAATTTCCAATCTGTTTTGCCAAGAATGTTCAGCGAATCACTGTGGCTGTTAAATGAATCATGTTCTTAAGCAAATCTAGCTTCCCCTAGGGACCTTGCTTGTCGCAAGACAGGTGGGAAGGTTACAAAGAGGGATGTGATCCAGGGACGCTGCACTCAGTGTAAATTCATGCCTGTTGCCAAACATCTGATTTTTGATCCTGTGACCATGTGGATTCTATGATGGTTATAAGTGGGAGCTTACTGGTTGTAACTTTTTTCACCACCGTCATAAACAAATGGCTGTAAGTCGAGGACTGTTTGTACTTGAGGGGCCGTCACACAGAAAGTGGCTGTGAATTGTTCTCTGTCACTCCAGAATGAACAACATGGAACTTACAGTCTTACATTTCAGGGTGGTGGACTGGATGTTAGAAAAATTCTAATGATGGATTTATTTAGTTATCAGGCTGATTTAAAAAAAAGATATTAGGAAGATACATATCGTTGTTACCATGTTTTTAATTTATTAAAAATTTAGCAAGAAGATATCAGAATGAGAACCAACTTATGAAAAGGTAAGTATAAGCAAAACAGTGTTTTCAAATGGGGGGGCTTCTGATCATTGGTCAGTGAATCCTGTTTCCATTCCTTACTGGGGTATTTTTTTTTCCAAAAAATCCCATCCTCCCATGATCAATCGAACCAGATCTGAACTGCTTCTTTCCTATTGACTGACTGCAGATCTCCAAGTTTCAGCTTTGTTATCTCTGCTTAAGCATACTAGAGACCTTGAAGCTCAAGATTTATTTCACGCAAAGCCACTTATTTACAAACCCTCCCTAAAACCATTTCTAAGAGCAAGAATTTAGTCATTATGCTGATTACAGTGAAGGCTATTCTGAAGTATAATCAAGATTGACTGATTTATACTATTTGCTGAAATGCAGCTTCTATTATAAATAATAGATTAGCCTTTCTCTGCATCCGAATCAAATGTATCTAGAAATAAGCAAGTCTTCAAAATGTTCCTAATTATTGGGAAACTAGATAAGATATACACAGGCAAGAGCAGTCAGATATTGATCCTAAAGCCCAGGCAGACTCTTGTAGATTAGACTACCCTTGAGATAAACAGCACAAAATCATCTAAGAGTTTGGAAGATAATACCAATCCCTTAAATTAGAACATTTTTGGTCTAGAATACATACGTGTCCAACAAGTGTTTTGGTTGTAGATCCTGTTCTAAATATAGTTCTGGACAATCATATTTATTATAATAGTCAAATATTTAGTTAGGACATATGGTATCAAGCAGTGGTGGGATTCAATTTTTTTTACTACAGGTTCTGTGGGCGTGGCTTGGTGGGTGTGGCAGGAGAAGGATACTGTAAAATCTCCATTCCCATCCAACTCTAGGGGAAGGATACTGCAAAATCCCTATTTTCTCCTGATCAGCTGGAACTTGGGAGGCAGAGAATAGATGGGGGAGGGGCCAGTCAGAGGTGGTATTTACTGGTTCTCAAAATTTTCCACTACCGGTTCTCCAGAACTGGTCAGAACCTGCTGAATGCCACCTCTGGTATCAAGATTTCTCCACTTAAGGCTTAAACTAAGAGATCAGATTAAGTTGTTAAAAGGCATATTGGCCACATGGCTTCTATGAAAAGCACAGAGTTCATGAGAGCTTTCAAATTGTATCATGCTCTTAGAAAGGAGTGCCACTAAATTCAGAGAAAGCTGTACATCTCCATCCAGGTCAGCAGATTTTTCTATCAACTCTTCTGTCCTCCTGATTAAATTCCGGCTTGCTTCTCTTCACTCTCCCCCCAAGCTGCTCCCAAATCCCTATTCAGAGTTTCTACTACCTTTGTAAGGCTAGAGAAGAAGCTACAGGCTATCTCCATATTGATAACACTTTATCCATATCTTTATCATTAATGTCTGGTTATTTCACTCAAATGGCTGCAATTCTGCTGCTAAACCACTAAATAGCATGCAAAACATGGAAATATGAACTTGCTACAAGTAATGAAATAAAACCTCAGTGCTACTGAAAGAGTAACCAGTGCATTATGCATGCCAACTGGAAAAGGCTTGTAACAGGATAGAATGGGAATTTCAGGTTACATAAATAATCAGACACCTTACAGAGCTTCCCAACTTGCAGACTTCCAACACCCAGAATTTTCATCAATAGTCATGCCAGCTGTGGAATTCTGAGATTTGAAATTCACAGAATTTGAAAATTGCCATAATTGGGAAACTGTGCCTTGGTATATTGAGCATTAAAGCAACACAAACTACAGATATGGGAATGTTGTGGGGGTTAGCAAGTTTGAAGATAACATTTCCTGTCTCAGCTTTGCAATAGGAGGAAAATATGGCAAAGGATGTGACCTTTGTTTCACATAAGATACTGTCTACAACAGCTTTAAGATCACAGTAATAGAACTCTTCAAAAAAAGACCGAGAGGAGCTAGCAAAAATATTTCTGAGACAATTCATCTCATGGTTTTTTTTATACCATCTCTTTGGTACTCCTCCCATTTTACAACAAACGAATCTGATCAATAGTCAATAGTTTTGCTGAAGGGTCAGTTGTGTTGATTAGAACAACCCAAAGTAAGAGATTCCCTTCCTAGGGAGGGAAAAGAGAAAGAAATAGGAAATCTTTGCATATCTAAGGTGGAAAATGTTTGCTCGTTAGAAGCAGAGCTGGAGCAATTTCTCTGATGAAATTCTGCAACTGCTTTAGCTTTAAAATAAATTCTTCAGCTGCCACACAAATAAACAAACAAAAAGTTCCTTTGACTTATCTTGCTCATTTCTGCAGCCAAGGACTTTTATAGATAGTGATAATTCTTTGGCATGCCACACAGAGTGGCAAATAGCACTGGAAGAAGGAAAACCTTGGAAAGCAGGCTTGTCCCTGTGGCTCCCTACATCACCAGAGAGCTAAGTTGGATAGACCAAGAACTCTTCAAAACACCATTACAAGTGATGTTGGAGGAAAAAGAAGGAATGACCAAATTGCCTTCCTTTTCTTTCTTCTGGTACCTGCTGGAGTGGGAGGGAGCTCTAACACCAGTACCAGATCTGATCTAAATAGCTACTACATGACAACAGAGAAATAGAGAAAACAGTGATGTCTTCACAATTGTCTCGATTCCGGCATCCCAGATTTGAAAGCCCTACCTATTGGAGAGACACAGAGAGATATGAAGATTTTCTGTTCAGGAAATTCCCATGTTTTGATCCAAAAATGAGTTTAGATAACTGATGCTAGACAATATCAAACATTTGTTATCAGTCTGGAATTTGTAACGCCTTTTGACTTTTAAGTCACAATTACAAGTTAGATTCCACCTTGAAATTCTTAAGTAATTACTGCAAATGGTAGGTTTTGTATAACCATCTTCTAGCATCAATTCTATTGTGAGAACAAAAGGCAACAGTCAAAGATAACACCGAGAGTGAACTTAGCTCTGAAGGATATGTCTTAGTGTGGTAGAAAACCATTTATAATACTGGACATACTTTTAAACTGAGGGAGTGACTAAGATGGAACTCCTTGTTAGCGTTGGATACTGTTTTCTCCACTTTTTCTTTAATAGCAATAGCAATAGCAGTTCGACTTATATACCGCTTCATAGGGCTTTCAGCCCTCTCTAAGCGGTTTATAGAGTCAGCATATCACCCCCACAGTCTGGGTCCTCATTTTACCCACCTCGGAAGGATGGAAGGCTGAGTCAACCTTTGAGCCGGTGAGATTTGAACCGCCGAACTGCAGTTAGCAGTCAGCTGAAGTGGCCTGCAATACTGCACTCTAACCACTGCGCCACTTCGGCTCTTATAAAAGGGGCATACAGTAATCATTTTTTCCTAGGCAAAATATACAGCTCAATGAAACTAATCCCAAAGCAAATTACTTTCACTGGTTGATCTCCACAATTATTCTAAGGCCAGCAGGTTTCCCGACACCAAGGCAAAACTGTTCTTTCAGAAGAACAACGGTAGGGAATGATATAAGAGTTTTAACTCTGTTCATCCTTGAGACAGTTGCTAACTGTATGGTTGTGATGCCAGAGATTTTCAAGACTTAACTTGAAGTTCAAAACATTCCCTGAACAGCTGGATTCCACAGACCCAAATTCCATGCAAATTGTGCCCTAAAATAGCCTCTAAAAATCACATGGCTGTTTCAGGTCACTCCTTTCTGAATCTTTTCTGGATAAAATACTATTTTACTCTGCCTCTATTTGTATGCTGCCCGTGTTTTATGAAACTAAGATATTTTGTGTAGTTGAACAAGATATGCAAAGCCCTGTTTTCTGCTGGGCCAATTCTGTTTCAGTAAAGACTGGAAAAAAATATCACTTGGACTGTCCTATATACTTTTCACCTATTTCACCTATTACTAAAAATGGTAATATAAGTATAAGTATAATCTTTATTGTCATTGTACTTAAATACAACGAAATTTAAATCTAACTTCTAGATTTAAAGCAAGACAGGGCAGCCTGCGGATCAGATTCTCTCTCTCTTTTTGTAATCCTATATTCCCATAACAATAAATCCCAAAGGTGGTTTCTTGACTATCTGAGATGGAAAATGTACAACATCTGTAATACAGTAAAGCCTCAGTTTAGCAGGACCCCATGCTACAAACCTCACATTTAACAGACCCAATTTCCATCCTAATTGTGCCCTAAAGTAACGGATGAGTCAGTAGTTTGGATTAGGCAGTTAAATTGGTGTAATTTTACAGCAGCCGCTGGCAACTTACATCATTTATTTAATCACCTCAGTATGCAAATTGATGCAAATATCATGATATTTGCACCAATTTATATAATGTACATTAAAAGACACTCTTGGGCTGAGTTTAAATCAGTGCCATATTCTTGCTGAGTAGTCAAGATTTACACAAGGGGCTCTTTATCATTCCCCCACACTGGCATGTGGGAATTTGGCCAGCCAATCCAGCTTCAGCTGCTCCCCGTACCTCATATTCAGGAATACAATAATAATTCATATTATCTAAATTTCATGAGTTGGTGAACCTTAATACCACATTATGCTTTCAATATATCCATCATTTAGAATTTTTTTTGGAATCAGCTATTAAACTGACCAGCAAGCCATTTTGAGGTTTTTCCCTTGTCATGGGAGGAGAAGAAACATGATACTTCAAAAGTCAACAAATAATCAACTCACTTGCCTTACTTTATCATACTTTATTTATTTGGCTAATTGTGGTTAGACACACAAGGAATGTGTCTCTAGTACAGAAGCACTCAATGTACTTTCAAAACAACAGAATAGAGTAATATTAAAGTATACAGCCCCCCAAAAAGGGGAACTAAAACAATAAAAGGGAAAAATAATACCGCAGCCTCACCCTATGAGTTAACACACACAGACACACATAGACATTAGACAAAATACTAAGTTTTTTTGTCTAATGTCTCTGTATGACATTAACTACAAGAATCAAGTGTTCAACAGAGTGATGGGCATAAGGAAAAAAGCTGTCCCTGTTTTACCACAACAGCTTTCTCTTCTCATTCTCCTATTCCAGGAATTCATTTCTTAGTACTGTAAGGCTTCTCCATGGCTAGGCAACTGTCTACCCATTTATCTTTCTGTAGTGGAAAAAAGGGGGAAGGCAGCTTATACTAACCAGAGAATTTTGTCTTTGACTGCCAAACAACAGTTCCTTCGTTATGGCTATAAAGCTGTGTTATTCCAATGTTAAAAGTCTCACTGATGGAAGTGTGTACTGGAATGTCAAGTGGTGTGACATAAAAGAAAATCCATATGCCTATCCCATAAATATGTCCCGTTTCACACCCAAAGGGGCAAGTTCAGAATGAATTTCTGAAATTTGTATAAAGCGAGTTCATAATTTCTGTGTCTAGTGGTGTTCACAGGCCATCATAAAAAAAGTCTTCCTTTGGGCTATGAACCTCTCACAGGACAAATTCAACTCTGTTCCCCCCCCCTTTCTCCTCCCAAAGTTTGAACTGTCTGAATCCATATTCTCTCTTTTTAATTAGTTCATTGTGGTATTTTTCCAACACCACTTTCCACTGGAAGACAGGAATTCTGTCATTTTGGCAATACGGCCCTTTCTTTTACAGCCCTATATATACATTTTATATTTATATTTCAATCTCCTCTACGGTGCAATAATAATGCCTCATTTCCTTGAACTCAGTCCCTTAAATCAGCAGAGAATGTTCACCCTGTTCACAAAATCATGCTAAACTAGAATGCAGCTTAACACATGAAGCAGGTGCTGTTGGACACATTCTCAAAATGGATATTTTTTTGGGGGGGGTTGTGGCCCTTTCCTTGTGCTGATAACTACATTTGTAATTGGGCACCAAATACCGCATCTGTGATGAGAGCACCAGCATTTCCTCAATAAGAATCCTGTTAACTAAAATCATGAATAAATTACAAACTTACTTTAGATATAGATCTCCTTGAATCAGGTCTTGAATAAACCATATATAATTTAATCAGATAGCCTTGAGTTTCAGTGTTTTAAGCAGGAAAAAATAAGCAGTTTCAATTCACATTGTATGATTTATAACCTTTTGCTTATCAGGGCTTATATCATGTTTCCCTCTCTAAAGTTGTGTTTGTACAACACACTATAAGACAAGCGTAACAAGTTAGCACTGTATTTTAACACAACATGCAACGACAAAACAAACTATATTATGAATTCACAAAAAATCAAGTGGGTTGTATATTTTTGCCCAGCAATTATGGTTGATATTTTATTATATGGTGTTATACAAATTATTCTAGATGTCCCCTACATTTAAGATTGCATTTTCCTCTGAGCTGAGGCCCTTAGTTTTAGTAATATTTTTACTAAATAGTTTTAGTAATTTGTTTTTGAATTGTTTCCCTTTGAAAGATAGGGCAGTTGGAACTATAATGTAAATAAAACGTAAAAGCACAAAAATGTTAAATAAGAGCTATATGGTACATAATAGGCACTTTAACAATGGGATGGCAGCCGTAAAATATTACATCATTGTCCCCTCTACACAGTGGATACTTTGTTCCATGTTCTCTTGAAAAATACTGCCAGACAACCTAAAGTACTGTACTACAGTATCTTCTCTTTCACTTGTAGCAATTTCCAAAAGTTAAATATGTTGGCTGCTGTAACTAAAACAGCATATGTGGTACCCAAGATTATCAAATGCAGACAGAAATTAGTCTTTAATACCACAATCACCATGCTTATTTTGGTGGGCCTCAACCTGAAGACACTCATACATTTCCACACATTTAATTCACCCACGCACAGCTTCACTAGGGAGAAACGTTGAGGAGGAAAATATAACCACCAACAAAGGTCCTCAAGAACTCTTGAGGTCTAATCTGTAAACAATGAACCAACCCCCTAAAAAGTCTGGAGTCCTTTGCACTTTGACTCCATTGAACTCCACTAACTTCAACCTTACTTAAAACGATGAGTAAATACTGTAGCATTTACAACTCATTACAAACTATTTTCATCAATTGGAAGTAGCTGCATTCTGATCGGTAACTTAGAAAAAAGGAGAGAGAGAGAGAGGGAGAGAGGGAGAGAAAACCGGTCGGCAAAATCTACAGATTAATCACTGGGATGGAAAACTGAGTTGGGGAATAGAAAAACTAAAGACTTGAACTGACAAGGAACAGGAAAGCAGCAAAAACCTATGTTGCAATACTGTAGTCTTATCTGCAATAGCGGGTTCTCCCAGAAAGGCGGCGAGGGGGGGGGGTTGGGGCGCAGAGCAGCCTTGACCCACACTCTGGATGAAGATGATGGGCGTTGTAGTTTAACGCGGCGACAGGATAACAGGCTCGTGGGTCGGGGGGTGGGAACGAAAGGCAGTGGGTTGCCGGTAGAGCGGAGTCTCCCTCGCGAAACTAAGCTTGAGAAACCACGCAAATCACCCAGCATCGTCGGCAGGAAGAAGGCAAACAAAACTAGGAGAGGCGTCACTCACCGAGCTCCGGCACTTCCCGATACTTTCCGACGCCCGGGAGAAAGTGAATTTCTCCCTTTTTGCCCGCGTGAACGGCGGCGGTCCGGAGACGGCGAGGCGAAGCCGTTCTGGCTGACTCGCTCTCCTCCTCGCTTTTTGATCCTCTCCCGGGTTTGCCCGCTCAAGATCCACCGCTCACAGCAGCAGCAGCAGCAGCAGTAGCCCTGGCTTTAAGCGTGTCGCCGGTCGAAGAGGGCGTCAACGCCAACGGATCAAACCAACCCGGTCGCAGTTAACTGTCAAATAAGGAAGCAACCGAGCGAGAGGAGAAGGAGCCACGAGGTCGCAGCCATCGTCCGCCCCAGACTCCGGAGCGCCTCTCCCTTCCTTTCCTGATCTCCCGCCCGCAGCAAAAAGAGCGCGGCCGGCCACACAGCGGCAACTAAACAGGAAGACTCCAGCACTCCTACCTGGGAAAGTAACCAGGGGTGGAATCTCCTCCCCATAGGCGGAGAGGCAAAGAAGGCGGGGCACCCCTGGCTCGAATAAGGCAGGTGGAGGACCCAAGGTGGGCGTGGGGAGTCGCTTCCTTTTCTCGAAAGCGGGGGCGTCGGGGTGGCATCTCAGGCCGTGCGCTATTGGGAGAAAGTCTATGGAGATTCTCAAGTCATCCGGGTCATGATGGTCCCAATGGTGCTTTTTTTCAAAAGGCAACTGGGCTTTCTATTTTTTCCTATTTTTCCTTTTTTCTTTTTCCCATTATCCAGTCAGAGCTGAAGAAACTTCTTGGATGAGAAGCAAAACGTCTTCAAAGAAAAAACAGAAAGCCCAGTTGCTTCTTGGGGAAAAAAAAGCACCTTTGGGACTCTTGGTTTGCGCTTCAAGGTGCTACTTACCACCCATAAAGCCCTTCATGGTAGTGGATCTGCGTACTTGAGAGACCGCCTCCTGCCAATTACCTCCCTGCGACCTATTAGATCGCATAGATTAGGCCTCCTCCGAGTTCCATCTGCCAGTCAGTGTCGACTGGCAACCACACAGAGGAGAGCCTTTTCAGTAGTAGCTCCGACCCTTTGGAACGACCTCCCCGTGGAGATTCGTACCCTCACCACCCTCCAGACCTTCCGCACAGCCCTCAAGTCCTGGCTATCCCGTCAGGCCTGGGGATAAAGATCATAATCTGTCCCCACCCGAATGATGAATGAATGTTGTGTATTATTTTTACTCATGTATTGTTTCATGTTTACTGTTTTGTATCCCCTCCCCTATATTTTGTAAGCCGCCCTGAGTCCCCTCAGGGAAAAGGGCGGCCTATAAATAATAATAAAACTCATTAAAAAAAACTTGGGAGGAAGGGAATAGCTTCAATTGGGTTCATCCCTAAGTAAATATGCGAAGAATTATGCTAGAAGGGCAGCTTCCCCAGTTGTTACTGCGTTTCTCATGCGCCAGATTTGGCATACAGATCATTATGGACTATCAATACGGACAATTAACTGAGTTACCGAGTCAATCAATCAGAATAGAACTGGAAGGGACCTTAGAGGTCTTCTAGTCCAACGCCCTGCTCACACAGGAGACCCTATATTGTTTCAGACAAGTGGCTGTCCAGTCTCTTCTTAAAAGCCTCCAGTGATGAAGCATCCACAACTTCTGAAGACAAGATGCTCCACTGCCTAATTGTTCTCACTGTTAGGAAGTGTCTCCTTAATTCCAAGTTGCTTCTCTCTTTAATCCATTAGTTTTAAGTCAGTCTTCCCCAATCTGTCACCATCTAGAAGCCAGAGCAAACTACGTCAAAAAAATCTTGCCAAGAAAAGGGGCTGAAATTTAGAAGGGTGTAGATGTCTGTTTTCTTATAATAACTGCCAGGCTTCTCCTACTATTTGTTTTGCTGGTTTCTTATCACAGACATGTTCACTAAAAATGTTAGTGTAATTGTATTTTTTAAAGAAAGAAAGAAAGAAAGAAAGGGAAGGTGGGAAGGGAAGGGAAGAAAAGGAAATGTCATAAATATTGCAACTCTCTATATAGGGTAAAGCTGAGAAAACCTTCTGAAGTTTAGTGACCAGAGTTGAAGATAGGATTCTGAATACAAAGGCAAATCTTTGTATTTCTCAATTGGGAAAGCTAGATTATAGACTAGAGAATTACAGTTCCTTTTATCATGATTACATCACATTTCCAAAATCACTTCCTAGTGTGTCTAGACTACCCATGTTTTCATAAATTTAGAATGAACCATTTTTATACATCACTTTAACTTGCTTACACAAATTATATTTGACATTTTCTGTACTCTTTCTACATCTAGCAGTAAATATTTTACATTTTAAAACTACTCTGTAAAGGAAGAAAAAATGCCTGGGGATACACACACGCATACACAAACAATCTTTAAAAGTCAAACAAGTCCTGGCTCTATCACTATCATCTTCCCCCAAAGTTTCAAAAGCCATTTCAAAGTGATCTCACTATTGTGAATGCTGTTTAAGGTCATAAATTCACTCCAGATGACCAAAAGATAACCCAGAAATACCCAGACATTGGGGGGGGGGGTTATATTATTTGGCATTGGGGCCTTTGCACCTTGACAGCTCCCACTAAACAATCTAGAACTGCTGTGAAATGACTTCTGGGTGGGAGAGTACATGAGCCAGGAGTGGGTGAAGCAGATGTTCCTACAAATGGGAAATTGTGTTCTGCAAGGATCCATAGAGCTCCAGTGTTTCCATAGCAAAAGGTTGGTCCTGTAAATGATAAATGCCATATATCTTTTCTATTGGATGTCCTAGTTTAATCAAGATAATTGTTGTCTTCCATTCGATCACAAAATCAAAATTTAAAAAACTCGTAAAAATAATTTGACTGGGTGTTGTAAGGCCTCCTTATAGGAGCCGAGGTGCCACAGTGATTACAATGCAGTATTGTAAACTCTTCATTGCCAGCAGTTCGATTCTAACCAGCTCAAGTTTGACTCACTTTCCCAGGTCAGTAAAAGGAGGAGCCAGATTGTTGGGGGCAATATGCTGATTCTGTAAACCACTTAGAGAGCGCTGTAAAGCTCTCTGAAGTGGTATATACTGTAAGTCTAAGTGTTAGTGGTAGTGCTCCTGCCTTGAGCAGGGGGTTGGACTAAGAAAACCTCTGAGGTCTCTTCCAGCCCTATGATTCCATGTTCTATGCTCTATAAATGAAAAACACATGTACTGCATGTGGGTTATCTCATTCGTCATGAAATGAAAACCTTTGCAGTTTTATGTCCTTTGAAGTCATGCTTTCAGTAGTTGGTGAAAAGTGACAAACCTTGCCAATCTTTTGACTCATAAATGAACTTCTGACCCAATTAGATCAAAGCTTTTTCTTCTCTTTTGCAATTAGAAGACTTGTGATATTGGGCAAAATAACCCTGTCACTTCAATATATAGGGCACTGAAGCTAAACAAGGTTACCTTTGGTTAGCATTTGGATGACGATTGCTTAGAACTTCAGGGCTATTGGCTAAACATTTTTTTCTGCTTTTGACTCAGTTTTGACTTTTGGTGACTGCCTGGACATGTTCCTGCACTTAACCTGGCAAATTATAAATGTGAGTTGCTATTACCTTCATGCCAGGGCTGAGAGAGAGAGACTGGCCCATGTCAGTCCTAAGGCAGGACAATAATTCAGTCTATTAGTTTCTAGCCTGGTGCCATAGCCATTATACCATACTGTTTGTCTTGGCTATATTGGAAAGTGGAAAAAACATTCTGAACAAACCACTTTTACAACATTGCTAGGAAAACAGCATGGGAACAGCACAACTTAAGGTGTCTACTTTTCTTCTGCACAGATTCCTCCTAGTATCTGGTTATGAAGCTTTCTTCTGCCACTGTGTATTATATGCAATATGTCTTCAAGTTATATTAGTTATTTACCAATTCACACTGTTACATTTATGTGCACATGGGAATATACACGTTTATGCTATACAGTGTCCTTGTTTCTTTCTAGTGCATAAGTAGCAGCCTGTGTTAAAAGCAGAGAAGTGTTAAGTTTCAAAGGAAAGTAACTGACAAGGAGAAAAAATACTTTTGCAAACATAGCTGTAAATGTGGTCAGGAACAAGCTAGGCTTAGCAAGCCAAATTTAGCATGATGTACAAACATCACATTCTGACTTCATCCACCAAAAGGAGAAAAAAAAAGGAAAGAAGAAAGGAACTCTGGCACTGTAAACAAATAAAACAAGTTACACCTTTGATCTGTGATTTCCTTGAGCTGCAGGGAGCCATAGATACATGTTAGACTAAGTGTGGAGAATTACCGGTAGGCCGTGGATGGGCACATTGGAAGCAGCACTTGTGAGCAATGAGCAGGTGTTTTGCCACTAAACCACCCTTAAGGTTTCATGCAGGTATAGGCTTTGAAAACCCAGGATGGCATGAAAACCTCAATTTGTTCATTTTATTAAAAGAATATTTTTCTGGGTGACTCAAAGCATCACTTTTGGCCACAGTTGTTAAAAATCACCATGTTTTGGTTTTCACACTTCTGAATGACAATAGCTGTAGCTTTATCACAAAGAAAAAAAATACCACCCCATTTTTCACAGGAACCAGGATAGTGGTGGGTTGCTAGCACAGGTGGGTTCCTGCCAGTTCCAATCTCTTCTATAGAAGAGGTTCCACAAATCTACAGTGCTGTTTAGAACGGGTTCCAGCTCCCTCCCCCCCGTCCGTCTGCACATCATCAAGATGAAGAGCAAGAGGAGGAATTCTGGGAGTTGAAGTCTACAAGTCTTAAAGTTCTCAAGTTTGAACACCTCTGGTTTTTTTTTAAAGGGTTAGGGGTACAAGGGTCTTGTAACTTGACAGCTTTAAGACTTGCGTGCTTCAAATGCCACAGTTTCTGAGCCAACATTTTGGTTGCTAAGCAAGAGCGTTGTTAAGTGAGTTTCACCACATTTTACAAATTGGCCACACGGACCCAGTCACATGGCCGGCAAGCCACTCCCACCTGTTCACATGGCCAGCAAGCCACTCCCACAAAGCAGGCCACACCTACAGAAGAGGTTCTAAAAAAATTTGAAACTCACCACTGGTTGCTAGTCAGTTTACTACCGGTTTGTTTGCACTTGCGTGCATGCTTGTGCGTGCACACAACATTTTTGTGCATGTGCAGAAGCGTCCGGGCGGGTGGGCAGAGCCTCCCACTGCTGCCCCTACTGGTTCAGCCGAACCAGACCAAATCGGGAACAACCCACCTCTGAACCAAGAGAATCAAAAAGGTCCGGTTCTTTTATGTATGGGCATGACATGGCCTATTGTCTTATCATCATGTGTTTCCTCACTTCAGTTCTCAGTTGTCCTGAATTTAGCATGCTACCAACCACCAAAACATTGTCCAATTTTGGTTTAATGTGACCTGAAAATGCAACCCCTGCTGTGTTTCCACACCATGCGAAGTCACAATGTTGCATCAGCTCAGCTAGTTTTGGCTTGTTCAAGAAATCATGGCTGAAACCTAGGTGGCTTAATGCAAAATATCAACCCAACCCCTATCTCTCAGGCAATCTATTTCATTTTTCTGACAGGAAAAGAGGCCACTGAAACTCTGAAATTCTTTTAGCTACAATAAAAAGCTTGGCTTGACAGTTTAAAAATGTCCAGAATAATTCTTTCTCAAGTTACCCAATTGAAATGTTCAGTTTATTTTTAAAAAGTGGATTTCTTGGAGAACACAAGCTCAGGATTACTTCTCTAGCATAGAGAGCAAGAGGGAATTCTAGTCAACTGGCTGACAGGTGTTTGATTATAAAAAAAGAGATAAATCTTGCTAGGAAAGAAATACTTTACAAAGTTCACATTGGTTAGATTTAGCTTTCCTCATTTTTTTTAAAGAACTGGATAATTTCCTCTGTCTCTTTTCTTACACAGCTCATGGTGATGTATGGGACACTCCAGCAGCTACTCTATCAGCTTACAATAGCCCCGTAAAATATCCTGGGTATGTTAAAACTAAAAAATTCCATTAATGAGTACATGTTCACTATCAGTTTTTCCCATTATGTGCAGCTGTTAAAGAAAGCTTCACAATATATGGTCTCATCCAAACCCAAATAGCTTCCATTCTGGATTTCCTGAAGCTGGAATTTGTCACCAAGACAAACTGTGCTCATTAACTGAGGTTTTCAAAGTCTCTCTCTCTCTCTCTCTCTCTCTCTCTCTCTCTCTCTCTCTCTCTCTCTCTCTCTCTCTCTCCCTCCCTCCCTCCCTCCCTCCCTCCCTCCCTCCCCCTCCCTCCCTCTCCCTCTCCCTCTCCCTCTCCCTCTATATATATGTATGTATGTATGTGTGTGTGTGTGTGTATGTATATACATATAGACATATACACACACACATACACACATGTGTTTGTGTGTGTGTATGTTGTATGCACCCAGCCAATGGGTGCTTACAGAGGAGGATTTTACTATGCAATCATTCTGCTTCAATCAGGTGCTTTTATATAATGTACAGAGTAACTTGTTTTGGTCCTCACCCTGGCAGGTTGGGAGGCTGAATTGCCCTCACTTTCACTACGCTGTAATGTGTTGCTTGTGTTACTCTTAGTGAGCCCTATTCTACCCGGTGCCAATCTAGCAATCCGACCTTTATTGAGACTATGTGTGCTATGGAACTTTTATGAGTACGGCATCTCTCTGGTATTTATTAAAGGAGCCAGACATATTTTAGAAGTTTTGATTGCCCTCCCACTTATGATATAAATATATGTGGTCAGCAATGTCCACTGGCTCCAAAATCGTGAGTGTGTCTGGATGATCTAAGCCTTTTTTTACGTGTGTGTGTGTATGGGAAAAGGGGGCATGGGTTGGATAACTTATAATAAGAGCCGAGGTGGCGCAGTGGTTAGGGTGCAGTACTGCAGGCCACTTCAGCTGACTGTGATCTACAGTTCAGCGGTTCAAATCTCACCGGCTCAAGGTCGACTCAGCCTTCCATCCTTCCGAGGTGGGTGAAATGAGGACCCAGACTGTGGGGGCAAGTTGCTGACTCAATTTGCTAAAAAATTTGTAAACCGCTTAGAGAGGGCTGAAAGCCCTATGAAGCGGTATATAAGTCAAATAAATAAATAAATAAATAAACTTAGTGGCATCTGCCATTTTAAAGCAAGATAGCTTTGAATATCTGTATATGACATAGAGATTAAAACATTGGATTAGGGCTGGGTAGATTCAAATCTCCATTCTGCTGTATAGTTTGCTAGGCTTTGTGAGTTAATCATTTTCCAACATATTGTATCTCACAAGGTTGTTCTAAAGATAAAAAATGGGTTTAAAAGCCTAGCTTGCTAGTTAATAGAAAATAAACAAATTAGAATCCTCCCTCCCTCTCTCTCTCTCTCTCTCTCTCTCTCTCTCTCTCTGTGTGTGTGTGTGTGTGAGAGAGTGTTTGTGTGTTTGTGTATGTACATACACACATACATACACACACATGGTGGAGAAACAGTGGGGATTGCCTACATATAGAAAATGTGAAATTTATTAAAGCCTAAGTAAACTGTCCATATCAGCTATTGCTCTATTGTAGATATTGAAAACTAAATTTAAATAGGAAAAAGCTAGTTTCTTTCCAAATGCAGAAAATCGATAACTACTTTGAGCAGACCCAAAGATGCTTTTTAAGGAGGCAACTGGACTTTTTTGACCACAAGAAAGTCCAGTTGCCTCCTAAAAGCACCTTTTGGACAACCATGACCTGGATCACTGAGAATTTCTACAGACTTTTACTTTAACAGAATTTCTGTGGGGAAAAAAAGAAATATTTTTTCTCTGTATAAGGTAAAAGCTGAAATTGGGTGAATTGACATGCCTACCTATTTTTAACTGAAAATGACAATAAAGCTGTAGCTTCTTTTTTTTAAAAAAATAAGGTTTTGTTAATTTTTTACCATTACATTTATTTAGTGCGTAATAAACATCGTGTTGTCTGGGTTACTTTGTTTTTGTAACAATATAAATTATATTAAAGCTGTAGCTTCTTGAAGACTACCCTAGCTATCACCAGGTATGTTTTTATGGCTCATAGACGACCTTATGAAACATTAAATGTGGAGAAAGGAGCATTATCTATGCACACAGCTGTTGTCAGAAGCAGAGACATAGGGAAGGGAACAGTAAAAGGAGAGGTGAGTGGAAGAATATTCAAGCCATAGCAAACCTCAGACAGTAGTTAGTTATGACACATTTTTTTGCCATTTTCTTTAGACTTTATTGCCATCTGCTGGAAATATTTATGAATGTTCCAAATCCTTTTATGATAATGGATTTACATAGATGTAGGTAGAACTAAGACTGTGTCAAAATCTCTCTTGCACATTCTCAGAAATGTTTTTCTCCTATTTTTTCTCTCTTATTCTCACAGTGCTTGAAAAATTATTTTGAATTATCATATTTTCCCCCTTAACTGCTGAAATTGGTGGAGGGTGCTTCCACTCTGGGGATTCTTTCTGTCATTCTGCGCCCTCCCTGGCTGTCCAGTTTCCCCAAACTGAGAAAAGAGAACAGTTCTTAGTAATATTTTCCCTAGGACTTAACCGATGTGAAAGACGCCACGAAGCTTTCAGATTGCTAAGAGAAAGAATTCAGCAATGAAAAACCTCATAACTAAAAAGTGCAAGAGTACCACAATCCATTCATCAGCATTTCACTAATGCTCCTTTATCTTTGGATGGAAAATTCAGGAGCCAAATTGCTTTTATCAGACAAAATAAGAACTGATAAGGGGAAAAACCAGGGAGCTGTTTTTCCTGCTTAATACTACTTGGGACTCCATCATTTGAATTTTTTCAAGGACTTTTTAAGTGCCTGCAAATGTAAAGAGCACGTGTGCTAATGTACATGCAGAAAAGCTATTTTGAATGGTGCTGAAGAAGTAAAATGAAATGTCAGTTATAAGCAATGCATACCCACCAGTGGTGGGTTGCTTATCTCGTTCCAAGCGGTTCAGTTGGAACAGGGCCGGCGGCGTCCTTGTGCACGTGCGCAGTTCACGCATGCGTCTTAGTTCCTGCGCGATGCTCCAGCTGCTCGCGGAGAATCGCGCAGGCGCTGTATGTGCCATCCAGCTGCTCACGGAGAATCGCGCAGGCGCTGTATGTGCCATGCACCTGCGTGGAAGCACAGAAGCCTTCAAAGACCGGTAAGGAGCGCAGACGAGCGGGTGGGCCCTTCGCCGTTCCCGGAAGTTACTTACTTCCGGGTTCGCCGACCATCTGGTTCGCAGGGACTGCCGCGAACCGGTTGAAACCCACCCCTGATACCCACCTTATACAAATACCAGGATGCAGAAGCACCATGCGCACACAGCCGTGATGGCCAACTTATGGCACATGTGCCACAGGTGGCATGCAGAGCTCTTTCTGCGGTCACGCAAGCTGTTGCCCCAGCTCAGCTCTGCCACACATGTGCGCGCACCTCCCACCGGCCAGCTGGTTTTGGGGCTCTGCCGCACATGCATGGGGGCCAGGGCTCATGTGGGAGATTCCCGTGCATGCGCACAGGAATGCACAAATGCATGTGGCCACATGCTCGTGTGGGCTGCATACGCGTGTGTGGACTGCATATGCATGGGGGTTGCATGTGCATGGGTGGGGAGTCATGCACACACGCGTGGGGGGAACATGAGCAGGGTGCATATGCACGGGGCATACGGGGGGGTCGCATGTGGGTTTGCATTATGGGTGCACACGCATTTGGCATGCGATAACTAAAAGGTTAGCCATTGCTGACATAGAGGGACAATAGTTCTATAGCAACTCTGTGTGACTTACATAGAATAATTAAAATAATTCAGTTCAATCTTTTTACAGTCACAAACCAGCACAATTTAAAGAAAATAATGTATATCAAGAAAAATATTAGACAACTGACTAGAACAAAACCATAAAAGTGAAGCTGTCAATGGTGAGCAACCCAAGGGGCTCAACCTCTATCACAGACCAGGGCCTGGAGGAACAACCAGGTTTCACACTGTTTACAGAATGTCAGAAGGGTGGGAGAAGTATGGATCACTAGGGAGCCATCATTTTGCAATAGTTCCAGCAGCTGATCACTACCCTGGACTGCCAGGTGCCTTATGTTTTCCACTAGTGTAGAGAGTAAGGAAGATTGCTTGATAGAGAGTGGAGTTCAGTGGTGGGTTTCAAAATTTTTTAGAACCTCTTCTGTAGGTGTGGCCTGCTTTGTGGGAGTGGTTTGCTGGCCATGTGACCGAGTGGGAGTGGCTTGCCAGCCATGTGACTGAGTGGGCGTGGCCAACTTGTAAAATGTGGTGAAACTCACTTAACAATGCTCTTGCTTAGCAACCAAAATGTTGGCTCAGAAACTCTGGCATTTGAAGCAGGCAAGTCTTAAAGCTGTCAAGTTACAAGACCCTTGCACCCCTAATCCTTTAGAAAAAAACCCCCAGGAGTATTCAAACTTGACAGCTTTAAGACTTGTGGACTTCAACTCCCAGAATTCCTCCTCTCGCTCTTCATCTTGATGATGTGCGGACTGGCGGGAGGAGGGAGCTGGAACCGGTTCTAAACGGCACTGTAAATTTGTGGAACCTCTTCTATAGAAGTTTGAGTTTGAGTTTGAGTTTTATTGGTTTTGTATGCCGCCCATGCCCGAAGGACTCCGGGTGGCTTACAATAAAACAGGGAGAGGGGATAAATAAGGCAGTACAACACAATACAACAATTTAAAAATATAGCAACATTCACAATTGAAGTGGGGCCGGATACTTCAACAGCCCCCAGCCTGCCGGAACAGCCAGGATTTAGTAGCTTTACGGAAGGCCTGGAGGGTAGTAAGGGTCCGGATCTCCATGGGGAGCTTGTTCCAGAGGGCTGGAGCAGCAACAGAGAAGGCCCTCCCCTGGGGGGGTTGCCAGCCAACATTGGCTGGCAGATGGAATACAGAGAAGGCCAAGCCTGTGCGATCGAATCGGTCTTTGGGAGGTAATTGGCAGGAGGCGGTCTCTCAGGTACCCAGGTCCGATGCCATGCAGTGCTTTATAAGTAATGACTAGCACCTTGAAGTGTGTTCGGAGACCAATGGGCAGCCAGTGCAGCTCGCGGAGGATAGGTGTAACGTGGGTGTACCTAGGTGCACCCACAATCGCTCGCGCGACTGCATTCTGGACTAGCTCTAAGTCTTCGAACACTCTTCAAGGGCAGCCCCATGTAGAGCGCATTACAATAATCCAGTCATGAGGTGACGAGGGTGTGAGTGACTATCTGAAGTGCCTCCCGGTCCAGGTAGGGTCGCAATTGGTGCACCAGGCAAACCTGGGCAAAGACCCCCCTGGTCACAGCTGACAAATGATGTTCTAACGCCAGCTGTGGATCCAGGAGGACTCCCAAATTGCGGGCCCTCTCTGAGGGGTGTATAATTTCACCCCCCAGCCTGAGAGATGAAATAGTTAGCCAATCTTTGGGAGGGAGCATCAATAGCCACTCAGTCTTGTTGGGATTGAGTGCAAGCTTGTTCGTTCCCATCCAGACCCTGACAGCCTCCAGGCACTGGAACATCACTTCTACCGCTTCACTGAGTTGGCACGGGATGGACATATACAATTGTGTATCGTCCGCATATTGATGGTATTTAATCCCGTGCCGGTGTATAATCTCACCCAGCGGCTTCATGTAGATGTTAAATAGGAGGGGGGACAGGACCAAGCCCTGCGGCACCCCATAATTGAGGGGCCTAGGGGTCGACTTCTGCCCTCCAACCGACACCAACTGCGACCTGTCCGAGAGGTAGGAGGAGAACCACCGAAGAACGGTGCCTCCCACCCCCACCTCTCGCAACCGTCGCAGAAGGATACCATGGTCGATGGTATCGAAGGCCGCTTAGAGGTCAAGGAGCACTAGGATAGAGGAGTGACCCCTATCCCTGGCTCGCCAGAGATCATCGATCAGCGCCACCAAAGCAGTTTCCGTGCTGTAAGCAGACCTGAAACCGGACTGAAAGGGATCCAGATAATCGGCTTCATCCAAGGACCGTCGGAGTTGAGAGGCCACCACTTTCTCAACAACCTTCCCTACAAAGGGGAGGTTGGAGACTGGACTGAGCAAAATGGCTGGGTCCAGAGCAATGTTCCCTCTAATTTTTTTTCAGTGTGAGCAGAAAAGTATAGTGTTTGAGCGGCATATTTTCATGCCTGAGCACCTGAATTTTTTTCACAGATGTCACCTAAGACAACAACAAAATCAGTATTATTTGAAACTCAAAGTTATGTTTATTCAAGGTACCCGCTTAATTAAAAGTGTTATATAATATCAGTATCACTTAACAACGCTCCTGCTTAGCAACCAAAATGTTGGCTCAGAAAGTCTGGCATTTGAAGCACGCAAGTCTTAAAGCTGTTGTTACAAGACCCTTGCACCCCTAACCCTTTAGGGAAAAAAAAACCCCAGGGGTCTTCAAACGTGACAGCTTTAAGACTTGTGGACTTCAACTCCCAGAATTCCTCCCTGAGGGGAATTATATATTTGGACTGTTTCATAGTTACATTAGAGAACTACATTGTTAGAACTTAGCACAAAAGATACCTTTTATCTGAAAATCCAAATAGAGTAAACCTGCTATTATCCCAGAGCACTAATGTCATTGTCCCAATCTGTTTTACGAGTCTGTATTAAAATAGATAGAAATATTTTCACTAAATTTTATAGATCTATATTTCAGGAACCTATCAGAAGTTAGGGCAAGATAAGAGTGGAAGAATGAATTTTGTTGCAGGTCATGGGGATTTTTTCAGCATCTTAAAAGTGGAGCGCATGTGCATTGAACTAGCAATACCCATTTAATAACAAAAGGAAATGGCTGAATTAAATTTGGTAAAGTTGCAAGCGAGCTGTAAAAAGCTTGTGGTTTTTAAAATCATAGAATCAGAAGGGATACTGGAGGTCTTCTAGTCCAGCCCCTTGTCCAAGGCAGGAGTCTTTATATCATCTGAGACAAATGGCCGTCCAGTCTTTTGAAAACCTGTAGCAAATGAATTAAGATTCCATTGATTTTAATTCTTATTGTCAGATTTCTCCTTATTTCCAGCTTGAGTCTCCTTCTGACAAGTTTCCATTGCTTCTTGTCCTGTCCTCAGGTGCTATTGCTGCCGCCTCCTCCTCCTCCTCCAACAGCACCAACACATTTGCTGCCCAGCGCTGCGGCTGAGGTGAAGCCGCCAAAGCTCCCGCTGGCGCCCCCGCAGCGTTGGGCGGAAATCCGGCAGTGCTGTTGGAGGAGGAGGAGGCGAACCAGCCTGCCACTGCCGGCCACCGCCACCCCCGCTGCTCTTCCTGCCCCCTTCCCAGCCCCACAGTCCAGCAGTCGCAGCAGAAGCAGCCCCGGGGCTCCGCTGCCGCTCCCCACATTTTCTGGACAGGGTCTCACAGGAAGGAATCCCCCTTTGAAGAGCCATGCTCTTCAAAACAAGTCTGGGGAGGTCCTTTGCAGGCGGCCAGTTGTAGCCGCCTGCAAAGGACTTCCCCACGTTTGCTTTAAAGAAATCTCTGCGCGGCAGATAAAAACTGCTGCGTGGGGTTTTCTTGCCACGTGTGCGGCCGCGCAGCCACGCACCTTAGAGGGAACAGTGGTCCAGAGAAGATTTCTTCAGGAGGGGTCTCACCACCGCACCCTTTAGGAGGAGCGGGAATGATCCCTCCTGGAGAGAGGTGTTAACTATCGTCTGGATCCAGCCACATGTCACCTCCCAGCCAGGAGGGGCATGGGTCCAGTATACAGGTGGAGGCACTCACCGTTCCCATGGCCCTGTCCACTTCCTCAGGAGTGACAAGTTGAAACTCACTCCATAAGTTCCACTCAAGACCTTCCCCCGGTACTTCAGCTGGTACCGTGCAATTGGAGTCCAGGTCTGTCCGAATCGGAGCGACTTTATCCGTTAAAAACTGAACAAATTCCTCAGCTCTACCTTGCAAAGGATCATCCGCATCCCTCCCTTTCAGGAGGGAGCGGGTTATTCTAAACAAGGTGGCTGGGCGCGATTCAGTGGATGCAATAAGAGCGGCAAAATGCGAACATTTCACCGCCTGTATTGCCACGAAATAGGCTCTGATATAGGCTCTCATCAGTGCTCGGTCTGACTCAGATTTACTGGCCCTCCAGCAGCACTCTAGGCATCTCTTTTGGCGCTTCATCTCCCGGAGTTCCTCGGTGAACCAAGGAGCTCTCCTGGACCCGCTACCTCGGAGAGGTCGCAAAGGGGCAATCCGGTTTAGAGCTCCTGTCGCCGCTATATTCCAAGCAGCGACTAAGGACTCGACCGGACTGTGGACGAGAGTGTCAGGTATTTCTCCAAGCGCCGTCTGAAATCCCATAGGGTCCATTAGGCATCTGGGGCGGAACCACCTAATCGGTTCCTCCTCCCTACAGTGGGGGATTGGTTTCCGAAAGTCAAGCCTCAGCAGGAAGTGATCTGACCATGACAAGGGCAAGATCTTAGTACCCCTCAACTCCAGATCACACCTCCACTGCTCCGAGAGGAATACGAGGTGAAGTGTGTGACCCACTGAGTGAGTCGAACCCTGGATTACTTGGGTCAAGTCCATAGCTGCCATGGAAGCCATGAACTCCTGTGCCCCATCAGAGCGTTCACCGAGCGTGGGCAGGTTGAAATCCAGCAGCACCATAAGCCTGGGGAACTCTACCGCCAGCTCGGCTACTGACTCGAGGAGCGAGGGGAGGGCTGTTGCAATGCTGTTGGGAGGTAGGTACGTTAACAACAAGCCCACTTGACCCCCAAGGTCCAACTTCATCAACAGGGACTCACACCCGACAAGCTCCGGAGCAGGGATCCTACGAGGAACTAATGACCTTCAGACGATGACAGCCACTCCCCCACCCCTTCACTGGGGTCGCAGCTGATGGAGCACCTGAAATCCTTCTGGGCAGATTTCAGTGAGGGGGACTCCTCCCTCCGGGCCCAGCCAGGTTTCAGTAATACATGCCAGGTCTGTCCCTTCATCTAATATTAGGTCCCGGATGAGGGGAGCTTTGTGAACCACAGACCTGGAATTTAGCAACAACAGCCTGAGACCAGGGCCCTGACAATTCTCGCCATCTGGCCCTGGAGTGGAACTAACAGGGCCAGAAGGGGGGATCGCTGTGACGTAGCGGACCCTCCTTCCCCGGTAATGGCTAGCCCTGAAGTTCCTGTCGTACCTGCCCCTCCCCGTAATGACCGTAATGCTCTGGCCCACCCCCGCAACCATAGACCTTATTTCCCCTCTCACGGCCTCTGCTCCTTCCGGCAGGCAATTTATATCAGTCATTCTAGGATGGGAGGTAGGCCTGGGCCCCCCTACCACTTCTGCAATAGCACTCAGTGGAGGAGGCACCAGATTATATTCCCAATCCGCTCAAACATACACAGCCACTCATCCATACAGTCCCCACATGAATCAATTAAAAAACAAGTTACAATGATAATAGGAATTAAAAAAGTGGGTACACACATCAGCAATCACACCATACACACCTCATTCATAAAATTGCGGAGAGATTAAATTTGCGCAGTTCTTAGATGAAACAGGAGTGAGGAGAAGGAGGGAGAGGTACTCTGCTCCTCTCCCTTCCTATGACGATTAAGTTGGCTGAGATGGTTAAAAGCCCAGCAGCAGTCCACAGAGAGTATACAGAGGGGAGTCGCGTTTCCTCCCCTCCGGTAAGGCTAAAAAGGTCCCAAGAGTCTAAGGCGGTTGAGGGGAGCAGAAGGCCTTCCTATGCGCAGTGGGCATCCCCGTTTGTCCAAAAACCAAGGCACTATGATAGATGAAATTAAATAAGTGCTTCACGATGGTATTGGTATTCCTAGGGCAGTTGCAGCTAGTAATAGTCAAAGCAGCTGGGGCTGAGATAGCACGTACAGAGGCCCTGGGATTATGGTTAGGCAAAACGTGATGTTTAAAAGCCCAGCTGGAAAAGGGCCAGATGACCAGCAAGGGAAATAGACAAAAGCTCCAGAATATCGATGACAGGCTATAGGAGAAACTCTCCAAGTCCACCAAGGGAAGAAGTCCAAACAAACAGAGCTCAGGAGAGAATGAGGGCAGTGATAATACAAAGGCTGAGCCACAGGGGGAGGGGAGGGGGGCGTCCGGAAGGGCTATGGCGGCGGCAATTGTAGTCAGCTGCCCAATTCGTCCAGTCTCTACGGGCGCCCAGATAGTTTTCTCCCCCTCTAGAGCGGAGGTAGTCCAGGAAAGTCCCCAGGGGTTCAGCAAGCCGGGCGGGTACCGTTGGAAGATGTTGCAGGCACCCAGAGATGGAAAGAAACACCACCATCATCTGCCCACCGCCTGCAGCGTCAACAGCGAGCAGTGAAGGAGCCGCATCAGAGAGACAAGGGGGGTGGGGGGGGAGGCGGCCTGGGGAAACTGTAGCGGCAGCGGCAAGACCAGCCGCCCAGTCCCGACCACTTTGCCGTTGGAATACAGCCGTCCCTTCCTCAGGGCGAGGCGCAAGCTGCCTTGTGTAGCACACTGCCCAGAGCAGTCAAACACAAGCCCCAAACCCAGGCTCTCACCAGCAGCGCTGCGCAGCTGAGAAAAACGCCCGCTGCTCGCCCGCTGTCTTCAACACCGCTGAGGCCAGAATAGGATCGCAAAAACCATCCAGGGGCGGTCCAGCAGCAGCCCCCCACGTAAGCAGATGCCTCTCCGGCTTGCCCAGTAGTTAATCTCCTGCCAGGACTCCTTTTCGCCGATCGCCAGGATCCCAATCCGCAGATTGTTCGTTCTTTTTGTTCTTTGTAAGCCCAGCGTTTAGCTTGGGCAGCCATTTCCCATCCTGCACATGCGCAGTGATCCCCATTCCCTTCTCATCCAGGGGAAGGTTACTGCAAAAAAGAAGAGGTTAGAACTGGCAGGAACCCACCCCTGGGGGAGTTCCATTATCAAAGCAACAAGGAATGAAAAAATGACAGAATATAAACATTGTCTCAGATTCCCCTAGTTCATCTGAGTTGGAAGAAATGTCCTTCTGGATTCAGTTCCAAGTGGGGAAAAAGACATTGGAGGCTGCTTGGAAAGATGGTTTATTGGTGAACAGGACCACATGGCTTGAGCTCCTGAACAGAAAAGGGAGGAGATGCTGAGAGCACCCTGGTTTTATGTCCTCTCTGGGTCCACTCCAGAGGTTCCCGTTTCTGTGTAAGAAATGCATTCTGATGGGTTGTCAGACTCCCAGGGGGCGGTGTGGGTGGGTTCTTAGTTAACTTTGTAGGCTGTCCTGAGACCCAAGCTTGTTTGCATTGCTGGCTGATGTAATTTTTCCAGGTCCCTTGTGGTGAGTTTCTGTTTGCTAGATGGCTCTGCCTGAAGAGGGTAGATCCTTGTTATGTAGAATAAACTGGCTCAGACCTTAACGGCCCAAAAGTGTGTGGGTGGGTGGGGAAGCTGAGTTTCTGTCTCCCTTTTAGAGGAAATATTCTGCCCTTTTAATATTTCCTAAAATATTTCATTCTCTAGCAGAGGGGTGGGTTTTAACTTCCTACAATGGAAAGGGAGGAGATAAAGCATAATTAGACCTGGAAGATTTTGTTACTATAGCTAGTCTTAATAGGTAAAGGTAAAGTCTTAGTAAAAATAGTTTAGCCTCCTATGAAGTTGATTTCCTGCTCTGCTCTACATCTTGGGGCTAATAATGGGTCAGCAGCTACCAAGCTTTAGATTATCTTTTGATTATGACAACAATGGCCGGTTAAATTAATTAAGTTTTCATCTACCATATTTTCATAGTATAAGACACACCTTTTTTTCATCAAAAAAGAGGCTAAAAATCTGGGTGTGTCTTATACATCGAATACAGCAATTTTTGCCTCCAGAAGCCCCACCCACTTCCACAAAAATGGCTGTGCATACCCTTATGGAGGCTTTCAGAGAGATCCTGGGGGCTAGGGAGGGCAGAAATGAGCAAAAAAGGGACCTTTTTTGCCCCCCAGCAGCACTCTATAAGCCTCCATAAGGCTATGCATGCAATTTTTTTGACAAAAAATGGGCCGTTATTTGCTCATTTTTGGCCCCCCACCTCCCAGGAGCACTCTGCAAGACCTCCCAAGGCTATTCATGCCTTTTTTTAAAAAAAAACCAGGGCCGTTTTCGTGAAAAACAGGCCGTTTTTGAGAAGTTTGCAGAGTTCAAAAACTTTTTTTTCCTTTTGGAAAGCTCTTTAGTTAAGAGTTTAGAGTATTGAGCCAAGGTGGCGCAGTGGTTAGAGTGCAGTACTGCAGGCTACTTCAGCTGACTGCTAGTTTGGCAGTTCGGCTGTTCAAATCTCACTGGCTCAGGGTTAACTCAGCCTTCCATCCTTCCAAGGTGGGTAAAATGAGGGCCCAGATTGTTGGGGGCAATATGCTGACTCTGTAAACCACTTAGAGAGGACTGAAAGCCCTATGAATTGAATTGAATTGAATTTATTAGGTTTCTATGCCGCCCAATCCCAAAGGACTCCGGGCGGCTTACAGAATAAAAAGAAATTAAAAGAACTTAAAAACAATAGGACACACAAAGTTAAAAAAGAACACAACAAACACCAATGAGAAGGCCTGCCGGAAAAGCCAGGTTTTAATGGCTTTGCGAAAGGTCATGAGAGTGGGGATGGCCTGGATCTCTGAGGACAGCTCATTCCATATGGCCGGAGCGGCAACAGAGAAGGCCCTACTCCTAGGCGCCGCCAGCCGGCATTGTCCTGCTGAAGGCACCCGGAGAAGTTCCATCCTGTGTGATCTTATTGGTAAGGGAGGTATGTGGCAGGAGACAGTCTCGTAGGTACCCAGGTCCTAGGCCATGTAGGGCTTTAAAGGTAATAACCAGCACCTTGAATCGTGTTTGGAGACCAATGGGCAGCCAGTGCAGCTCGCGGAGGATAGGTGTGACGTGGGTGTACCTTGGCACACCCAGTATCGCTCGCGCGGCTGCATTCTGGACCAGTTGCAGTCTCCGAACACTTTTCAAGGGCAGCCCCAAGTAGAGCGCGTTACAATAATCCAGTCTTGAGATGACGAGGGCATGAACGACTGAAGTGCCTCCTGGTCCAAATAGGGCCGCAACTGGTGCACCAGGCGAACCTTGGCAAAGACCCCCCTGGTCACAGCTGACAGATGGTGTTCCAAGGTTTGAGTTTGAGTTTATTGATCTTGCATACCGCCCACTCCCGAAGGTCAGCTGCGGGTCCAGGAGGACCCCCAAATTGCGAACCCTCTCCGAGGGGGGCAAGTTTTCTCCCCCCCAGGATTAAGGACAGACTAGATGGACTGTCCTTAGGGGGCAGTATCCACAGCCATTCGGTCTTGTCAGGATTGAGTGCGAGTTTGTTCACTCCCATCCAGACCCTGACAGCTTCCAGGCACTGGCACATCACTTCCACCACTTCACTGAGTTGGTACGGGGCGAACAGATACAGCTGAGTATCGTCTGCATACTGGTGGTATTTAATCCTGTGCTGGCGGATGATCTCACCCAGTGGCTTCATGTAGATGTTAAATAGGAGGGGGGACAGGACCGACCCCTGCGGCACCCCATAATTGAGGGGCCTAGGAGTCGACCTCTGTCCTCCGACCAACACCGACTGCGACCTGTCTGAGAGGTAGCAGGAGAACCACCGTAAAACGGTGCCTCCCACTCCCACCTCTTCCAGCCGTCGCAGAAGGATACCATGGTCAATGGTATCGAAGGCCGCTGAGAGGTCAAGGAGCACAAGGACAGAGGAATGGCCTCTGTCCCTGGCCCGCCAGAGATCATCAGTCAGTGCGACCAAAGCGGTTTCGGTGGAGTAACCAGGCCTGAAACCAGACTGAAAAGAGTCTAGATAATCTGCTTCATCCAAGGTCCGTCGGAATTGGAGGGTCATCACCTTCTCAATAACCTTCCCTAAAAAAGGGAGGTTGGAGACTGGATGATAGTTTTTTAAAATAGCTGGGTCCAGAGAAGGCTTCTTGAGGAGCGGTCTCACCACCACCTCCTTAAGAGGACGTGGAAAGGATCCCTCCATCAAGGAGGCGTTCGTAATTCTCTGGAGCCAGCCTCGTGTCACCTCCTTGCTGGTTGAGACCAGCCAGGAGGGACACGGATCCAGTAAACAGGTGGAGGCACTCATCGCTCCCATGGCCTTGTCCACTTCATGAAGCGGTATATAAGTCTAACTGCTGTTGCTATTGCTATTGCTAAGAGTGATTGATGAGAATTACATTGATCAAGTGCTGTACCAGCAGAAACAAGTCTTAGGTCCTGCAGATTGTCAGCGGTTTTCTTCTCCAGCACATGGATAAATATACCTGGAATCATCTACCTACCTACTGTATTTCTCTCTCTCTCTATCCCCCCATCTACCTACATACCTACTTACCTACTCTCTCTCTCCCTACCTATCTACTGTATTTCTCTTTCTCTCTTTCTATTTCTCTCTCTCTCTCCCTACCTACTGTATTTCTCTATTTCTCTCTGTGTGTGTGTGTGTGTGTGTGTGTGTGTGTGTTTACTTGCGTAGATTTTCATGGATGTAGGTATGCTGGTCTTGTTGTATTCGGGTCTTTTCCCATGTAAAATATATACCTACCTACCTACCTACCTACCTACCTACCTACCTACCTACCTACTGTATTTCTCTCTCTCCCTCTCCCTCTCTATCCCTCTATCTGCTTACCTACCTCTTTTTTAAATTTGCCTCTTCAAAACCTTGGTCTTATACTCCAATGCGTCTTATACTCTGAAAAATATGGTATGTTTTCCCATCCCCTTAGAAATTCATTGTTCCATTCAATCCTTACATTTCTCAGTGGACACATTTCAGTTTTGGCTTTCAGAATGAATCTGTCTTTGTTTTCCTAGGTTTCCCATAGTACTGCAAAATTTCCCATCCCTTTTTAAAAATTTCTAAATTTGTAAATTGACAGGTTGTTTCTATGAAGCTCTTCATTCTTGTTACAAAACTTCTGTGATCTCCAGCAGAATTAGGAATGAAGGCATAGTCTCTTTCCCTTAATCACTACAGTATCAAAGCATAATGGTACTATCATTGTTCATTTTAATGGTAATATTACTATTTTTACTTTGTTGCAAGCTGCCTAGAGTTGAATGATAGTGAGATCGGCGGCATATAAAAGTAATAAATAAATAAACGAGAAAGGGAAAAAAGAGATTGTATTACGGTCACTGTTCCCTCTAAAGAGGGAAGAGCCATGAGGCCGTGGGAGCCAGTAGGAAGGTGGCAGAGGGGGCGGGAGCAGGAAAAAAAGGCCTCATGGTTTCTAACTGCCGCGCAGTGATTTCTGTCACAAGCTCCGGGAGCTGAGGGGCCTCAGAAAATCTAGGGTTAGCACGGGCGCGGGGATGGCGGCAGGAGGTTTCATGGCACAGCTGGTCTCCTAGGACCTCCTAGGCACCGGCTACACCGCTCATTACTGTCAGTCGCCCCGTGTTCAGCAAAGCAAACGCGGGGAAGTCCTTTGCAGGCGGCTAGAACTGGCCACCCACAAAGGGCCTCCCCAGACTTTTGATGAGCACGGAGCGATTGACGGTAGTTTGCGCTGGCCGCTTGTGCCCAGCTCTGCGGCTGAAGTGAACTCCCAAAGCCCCCGCCACCACCAGAATATCTGCTGCCGCCTCCTCCTCCTCCAACAGCACTGCCGGATTTGCTGCCCGATGCTGCGGCTGAGGTGAAGCTGCCAAAGCTCCCGTCAGCACCCTCGCCCGTGGCAGTGGTGCCTCCCCCTCCACGCGGAGCACCTGAGCTGGGCCCCACGTTATCCCTCCCCCTTCCACCTCTGCCGTGCTTTTGAAGAGCCATGAGGCCGCGGGAGCCAGTAGGAAACGGGTGGAAGGGGCAGGAGTAGGAAAAAAAGGCCTCTTGGCTTCTCAAAAGCATGGCAGAGATGGAGGCAGCGGCAGGGGTAACGCAGAGCCCAGCTGAGGTGCTCTGAGTGGAGGGGGAGGCACCGTCGCCGCTGCCATGGGCAGGGGCGCGAGCGAGAGCTTTGGCGGCTTCACCTCAACTGCAGCGCTGGGTAGCAAATGTGGTGGTGCTGTTGGAGGAGGAGGAGGAGGCGGCAGCAGCAGTTATTCTAGTGGCAGCGGGGGCTCGTTGGCATCTTCAGCGGCAGCCCTGCCCCCTGTGAAAAAAACCGAAGATGGAGCAGATCCACACAGATGACGTCGCCGCAACATGACTGGAGGAGGAATTCTGGGAGTTGAAGTCTACAAGTTTTAAAGCTGTCAGTTTTGAAGACCCCTGGGGTTTTTTTTTCCTAAAGGGTTATGGGTGCAAGGATCTTGTAACTTGACAGCTTTAAGACTTGCATGCTTCAATGCCAGAGTTTCTGAGCCAACATGACTGGAGGATGAATTCTGGGAGTTGAAGTCCACAAGTCTTAAAGCTGTCAGGTTTGAAGACCCCTGGGTTTTTTTCTAAAGAGTTAGGGGTGCAAGGGTCTTGTAACGTGATAGCTTTAAGACTTGCGTGCTTCAAATGCCAGTTTCTGAGCCAACATTTTGGTTGCTAAGCAGGAGCGTTGTTAAGTGATACTGATATTATATAACACTTTTAATTAAACGGGTACCTTGAATAAACATAACTTTGAGTTTCAAATAATACTGATTTCGTTGTTGTCTTAGGTGACATCTGTGAAAAAAATTCAGGTGCTCAGGCATGAAAATGTGCTGCTCAAACACTATACTTTTCTGCTCACACTGAAAAAAAAATTAGAGGGAACACTGATTACGGTCAAAGGGGGAAAAAAAGCCTAAGAGGTTAAGATTGATGTCAGCCTTTAAGGTAGGCCCGCCCATGAAATTGGCATGGAAAATATTCCAGAAATGTCTTTTAGTGTAGTGAGATAAAATAACAGACTCTTGAAAGCCTCTCCAAATTTCTCTCTATCCCATCTTATACTAACCTAAGTCTAGGTGGGGTTACTTGGAGTTTCTTTTTCATGCTTCCTTCTATCTCTGGAATGAGTAATCTTTTCTGAAAGTCCCCCTTTGTTTCTTGCTTCATAACTCTCCAGAGGATGGTGGAGGACAGGAAGGTCTGGAGGAACATTGTCCATGGGGTTGCGATGGGTTAGGCATGACTTCGCAACCAGCAACAATAGTAGCAGCAGCAGCAGCAGAATGAAGCAGAATAAGGAAATGCAATTGCTTCAACTGTCCAAAGAAGGAAAAGTATAGGAGTCAAATCTTATAAACAAAACAAAAAGAAAGATCCAGAGAGTTCTGTGCTTTTCATGGAACAATGCATTCAACAAAACCATTGTGCAGGCAGGAAGGCGTGTCTCAGTATACATCAACCTCTTAGACAATAGGAGCCAGTTCCTTCCATTGTTGTTTCTGATTTCCCCAGGTTGCAAAATGCCCCATATATTTTCATATCCAGCATAAAATCTTCTTGTGTTTCTTCTCTGAACAGTAGAGAGCAGTGTGACTCTGCTGTGATTCCATCTTCAGAAGCCAAGAGCCTTGTTTTTCTAAGCCCTCTTCTCTTGCTATAATGACATGTTACATAAATGCCCTATAGGCAGACCTTTTCTAGCCAGGGTTTGATTCAGAAATGAAGGCTTATCTTTTCCCAGAAGATTTTCTTAGCATGTTTTCTAAATAAGTAAATTCTAACCGTTTTTTTTAAAAAAACCTCTTTTCAAACTTAAATAAAATTTACAATTTCCCCCAAACTAGAAAAATAAACATTTTATAGTACCATAACAACTAGGCTTTTAATTTAGAGGAACTCTTAAGGCAATGGGATAATTGGGTGCCGGGGACGGGAACTCATCAACCCCAGGCCTGTCGGAACAGCCAGGTTTTAAGGGCTTTGCGGAAGGCCTGAAGGGTGGTGAGGGTCCGAATCTCCACGGGGAGCTCGTTCCAGATAGCCGGAGCAGCCACAGAGAAGGCCCTCCTCCAGGTGGTGGCCAATTGGCATTGGCCGGTAGATGGAATTCGGAGGAGGCCTACTCTGTGGGATCTAATAGGTCTGGTGGAGGTAATTGGCAGTATTCCAAGTGTGGCCTTACCAAGGCATCATAAACACTTTATTACATTAAACATTAACACTTCACCTGATCTTGATTCTATCCCTCTGTTTATGTAGCCTAGAACTGTGTTGGCTTTTTTGGCAGCTGCTGCACACTGCTAGCTTATATTTAAATGGTTGAACACTAGGACTCCAAGAGCCCTCTCACAGTTAGTACTATTGAGCAAAGTACCACCTATACTGAAATGAATCACTACAATTGATTACCCGGTTATTAAATGGACCTGAGTTCCCCATTGACTTTGCTAGTTAGAAGATTGCACAAGGAGAACCACGACCTTGGGACACAGCAACTGTCATAAATATGAACCAGTTGCCAAGCATCTGAATGTTGATCACATGATCATGGGGATGCTGCAAAGTTCGTAATTGTGAAAAATGGTCATAAGTCACATTTTTCAGTGCCGTTATAACTTTGCATGGTCAGTTAAAAAAAACTGTTGTAAGTTGAGGACTACCTCTATTGTCCTTGCCTCACTGAATTTCTTTTTACATTGCGCGGTAAGGAGGAAATCCTCCTCCCTCAATTTTTAAAAGCCTGTAGAGCTAATCAGACTAATCTGACAAGTAAATCAATTCCCTTGAATTTAAAACCTGAAACAGTAAGTGGAGGGATTCATATCTGTCAATGGCCAGAACTCTCATGCTCATGATTGGGCTTGCCGAACTGGGAGTTATATTATCAGGCAACAAGTTTGATGTGCGTTAAGGAGTGGATAACACTAAGGAATTCTAGATTATTGACTGTAGAAGGACGTGACTTACTGTTGGGATGGCATGCTTTTTTATGGCATAAGGGAACAAACACAGGGTTATTTTAGAAGACACTATTTACGGGAGGCTTTGTTTCTGAATTGGGAGATGATCAGAAGACAACATTATTTAAAAATTCCAGTCTGGCTATCAACTATTGAAGCTTTTTCATATCCAATAATATACAAAAAGGAACAAATAGTTAGATATGGTGAAATATTGAATGCAGAGGGTGAACTTAAATCTATGCAAGAGTTGAAACAGGAAGGAATAGGAATGAATTGGTTTTCATATGTGCAAATACAATCTGGATATGACAAAGACCGTAAAATGGAAGATTTCTATGATAAAATGAGTGAATTAGACAAAATTTTGACAGGTACTAATGTACCTGTAATTAAAAGTAATTAAAATATATGGACACTTACTAGAGGTTAAGTTAAAGGAAGAACAAGTTAAAGAAACTATGATAGCTTTGGGGAAAAATTTTGATGTTCAAAAGTTTTATTTCTTTTAAAACAAACATTTCATCATTCCTCAATCAGTAAAGCATCGAAGTACAATTTTTTGTATGCCCCTCCCTCCCTCCCTCCACCCCCCAACCCCTCTCCTCCTTCCCCCCCCAACTTCCCAGAACCCGTACACGGTATGGATTTTTAACAAACACAAGAAAAAAGAAACAAAGAAATTAATGACATTCTACAT
Organism: Thamnophis elegans; assembly: GCF_009769535.1. Lineage (NCBI taxonomy): Eukaryota > Metazoa > Chordata > Lepidosauria > Squamata > Natricidae > Thamnophis > Thamnophis elegans. Next base: position 55,838,530 of record NC_045542.1, read on the forward strand.
TGACCTTAGCTTCTTCTTGCTGAACTAACTTTAAACAATTTAAATCATTTCTGATCTTAAGCATAGGCTAACTGGAGTTTCTTGGTCCCGTATTTTGTATATAGTCAATCCATTTTTTCCAGTCTCGTTTATATCTTTCATTTGAATGATCTTTAAGATATGCCGATATTTTAGCCATCTCGGCTAAATTTGTGACTTTCAATGTCCATTCTTGAGTTGTAGGCAAGTCTTCTTTCTTCCAGTATTGCGCCACCAACAGTCTTGCTGCTGTTATCAGGTGCAGAATCAAGTTGAGATTGAGATTGAGAGATTGAGATGCTTTATTTGTATGCCGCCCTTTTCCGTGGGGGGACTCAGGGCGGCTCACAACTCAAGGGGAGGGAGGACAAAGAAGTCACAGACATAAAAACGATACATCATTAAAAACACAACAGTCATACAATTCGAGTGGGGTTGAAATCTTTAGCCCCAGGCCTGTTGGGACAGCCAGGACTTAAGGGCTACGCGGAAGGTCTGGAGGGTGGTGAGGGTACGAATCTCCATGGGGAGTTCGTTCCAGAGGGTCGGAGCAGCCACCGAGAAGGCTCTCCTCCGGGTAGTTGCCAGCCGACATTGGCCGGCTGATGGAATTCGGAGGAGGCCTAATCTATGCGATCGTATCGGCCTAGTGGAGGTAATTGGCAGTAGGCGGTCTCTCAAGTACCCAGATCCAATACCATGCAGGGCTTTGTAGGTGACAAGTAGCACCTTGAAGCGCACTCGGAGATCAACAGGCAGCCAGTGCAGCTCGCGGAGGATAGGTGTTACGTGGGTGAAACGGGGTGTACCCACGATCGCTCGCGCGGCCGCATTCTGGACCAGCTGAAGTCGCCGAATACTCTTCAAGGGCAGCCCCATGTAGAGCACATTGCAGTATTTCAGCCTAGAGGTCACAAGGGCACGAGGTTCAGGTAGGGCCTCAACTGGTGCACCAGGCGAACCTGGGCAAATGCCCCCCTGGTCACAGCCAACAAATGGTGTTCAAAAGTCAGCTGTGGGTCCAGGAGGACTCCCAAGTTGCGGACCCTATCTGAGGGGCGTACTATTTGACCCCCCAGCCTGAGAGATGGAACACTTGACCAATTAGTGGGAGGGAAGCACAGCAGCCACTCGGTTTTATCTGGGTTGAGTACAAGCTTGTTAACCCCCATCCAGTCTCTAACGGCTTCAAGGCCCTGGCTCATCACATCCATCGCTTCATTGAGTTGGCATGGGGCGGACAGATACAACTGTGTGTCGTCCGCGTATTGATGGTATTTTATCCCGTGCCGTCGAATGATCTCGCCCAGCGGTTTCATGTAGATGTTAAAAAGAAGGGGGACAGGACCGAACCCTGCGGCACCCCATGTGTTAGGGGCCTGGGGGTCGATCTCTGCCCTCCGACTAACACCGACTGCGACCTGTCCGAGAGGTAAGAGGAGAACCACCGTAAAACAGTGCCTCCCACCCCCACCTCCTGCAGTCATCGCAGAAGGATACCATGGTCGATGGTATCGAAAGCCACAGAGAGGTCAAGGAGTACCAGGATGGAGGCATGGCCTCCATCCCTGGCTCTCCAGAGATCATCGGTCAACGCGACCAAAGCGGTTTCCGTGCTGTAGCCAGGCCTGAAGCCCGACTGGAAGGGATCTAGATAACTGGCTTCCTCCAAGGACCGCTGGAGCTGAAAGGCCACCACCTTCTCAACAACCTTCCCACAAAGGGGAGGTTGGAGACTGGACGATAGTTGTTTAGAACGGCTGGATCCAAAGATGGTTTCTTCAGGAGCGGTCTCACCACCGCCGCCTTTAAAGCGGGGGGAAAGGTCCCCTCCCGTAAGGAGGCGGCAACAACCGCCTGGATCCAGCCCTGTGTCACCTCCCTGCTGTTGACAACCAGCCAGGAGGGGCACGGGTCCAGCACGCATGTGGAGGCACCTACAGCTCTCATGGCCTTGTCCACGTCCTCAGGGGTAACTTCGGCTGATGAAGCACCTGAAAGCCCTCTGGGCACATCTCTACGAGGGTGACTCCTCCCTCCGGGCCCAGCCAGGTTTCAGTAATACATGCTAGGTCTGCCCTCTCGTCTAAAATTAAGTCCCGAACGAGAGGAGCTTTATGAACTACAGACCTGGCATTTAGCGACAGCAGCCTGAGACCAGGGTCCTGGTTACTCACGCCATCTGGCCTTGGAGTGGGACTCGTAGGGCCGGAAGGAGGGATCTCTGTGACGTAGCGAGCCCTTCTTCCCCGGTAATGGCCTGCCCTAAAGTCCCCGCCATATCTGCCCCTCCCTGTTAAGACCGTAATGCTCCGGCCCACTCCCGTGTCCGTGGTCCCCCCCACCCACCCCCATAACCCCCGCATGCTCCAACAGGCCCTTCGAATCAAGCATCCTGCGGCTGGGATTGACCCAGGCCCCCCTGATACTTCTGCAGAGCACTCAGTACAGAGGGTACCAGGATAAGGCCCCAGCCTACTCAGACATACACAATCACAAAGCCATTCACTCCCCACTAACAGTTTAAAACACAGAAAGAAATACAACAATAATAGGGGTTAAAAGTGGGCACATACAGCAACAGTCACATCATTCACACCTCACTCATAAAATGCGGAGGCTAGAGTTGCGCAAATCTAGGATGGAACAAAGTGAGAAGGGGGAGGGGGAGAGGTACTCCGCTCCTCTCCCTTCCTGTGGCAGTTAGTTGATAAAATAGTTAAGAGCCCAGCTCCAATCCACTGAGGGTATACAGGGGGGGGGGAGGATGGCGTTTCCCCCCCTCTGATAAGGTCGAAAAGTCCCAAAAGTCTAGATGGTTAAAAGGACTGCCAAGAATGTTGAATCCGGGTTGCCAAAGGTGTAACAAAAAGTAGGGTCTGGGTGGCTGGAGTGGTGTCACTGGGGCAGCAAGAGATAATGCTGATTGAGCCAGTATAGTTTGTTCGTAGATATAAAGCTCTGAGGACTGCAATTGTAGGAAGGGTGGATAAGTGCCAATTAAGAAGATGGTAAAGATGACAAAGCAACGACAAAGAGATGAAAAAGGCACCAATAGTGGCCACTGGGGGGAGTCCAAGCTCCCAGCACGCTGCCTCTCCGGAGTAATGGTGCCTGATGCAAAGTGACTCAGTAAATAGCAATAATACTGGTCAGCACAGCACTCCTGAGGCAGTGGCAGCAGCTGATGGTACTGGCCGCAACAGAGGGCCCGTTGTTGAATTTCTAGAGTCCCAGTCCCAGTCCAAGCAGGCAAATAATCAGGCAGCGTAAAGCCCCACAGGAACAGCGGCGAGGTAGAAAAGAAACGCTGCGCCAGGATGGAGGGGGGGGAGTCAACAGAGTTGCGGTGGGGACAGGAAACCGGTTCCTCCGTCTCCCAGTCCAGTCCAGACATCTCTCCTGGGCTCCCCACCCCAATCAGAGGAAAAGTCCGGCACCTCTCAAAGCAGCGGGGCCGAAACCGCCGCCTCTCGCACAGAGCCGCCGCCGCCGCTTCCCAGCTGTGCAGAAAGGCCGACGAGAGAAACCACACCGAGGGAGGTAACGCCGTCCCGGAGCCGCTCAAAGGCAGACCCCTCCTCAAACAGCCACCTCCCTGGAAGGCCCGAACATTGGTGCCCCACAGGAACCCCTCAGTTACCATATCAGGGGTCCTGGTCGCCAAAACCGGTCTCTTATTATCCTCTAGCAGTCGGAGCGATGAGGCTCGGCAGCCATTCCCGTTCTCACGCATGCGCAAAAGTTAGTCTCTACCACTGTAAAGTCAGTACATATACCTAGTAAAAATAACTGAGGAGTAAACTTTATCCTTCTTTTAAAGATATTTTGCATAATCCACCATATTTTTATCCAAAATGCCTTAACCTTTTGGCAGGTCCACCATATATGATAATATGTAGCATCGAGAGAGCCACACCTCCAACATTTAGGCCTGTACATTCGGATACATAGAAGCCAGTTTTTAAGGATCTAAATGCCATCTATAGAACATCTTATAAAAATTTTCTCTCAGATTTTGAGCTTGTGTAAATTTCACATTTGTTACCCATATTCTTTCCCATGTATCCAACATTATTGGTTCTTCAATATTTTGAGCCCACTTTATCATACAATCTTTAACTAATTCTGTTTCCGAATCCATCTGTATTAGTACATTGTATATCCTCTTTATATGCATTAAGCCTTGATCTCTTATTTGTTTAAACAAATTATCTTCAGCTTGAATAAAACCAATTTTTTGATCTATTTTCCACCTGGCCTGTAATTGCCCATACTGGAACCATGTTTGAACTACCTTCTCCTCTTTTAATACCTCCAAAGATTTTAGTTGTAGTACCCCCCTTTCCAAAATGAGAAGCTGTCTATAGGTAGTTCTATCCTGTTTTTGTGCTATGTTCATATTTTCAATTGTATGTCTAGGAATTGCCCACATGGGTATTTTGTCATTTAATTTATATTGGTATTTTTTCCAGACCCGCAGTAAAGCATTTCTTAAAATATGACTTTTAAACTTTCTATCCAATTTTTTGTTGAACAACAAGTAAGCATGCCAACCATATACCAGATTGTATCCCTCGATATTCAATATTCTATCATTAGTTAAATGAGTCCAATCACTAATTGCAGATAGCACCACTGCATCATAATATAATTTTAGGTTAGGTAATTTCAAGCCTCCTCTCTCCCGTGCATCTTGCATTATTTTCATCTTTACCCTCGGCTTCTTTCCTGCCCATACAAATTTGTTGATACCCTTCTGCCATTCTAAAAGATTCGCATCTTTTTTAAGTATAGGTAACATTTGAAAGAGAAATAAAATGTTCATTTTGACTGCTGCTATCCTGCCCAGCAAAGATAAGTGCAATTTCTCCCATTTTTTCATCTCTATCTGTATACTATGCCAAAGTGGTTCATAATTATGCTTATATAATTTCCCGTTTGAGGTTAAAATATTGACTCCAAGATATTTAACTTTTTTGACCACTTCACATCCTAGCATCCCTCCTAGTTCTTCCTTTTGTTTAGTATTCATATTTATAGCTAATATTTTGGTTTTTCCTAAATTTATTTTAAAACCAGATACTTGACCATATTGATTAATCATATTCATTAAAACCCTACTGGATTCCTGAGGTTGTTCCAATATTATGATCAAATCATCCGCAAAAGCATGCACTCTGTACTCTTGCTGCCTATTCTTGATCCCTTTTAGACCATCCAAGCCCCGTATTTTATTCAACAATACTTCCAAAGTTATAATAAACAATAGCGGGGACAAAGGACAGCCCTGTCTTGTACCTTTTCCAATTTGAAAGGAGTGTGTTAAACTTCCATTGACTATAATTTGTGCTGTTTGCTGTCGATATATTGCTTTAACTGACTGTAAAAAATTATCTCCTATCTGCATTTTTTGCAATATCTTCAAGAGAAATTGCCAATTAACTCGATCAAAGGCCTTCTCAGCATCCAGGAATATGAATGCAGCAGGGATCTGGTTGTTCTTTCCCAAATATTCTAATGCATTAATAATTAATCTGACATTAGTTTTCATCTGTCTCCCCTGTATAAAACCTGTTTGGTCAGTGTGTATCAATTGTTGAATAACCAGCATTAACCTATTTGTTAGTATTTTAGTAAAGATTTTATAATCTACATTAAGTAATGAGATAGGTCTATAATTTTTTGGGTTGGGTAGTATCTTGGTCTTCTTTGGGTATCAAAGATATGAACGCTGTCTTCCAAGATGGAGGCACTTTACCTTCCGTTTGAATCTTATTAAATAATTCTCTAAGAGGTTCTACCATTTCTAACTGTAAATTTTCATAGTAAACCGCTGTCAAACCATCTGTGCCTGGTGCTTTCCCTAACTTTAATTGCTTAATTACCTGCAAAATTTCCCCCGAGGTTATTGGTTGATTCAATTTTTGCCTGTGCTCTTCTCTAACTGAAGGTATTTTCTCTTTATCTAAATATTTGTCTATATCTAGACCATTAATTTTATCCCCTTTATACAATTCTGTAAAAAATTCCCGAAATACCTTTTGAATCTCTTCCTGTTGAAACAACTCCTTCCCTCTGTAAATCAGTTTAGATATATTTCGAGTTTTCCTTTTTTTCCTAATCTGATAAGCTAACCATCTGCCAGGTTTGTTTGCGTTACAAAAGGTATTGTGTTTTGCATATAATAAATTAGTAGCTACCTGGTCAGAGATCAAAATGTCAAATTGAGATTTTAATATGGTGATAGCTTCCTTAACCTTTGTATTGCCTGGATTCATTGTTAACCCCAACTCTTTTCTCTTAATTTCCTCTTCCAGTTCTGTTCGTTTTAACCCTTGTTTATATCTATGTGCTTTATTTATATTCATCAGCACTCCTCTCATATATGCTTTGCTTGCATCCCATACGAATTCCATAGATGTACCCTTATTCATATTCAAAACGAAGTATTCAGATAACAATTTTTTACAATCATTAATATACTTTTCATATCTAAATAAATTTTCATTCAATCTCCAAGACCTTCTTGCCTGCACTACCCTTCCCAACTCCATTCAAACTGGGTTATGGTCCGAAAGGACCCTAGCCGCAATCTTTGTCTTCTTGACCCTAGAAAGCAAATCATTAGTGGTTAGTATAAAATCAATCCTTGAAAGGGATTGATGCCTATCAGAGAAGAAAGTGAAATCATGTTCCTCTGCATTTCTTTCTCGCCAAACATCTCTCAGTTCAAAGTCATCCATGATGTCAAAAAAAGGTTTGGGTAACTTTGCTCGCATCTTAGTATTTGGGCGAGAAGTCTTCTTATCTTTCTTAGTGTCTATCACTCCATTCCAATCACCCAATAGTATACAGGAACTATAGTCCCACTGTACTAATTTAGCATGAAGATTTCTATAGAATCCATCTTGCTGTTGATTAGGGGCATAATTTCCCAAAAGTAATGTCTTTTTCCCTTCTAGGATTAGGTCTAAAGCAATATATCTTCCGAAGGGATCTGCTTCAATTAATTCAGCTTTCATGTCTTTTCTTAAGTATACAACTATACCATTCTTCTTTTCCATAGCAGAAGCTACAAAATGTTGACCAAGTTTTGAATTAATCAAATATTTTTGATCAGTTGATTTGATATGAGTTTCTTGCAAACAAATTATGTCATTCTTGAACTGTTTGAGATAGTGAAATATTTTCTTTCTCTTCTGTGGGGAATTCAGTCCATTGACATTCCATGTTAAAATCTTAGTTGTCATCTTTGGTTGGCTGAAGCATTTTTAGAGCTTCCTGCATGGCCTGTTTAACCTTAGGCCTAGCTCCTCCCACTGCTTCCAGACTTGTTATTGTAGCTCCCTGATCAATAGCTGGTGATTGTTGATGTTGTTGTTTTTTAGCTTGTTTCTCCATTCGTCTAGTAATCATGCGGCTAGGTCTTTGTTCCATAACACCTTGCGCTTCTAGAAGAGAGAGATGCTCCATCTTATCTGGTGGTTGTGTAGTTTGCTGTCTATCCTGTCCTTCTTGTATTCTTTCTCCAGGTCCAGATGATGCAGGATATCCAACCTTCAAAATATTATGATAAAAATCTCAGGCTTTCCATACAGAGTTGAGGCAATATCTTTGCCTATCAAATGTAAATATAATGCCAAATGGTGCGTCCCATCTATACTGTATCTGACGATTTCTGAGTTCTTTGACTAAAAAAACGTAGTCTCTCCTGGCTCTTAACATTTGAGGTGGTATCTCTTTCAAAACAATCAGGTCTTGACCGCCAATTTGAAGCTTAGTGTTATAAGACTCTTGTAGTACCATATTTCTAAGCTCTCTTGTGGTGAAGTATATAACGATGTCTCGAGGAAGCTGCTTCTGCTTTGCCACCCAAGAGTTAACGCGATAAACTTTGTCAATTTGCCAGTCGAGGTTGGTCCCTGGTCTTCCCACCAAGCGGTCAAAGGCTTCCGATAGAATCTGTTTCAGGTTCTCCTGTTTCTCCTCACGCAGCCCCCTTACTCTTAATGCGAACTCCATTTGTCTATACTGTATCATAATAATTTCTTTTTCAGCATTTTCCACTTTTTGTTCCACCGCCTCTGTTTTCAATGTCAAGTTGGTATTGGCCTCATTAAGATCCTCTAGACTATCTTCAATTCCGGAAATATGTTCTGTCAATACAGTTACAAGTCTCAGCATTTCATCTTTAATTTTAACAACCCTGGCATCGATTTTCTCATACAACTCCTGTTTAAGTCCTTTTATTTCACCTATAATTTCCTCTTTTATTTCTTTTATTTCCTCTTTTCTCTCCTGTTTTCTCTCCTGTTTTCTCTCCTCTTTAAGATCTCTAAGTTTATCTTCCATTTTAATTGTCTGTGCGTTAAGAGCCACACTTATTTCATTCAAGAAGAATTCTTTCGTTAACAAATCCCCAGCAGGGGGCGTAGGGAGCAGAGGCTGCAACCTAGTGGCAGGCACTGGGGATGTGCCCCTGGGAATAGAGGGCGACGGTTTCAAATTAGGGTTTGGTTTTGAGGCCATTCCAAAATTTATGTTCCAGCAATTAATAATACTCTGTTGCCTGTCTATGCAGCTATAAGTAAAGACACTGAATTTCTCCCTTTACTTTGAAATTTGAGGCTTGGCAAAACTTTCAGAAAGTAAGCATTCAGAAACTAATTAGAAAGCTTCTGCTGGCCGATTGTAAAACAAGTGATAAGGATGCTCCTTCGAAATTTTAGAGTTCTGTAACATTTAACAAAAAGTTTAGGAGATAATCATTATTACCGGAGAATCCAGCCTGCTCGGCGCCATTTTAAAAGCCTCTAAGTAAATAGATTTTCAGAAGAAGTTCTTGTGAAAAAAGAAGCTAAAATCTTGATAAACAATTAATTTCCACGTGGATGGATTCAGCTCGTGATAAAATCAAATAAATCAAAGCTTTGAACTGAGTGGGGGAGACCTTACTTTGTACCGCACAAGGCAGTTTGAAGTTCCCAGCACGGACGCCGTTCTGCTTTGGGCTGGCCCCCCTCTCTCTGCAGGCACAAAAGCTGCAAAAATCGAAGGGCATTCCCTTCTTGCCTGAAGGATAAGAAAACCTGTTAAGACGTCAGATGGATGATCATCTAAACAGGTACGTTACCAGGAATTCGGGGACAGCTAATTTTTAAGCTGCTACCATCAGCAGGCTCCTCCCAGGAAGTCGGGAAAATTTTTGGACATGTGATTGAACTAAAGAAGTGGCAGAAATTGTGGTCTCAAAATTATAAAATGACAATGTCAACAGCATACAAGGAAAATTGGTATAAGATGTTTTACAGGTGGCATCTACCACCAACAAGAATAGCAAGAATGTTCAAGAACAAGTCAGAAAAGTGTTGGAAATGTCATCAGACACCAGGTTTATATTACCATATGTGGTGGACTTGCATAGAAGCTAAAAGATACTGGACTAAAATCCACACGTGGTTGGAGAAAATGATACAAAAACACATAGACTTTAAACCAGAGATTTTTTAATTGGGAATCATACCAGAAATATATAATAAAGATCTGAAATATTTGATTGTAAATGTTTTAATGGCAGCTAGAATTGTATTTGCAAAAAAATGGAAAAGTGAGAAAATACCAATGCAAGAGGAAGTTATTTGAAAAATAATGGAATGTGCTGAAATGAGTAAATTGACATTCGAAATTAGAGAACAAGAAGATGAACAATTTTATAAGGTATGGAATTTGTTCTATCAGTGGTTAGATAAAAAAACATGGAAATGAAAAATTTTGGAGAAGTCTTTCACATTGTAAGAATAGTAGAACGAGATAGGTGATATCCAAAGACATATTAAATAGATTTATAATGATGCAATGGAATATTGGTATATATATCTGAATCAAATATCTAGAATATTTTGTTTAAAATGAAAGAATAACAATTGTAGTTGAACATATGATGTACAATGATAACAACGTATCTATGTATATTTGATGGACAATCTGTGATTTTATATACAACTGAAAGTGGTGATGCATAAGTATTCTTTCATATTGTAAGAACAATAGAATGAGATAGGTGAAACTATAAAGGCATATTATTACTAAATAGACTAATAATGATGCAATGGAATGTTGGTATGTACATGAATCTAATCTTTAGAACATTGGTTTAAAATGAAGGCATAACAATTGTAATTGAATATATAATCTACAATGATAATAATGTACCTATGTATACCTGATGGACAATCTGTGACTTTATATATAATTGAAAGCGGTGATGCACACATGCTTGTAACCAAACAACATGCTATATATATATGTAATTGATGATGGTTTTATGTTTTATGTCTTGTTTGTCTTTGTCTGTTTAAAAATAAAAAAAACTTTCATACAAAGAAAAAAAGAACTCTCATGCTCACAATGTTGTACTGTTTTCAAAGATTGAATTGGCTTGGGGAGGGGAATTGGCTGAGTCTTTGTGGCTCTGAAATGAGTCACAAAACCCATCCATGCAGAATATCTAGGACCAAAGAGTGGAAGCCAGCCCTTGGCTTGCAAAATGGCCTTCTGTTTATTTCTTATCTCCTTGTGGCTCTCTCTCTCTCTTTTCATACAGCCTTTAAGGAGCAGCGCAACTGCAGATCGGAGACAAGGTTGAAGAAATCAGGGCTCCTGTTCCAGCAGCGCTTTGCAAACACAGCCTTACTAGATAGATAGGCCGTGATGCAATTTTCTGTTGATTTAGTTCCTGTTCTAAAAGGGGAGAAATGTGCTGTTTACTTGAATCTCTTATAGCAAACAGTGGGGAAGATGAGCTTTGAGCATAAAGGTTGTCAGGCAGCAGCAAAATGAGCAGCACAGAAGAACTGGGCTGCACCTGGTGCATATATTGTGGCTATTTCTTAAATGCAGGGCATTTGTGGAGATTCTAAATAATACCAGAACATAAATATGTGTAAATGTGGAAAAGAGAGAGAGGGTTTTTATTTCTCCATGTTCAACAAAGGCATTATCTAATCTTTAGCCATATTCATCTTCATTTAGGAACCCCATAATCCCTTGTAGGGTGATGTCTGGGCAACTGAATGGAGCTAGCAGAGGATGTGGAGCTTTGTTCAGTGGATATATTCTCAGTGTGCCCAGAGAGAGAAAGATCTGCCTCTACCTAGGATCGAACTCACAGCCTCCTGATTGTGAGGTGAGAGCTCTACCTCTAAGCCATTGCACCACTCCAATCATTAGCCATATTGCTGTCTGGAATGTGCTGAACTATTAATATTCATTAGCCACAACCTAATAAAGGGAAAGCCAATATAGACTAAAGGCATGTTAACCCTACAAAATCCAGTATTTTTTTCTTGCCCAAGAAATTCTGGGAAATCTGAGCTGTTTAACTCCCAGCTGAGTATCATGGCTTGCCTAGAGTTCTAGAATTCAAGCAGTCCACCTTGTTACTATAACATTAGATCATTTTCTTGACAAGATGAATTGTAGGATATTAGCTTAATGCAGTGATGTGCGGTGAGGTTTATGGCTGGTGAGGCACTGACACATTTTTTTTTAGATTTGTGGACTTCAACTCCCAGAATTCCACAGCCAGGCATGCTCAGTTCCGATTTAAAGTGACAGCATTTGTTTTTCTCCTTTGCGAAATAAGTTTCCTTCTTTCTTTTTCTTTTTCTTCTCCCTTCCCCTCCTTCCTTCCTCTCTCCCCCCTCCCCCCCTCCCCCCCTCTCAAACACACAAACACACAAAGTTGGATTGGAGGGAGTCAGGGAGACCACAGGAGGAGGCAGGAAGCCAGTCAAAGGTCCATACTGGAGCACACACACTTTCCCCCAGCCCCGGAAGGATCCAGCCCAGCTTCACTGATTACAGCTTTGAAAAGACAACGTGGCTCTGCCTGCAATCAAACTACACTTGGGGAGGGAGAGCACTTTGCCCAAAGCCCCGCACCAGGAGAATGAAGTTTGAATTTCTCCCCCTCCCTCCGACCCACAAGTACCTTTTCCAGCTGTTTCAGAGAGGATTTCAACTCTGCTCTTGCCTGCCATCATGAAAAGAAAAAAAAATGTAAAAGGAAAAAGGCAAGAGCTGAAATCAGGCTGGGCTAGTTGCTGCCTCACTGTGGATGACTCTGCTTAACTGTTTAAAAAAGCCTCTAAAAAAGTGTCCGCTACAGGAGAAGGCAGGAGAACGACGTGCCTCATCTATGTCAGGAAGTTTTCGGCTTTTAATCCTTGCTTAACTCTGCTCGAGTGATCATAAAACACCTAAAGTCAGACTAGATGAAGCATGTCATTCTCCTCCCTCCTCCTGTAGAGGATGCTTTTTAGAGGCTTTTTAAAACAGTTAAGCACTAAGTAGAGTCATCCACGGTGACTCTGGCAGCAACTAGCTCAGCCTGACCTCATCTCTTGCCTTTTTCCTTTTACATTTTTTTTCTTTTCATGATGACAGTGGTGGGGCTCTGCCTCCCCTGCCCCCCCTGACTGCACGTCACTGGCTCAATGCCTTCAAGATGGCCAGTTCACTACTAGGAGCTCAGTAGAGGTAGGAAGGGAGAAAGGAGAAAAAGGAAGCAGGATTATTTCAACTATCTGCAAGTCCTCTGTCAGGTTTGGACATGACACCCTTTGACTATGAGCTGAAAGCTGCAAGATTTCAGCTATTTGAGACAGGAAATTCTAATACTGTCATGCTAGCCCTACAAAGAGTTAGACTCCCCAAATCCCACCAGCCAGTGGAAACAAATAAAAATCTCTGCTCTGCTTATGCAGTGGTAGGTCCTGCCCAGTTTCACCTGGCTTCCTTAAAATAACAGTGTGGTTCCTGCTGCCAACGGTATTTTAATCAATTAACCAAAGTATGATGTGCCAACTAGACTATTACACTGTCATAAGCCATCTATGGCCCTCTCAGTATTATCAAACTACAAATCCCAGCCACCTTCCCCATTAGGCAGGCTGGATGCAGTGGCTAGGATTTGAAGAATAAAAAATGAGCAATGCTAAAAGTCTTGGGTAGGGCTACCAGATTTAGGTGGTTAAAAACCAGGTAACTCCTAGATGGTACCAAAGAGTTCCACTGGTATGGGTTGTGTTAGATATTCTCCCCCCCCCCCTGCTGACTGACTGACAGAGGTTTCCACCAAGGTCCTCTGTTCCGGCGGGAACAGAGGTTGAATCCCATTCTGAAAGATCCCTTTAAAAGGGGATGCTGCCCGACCATTCTTCAGCTGGATGTTTACTTGACTTGCAATAAAGAGCTGTTGTTACTGAAGCCTTTGTGTGCCTCCTTTACCCAATCTAACACTGGCAATGAGGATGGGATTGGAAGGCAACTAGGCTAACAATGAGAGCAAACAAAGCCTTGCAAGTACATCCAGCCCGGAGCATCCTGTGCAGCATCGAGCAAGCCATTGCAGAACAACCAGAGAGATCACGCCCCACCAACTCCGTATGATCGAGCTACCGAACACTGGGAATCGTACATGTACAATTCGAGTGTTTCTTTGAAGCAAACGATCTCACAGGCGTTCCAGAAGGCCGTAAAAAGAACATGTTCCTCGGTTACTGTGGCTGGGAAGTGTTCGAGACGGTGAAAAACCTCTCGGAACCGACCCCCCCTCCAAGCAGTGTCCTGGTCTGCATTACAACAAATGCTGAAGACCCACTATGCGCCGAAGCCGTCCAAATACGTTCGCCGGCACCAGTTCAACATTCAGAACCAGAAGGAGGGCAAATCAATCAACGAGTACATGGTGGCACTCCGAAAAGCTGCAGCCTACTGTGAATTCCGTGAACTGGATGAGCTGATTCTGGATCGCATAATTTGTGGTGTTCGAGACATCACTCTGCAGAGGAAGCTACTGGCTAAATCCAACCTCTCTCTGCAGATCACACTAAACGTAGCTAGAGCATTCGAATCAGCCGCCCAATTGACGGAAAACCTCCAGCGCCACATCGCACCTCTAGATGGGCAGAAAAGTACCCACGCATATCGCGAAACTATAGAACCCGAGAGCTCTGAAAGCGAGGAAGAAGACAGCTACCGCATGTGCAGTAGCCGCACAAAGCCGGCATGAAAATTCAATTCACAAGTTCCGTCCTGTGCCAGCTGCGGAGGAGACCATATCTGATCATCCTGCCATTTCCGTGAAGCAACTTGCCAGCGATGCGAGCAGAAGGGGCACATCGCCATAGTATGCTGTAGCGATTTCCCTATGGCCACAAGACAGCCCAAGGGGACCCAAAACCGCAAACAGCGGCCCAAACCAGGGGCTTGGCAGAAGTACCCACAGGAGTCAGAAGGAGAGGATAGAATTGCCAACCTTACTTCTGCCACACAAAGCCGCCCAAGGCACCCAAAAAAGCTGAATATCACTATTCCGGTTAGACAAATCTGCACCAGGCGCCCCAAAAAGCTGAAAGCCACTGTCCTCATTGAGGACTCTCCATACGAAATGGAGATCGACACTGGGTCGTCACTGACCATAATCCCATGGTCAGTCCTAAAGCAAGCGATCCCCAAGCTACAAAAGAGACACCTCATAAGCCCCGACGTCCACCTACGCGACTACCAGGGGAACCAGGTCCCCATCATGGGCTAAGGCACCTTCCAGGTAAACTACAAGCAATTCTGCGAAAACCTCCCGTGACGGTGGTCAGCGGGAACTTCAGAGCCTACTGGGGCTTGATTGATTGGTTCCAAGCTTTGAGGATGGAAGTGACTGGAGTCAACTCCGTGGGGGAGGACGCCACTGAAGCCATCTTTAAGGAGTTTGAGGACGTCTTTGGCACCAGTCTGGGTGAGTACAAAGGAACCCCAATTTCCTTCAGTTTAGACCCCACAATAGCCCCAATTAGGCTAAAAGCCAGGAGAGTACCCTTCGCTCTCCAGCCAAAAATTGACAAAGAAATTGATAAACTCATGAGCCAGGGTACTAGTCGATCATGCACACTGGGAGACACCAATTGTGACACCTGTCAAGCCTGACGGGTCTGTTTGCATCTGCTTGGACTATAAATGTACAATAATAAAGCTCTACAACAAAGCACTTACCCTGTACCTATTGTACAACACCTATTGCACTTGCTCGGCCCAGGAAAAATCTTTGCAAAATTGGATATGGTGCAGGCATACCAACAATTGCCAGTAGATGGTGATACCACGGAGGCCCAAACCATTGTGATGCACAGGGGTGCATTTAAATGCAACTGCCTGCAATTTGGTTTTAGTATCGCCCCCGGGCTGTTCCAAAGCATCATCGAACTACTTTTCCAGGAGTCGTCCCCTATTTCAACAACATCTTGGTATCGGCCACAAATGAAGTGCAACTTTTAAAATGCATACGAACAGTTTTGGCTAGAATCAGAGACAAGGGCCTCCGCCTCACAAAACAAAAATGTCAAATTAATGTACCAAAAATTGAATTCCTAGGGTACATGATTGATGGGTCTGGGATCCACCCAACCTCACAAAAAATTAAAGCCATTAAGGAAGCCCCCACACCTCGCAATCAGATCAAACTGCAGGCGTTCCTAGGGCTCCTTAATTTCTACAGTCTTTCTCAAACAGAAAGCCACCATTGATGAGCCATTACATCGCCTCCTAGCCAAGAACGTGGAATGGTCCTGGGGCAAAACCGAAGCTGCCGCAATCGCCGCTGTAAAAAAACTTTTGTCAGCCGATTTGTTCCTAGTACAATACAGCCAGACCCTGCCTTTGGTGTTGACCTGTGATGCCTCCCCCTTCGGTGTTGGCGCTGTCCTCAGCCATTGCATGCCCAATGGAACTGAAGCCCGCATTGCATTTTTCAGCAGGATATTATCCGCTGCAGAGCGGAATTACAGCCAACTGGGCTGTGAGGCTTTGGCTCCAGTAGCCGGAGTAAAGCAATTCCACGAATATCTCTACAGCCGGGATTTCGAACTGATCACAGACCACAAGCCATTGTTGGGGTTGCTGGCTGGGGATCACCCCACCCTGGTATCATTATCCTCCCAAATGACCAGGTGGACAATTTTTCTAGCAGCCTATTCCTACCGACTCATCCACCGACTGGGCACCACTTTAGGGCACGTGGATGCCTTGAGCCTCTGCCCACTGCCCGAAGTCCTTGCCAACCCCACCCCTGAAACATTGGTCCTCCTCATTGACTGCCTGGAAACTGGACCCATCTCATCTAGTGACATTGCACGCCACTCTGCAAAGGACCCCATAATAAAACAAATTTTGAACTGGGTGTGGAGGGGGTGGCCCAAGGGGCCAAATTCAAAACGTATTTTTCCAAATGGGATGAACTGTTGGTTATGAATGGATATTTGCTGTGGGGGGACTGGGTAATCATTCCCAACCAATTGCGCATTGCAGTCCTTGAAGCATTACATGTAGGGCATCCTGGGATTGTTAGAATGAAGTCTCTAGCAAGGAGTTATGTCTGGTGGCCTAACATGGATAGGGAGATAAATGAATGGGTGGCTACATGGACGCCATGTCAGGAGTCCAGACTGGCTCCCCCGGAAGCACCCGCCAAGGAGTGGGAGCACCCACAAGCACCATAGTCCAGAATACACATTGACTTCGCTGGACCAGTTCATGGCCAAACATTCTTCATAGTTGTGGATGCTTATTCAAAATGGTTAGAAGTAGTCCTGATGAATTCCACTACAGCGGAATCGGTCATCAAGGTACTATGGAGACTATTGACATCTGGTGCTCCACATCACCTTTTATACTTTATTTGGTATTTAGGCTACCCCCCACCACCTGCGCATACACCCATCACCTCATGATCCAGAGTGAAAACCTGGCAATCAGTCATGGATTGTTCTCAGTCAGTTCTCCTGTCAGCCTCTGCTTTGCTGCTGCTTCAGCTGTCATTGAAATGGGAAGGGGGGGCATGGTATCTGGGAATGGAATCATTATGTGCTGGAGGAAGTTTCTAGACGCTGTTCTGACCACCTTACTGTGCATGTGGAAGAAGGGAGTTTCCCGCCAAGGCCAACAGTCTAGCATTCCATCCTGATGAGGATTTTTGAAGTTATCTCCCACCTGACAGTTGGGTGCATTATAATTGGACTATGGACGGGGGTGCCAAGGGGAGGGGATTGAATTGTGCTTGATATTATCCACTTTCGCGCCTAATTAACCAGACTCAGCTTTGCTTTGCAACTGTTCATTTATAATTAGTAAAAGTACACTTGATTTCAATTCAAATGGAGTCGAGTGATTTCTTTCCTGATTACTGAATGAAGTCAATGCTGACATTAAGCTAAGTCTCCTTTCGCACCCATCCCAGAGCTAAAAACTACCGAGGGGGGGGTGCCCTCACAAGAAGAAAAGAAATGTTTTTGCATGTAAGTGACCAGGAGGAAGTAGAGGGGGCAGTGGCGGAACCATCTTTAACAGAAAGGCTGGCCGAACTAAGAGTGGAAGAACCAGCTGTACGTCCCAGATGGACTTGGGGTGTGGGACAGAAAGAGGAGCCTGAGGAATTAAATGCTGGAGTTACAAGAAGGAGGCCAAAGAAAAAATCAGAAACTGATTGGAGTGGCACTGGAGAAGAAGATTACAAGATTTCCCATGCCATGAGACTCCTCGAAGAGGCATGGACTGAACGCCGAAACCGAGAGAGAGCAGTGGAAAGGGAGCCCACAGAGGAGTTTGAACAAAGGTTCTCAATGCATAGTTTAAGGGAGAGTGAAGGGGCCGAGGGGGGTTGTGCGCAAGAAAACCCAGAACCAGCCTCCCCCCTGCAGCTAGAGTCATTCAAAGAGCAGGTGGGGGGGGGCAGGCGACGCCGAATGGCAAAGGTCCCTCCCTTAACCATAAAATATGATGGAGATCCCAAGAGTCTTGGGTTGTTTATAATTCAGGTCTGGAATTATATAGAAATCTATGGACCTGATTTAGAGACAGATGAAATGAAAGTGAGAATGGTTTTGATGGCCTTAGAGAAGAAAGTGGCCAAATGGATGGTCGGCCTACATAAATGCAATTCCCCTCTCCTGAGGAATTTTGATGAATTTATGGCAGCCATGAGGAGGAGGTTCGATGACCCTTTGACCGAAAGACGAGGCCGCCTGAAATTTACGGGTCTGAAGCAGGGAAACAAAACTGTGCCGGATTATGTCCAGGAGTTTCAAGAGTTGTCTGCTTATATGAGGGGGTGGTCGGAAGAAGCTTTGCTGGATCAGTTTGCTGAGGGATTGAATAAAGAAGTGTACCGACAATGTATAAACAGACGCCTTCCCCATCGATTAGCAGTTTGGTATGAAAATGCTGCAGACGTGGAGTTGGATTTAGCCAGGCTTCAGTGCACGAAAGAGGGAGATGTCGAGGAATCCCCCCCACAGCAGTCCAAAGACCCCCCCCGCCCCAGGAGTGAGTGAAGGGGAGGGTTTGCTGGCAAAACCAAGCCTTTCACTTGCTTCCGCTGTGGGAAGGAGGGCCATCGTGCTGTGAATTGCCGCGTCAAATTGGCTCAGCCCGCCCCACCCCCCCTTCCCATTTCACCAATGTCAATGTCAGCACTGACTTCATTCAGTAATCAGGAAAGAAACCACTCAACTCCATTTGAATTGAAATCAAGTGTACTTTTACTAATTATAAATGAACAGTTGCAAAGCAAAGCTGAGTCTGGTTAATTAGGCGCGAAAGTGGATAATATCAAGCACAATTCAATCCCCTCCCCTTGGCACCCCCGTTCATAGTCCAAT
The DNA here is from genome assembly GCF_009769535.1 of Thamnophis elegans. Classification (NCBI taxonomy): domain Eukaryota; kingdom Metazoa; phylum Chordata; class Lepidosauria; order Squamata; family Natricidae; genus Thamnophis; species Thamnophis elegans. The sequence goes on from NC_045542.1 coordinate 55,857,261, forward strand.
TATAATGCACCCAACTGTCAGGTGGAGATAACTTCAAAAATCCTCATCAGGATGGAATGCTGGACAGTTGGCCTTGGCGGGAAACTCCCTTCTTCCACATGCGCAGTAAGGTGGTCAGAACAGTGTCTAGAAACTTCCTCCAGCACATAATGATTCCCCTCCCAGATACCATGCCCCCCCTTCCCATTTCAATGACAGCCGAAGCAGCAGCAAAGCAGAGGCTGACATCTCCATTATGGAGAGTTCTCAGCTGGATTGCTTGTGAAGGAGGGAGATCCCCAGCTGGTAAGCACGATTCCTGGCAGCTCCCACAGCTTCCTCTGCCTGAATGGCAGCTCCCAGCTGTGGGCTCGCTGGAGCTGACATAAGGTTTCCTACCTAAGCAGGGGGTTGGACTAGAAGACCTCCAAGGACCCTTCCAACTCTGCTATTCTATTCTATTCTATTCTATTCTATTCTATTCTATTCTATTCTATTCTATTCTATTCTATTCTATTCTATATACCACAGGTACACCTACTTTGTAATTGGGGTTTTGTCCTTTAGTGTATGAATGATATAAGCTGCTCTTTTGCTGCTTGAATCTTTGTTTGGGGGGGAAAAATACCCCAGAATGACAAGCATAAACTGTTTGACTTTCTTAGCTCCACTTGACAAGCAAACCTTGGCTTTATGTTCTTCTGGCCCATGGTGACAGCTCTCCAGGGACTTGGGCAGAGAGGCATCTTTTTCATCACTGCTCAGCTGAACATGCTAAGGACTTAACTAGAGACTTTCTGGATGCAAACCAAGTTTTAGGGTCTGTTTTCCCCTTATCTCCAAGTTAAATGTTGTGAAGGCAGCAGGCAGGAGGAAGGCAACCCCTTCTTTGGACTGAACCACAGAGTTTTCTTTACAATTCCCCCACCCCTCCACCCCCAGCATTTAACCTTTATATCTTTTTCTCTGCCAACACCAGATGAGTTCAAGGGAAGAGCATCCCTTGGTCATTTGTCTTCCTATAGTATACAGTACATAGTACACAGTAAGGAAGCATTTCTGCTTACAATTGGCTGACCAATGGTATATTTTTGTTTTATTGCTTTCCCAAAGCATAAACACATGCCAGGCATTTTGGGAGTGCAGGATTTCATCAAACGGGGTGGCAGCCCAGCCAGAGTAAGAAGCCCATTTCCCCTGGCACCATTCTTCTGGATTGTGGTTTAGGATTTTTATTCCCACATAAATGTCATCGTGGTGAAACATTACAGCTATAAATAGGGCTCTCTGGTCTGATCCCAGAAAGCAGCCTGAAGCTCCGTAGGGACTGCAAAAGTTAAGAGACCTGTTCTGCAAGATCAGGGCTGCACTGAGAAGTGGAGAAAAAGTTGCCCAGGAGGAGCACAACATACGGCTGTTTTTTTTTTTAAAAAAAAAAAGCTCCACCACTCTTTCTGATAAATGGAAAAAGCACATCCCCCATGGCGTTAAAAGGGGGATGGCATGAAATAGCTTTGAAGCCTTGGGAGTTTTTAGAGTTGTTCCAGTGGGATGGACCAGGCAGAGATGACCAAAAGCAGGAAGAGCAATTAGAGAATTCACACTCGTTGATTTTAAACAGAAAAGGAAAGGAGATACCATGTCAAAGAAAGCCTGACAGTTCTCTTGCAGAGGGTGGCTGAGCAGCCTGTCCTCTTCTAAGTCGAAAGCCTCTCTGGATTTTAGAAAGCAGATTGATTTTCCAGACAGACCTTTCGCTCCTGTCACAATATATTACAACATTTGAAAAGGAGATGTCTATCTGGAAACATATGCAGGAAGGCTTGTTTGTTGTCTCTTGATAGCTTGTTCTGCAAAGTCATATTAGAGATTTTGATACTTGGCAGCAAAGAAAGACAAGAACAACAATGTGAATGTTCCTTAAATTGATATCATGGAGACTAATCTATCATATAAATTGTGAAATGGCTCCAGGAATGGATTTTGCATCTCAGGTTATGTGCACGCAGTACATGCTGGCTAGGAATCAAGTATCTTCGAGCTCGGAAGAGTTACTTCTTATAAATAATGTGTCGATTCCTAGTCAGCTCAATGTTATGACCCACAAAGCAGTGGTGAAATTCAATTTTTTTACTACCGGTTCTATGAGCGTGGCTTGGTGGGCATGGCAGTGGAAGGATACTGCAAAATCTCCATTCCCACCCCACTCTTGGGCCAGCCTGTGGTGGCGTTTGCCAATTCTCGGAACTCCTCAAAAGTTCTGCTACTGGTTTTCCAGAACCTGTGAGAACCTGCTGGATTTCACCCCTGCCACAAAGTGATGGAGTTTATGGATCAAAGATCAAACTTCTGCTGTGTCTGAATTATACAAAGGAGCATTTGATGATGGAGATGATGATATTGGAGATGCTTGTAGAATTAGAGCAGGGCTGTCAAACTCCCAGGCCGCAGGCTGGATGCGTCGTGCAATGGCCATGCCCATGCTTGGTTTAGCAAAGGGGAAAAAAGTCCCAATACATCACGTGATGCCGCCATGATGATGTGAGTTTGACATCCCATAACTAGATGGATTGTCTCTTGGGGAAGGGAAGGCCTACTATCTGGTTATTCAGAAGGCCTTTTCAGGAGGTACACAACGTTTCAACACTGCCCCGTCCCCTACTTGCCTCTTTGTAAATGGCTTTTGCATTCAAAAGTTTTGGATTATACATTAATGTTGCCAGCATTTTTTTTAAAGCTCGAGAGGAGGGGAAAAGAAAAGAAAGAGGAATAGAACCAGTATTAAAAGAAGTCTGGTTTCCTGGAAAAAATTGATGTTTATTGAAATCTTACATGGACAGAAAGGCAATATGTACTACTTTTTAAAAAATAAATGCAATTGAAAAGCAGGGAACCTGTAAGGTCTACAGAGATGGTATTCAGCAGGTTCTGAACAGTTCTGGAGAACCGGTAGTGGAAATTTTGAATAGTTCAGAGAACCAGTAAATATCACTTTTGACTGGCCCCGCCCCCATCTACTCTCTGCCTCCTGAGTCCCAGCTGATTGGGAGCAAATGGGATTTTGCAGTAACCTTCCCCTAGAGTGGGGAGGGAATGCAGATTTTACATCTTTCCCCTGCCACACCCACCAAGTCATACCACCAAGCCATGCCACATCCACCAAGCCATGCACGCAGAACTGGTAGTAAACATTTTTAAATCCCACTCTGCATACTCTACTCTGAAATTTGAAAGGGTTTTTTATAACCATCTGGTCCACCTTCTCTACTTTTGAGGAAGAAATACTGCAAGGGGAAGACTCAACCTCGGTGACAAGCCTTTCCCTTATCCTAGGGCCCTCAGATGAGCTGGATTACAAATAAGTTATTCCCTACCAGCAGGCCCATGGAGAACATCTGCTTGGACAGACTATGCTTAAGGAACAAAGAGGAGATGACGGCTTTCTTTTATTCACAAGTGAGACTGCTGTGAAAATCACCTTTCAGGATCAAAGAAAAGGGAATCACTTTGAACATGTTCCTCATCTCTGTCTGGAATGTTCAGATGTTAACTCAGCTTTGGTGCACAGCCAAACCCTCAGCTGTGTTTATCATTGTAGATTACAATAGTATTTACAGTCAGCACAGTAGTGAGCTAAGTACTCATCCAATTACCTGAAACTCTTCATAGAGAGAGTAGAACAAAACCAGTGGGCAGAGAAATGGTTACAGGAGCAAGGAGGATGTATAAGGCTTCCTACTCCAGGCAGAGATAGTTTAAGATTAATATTAGGGGAGGGGGAGAAACAGCAGGCAAACACCTTGACAAAAATTCAAGTACAACCCAGAAAAAGGCAATGTAGCCAGCAAGGGCCATCTAAAGAAGCATCTCTAGTTATCCGGGATCTAAGGATTCCGGAATGGGACTGTTCTCCTCGTGCCCTTCGCCGCCTCTTGTTTGCCCCCAGGGTTCCACCCCCAGCCATTGACCTTTACCATTTTGCCTCCACTGAAAAGATCCTAGCTGTTCGCCCTGGGCAATGGGACCCAGCCTCCTCAGTCCCAGAACCTTCCTCATGGGCCATTAGGTAAAATACTGCTCACCCCGGACTTTTGGGCTCAGGAGACAGTTGGCCACCAGCCAGTCAGAGGAAGGGAAGGGAGAAAGAGAGAGGAAGGGAGGGAGAAAGTGTTCTGTGTCAAGTTTCCTCTCTGGGGTTTGTTTCCCCACCCAGTCACCTCGGTCCAAGCTAGAAAACCGTTTGCATTCCCCCCCCCTTGAAATGTGCTTATTATTAACAGATAGTAGCTTCCAGAAGGTTCCAATGTCTGTTAGAAATCTGATGGCTTCGCTTGCAAGATTAAGATCTGGGAAGGGGAAAAATATTGGTTTCCCCCAAAGGGTGGCCTTTCTTTGCTCAATGTGTCAGTTCAGGGATCAAATGAAGCCATATCTTAGAAACAAGATATGGCCCCTCATATTCTGAAATTTTGAGATGAGGGTCTGGGGATGAGGTGCTAGTCCCTGGCTAAATAGGGAGGAGTTTGTTGGTAGGAGTGGAGCCTAGTGGCAGTGAACAAAAGAAGGTGTGGTTGAAAATGGAATCTGATCATCTTGTGCCTTCCTAAAGAGGCTGGTTCTACTTTGATTTATATTTGACACATTCCTAAATCATCAATGTATCATTTCTGTGTGATTGCTTTTTTCTTGCCAGCAAAAGCAAGTCAGCCATTGCATTAGAAAGGATGCATCAGTTCTGCACTGGTCCAACCCATTTTCATTGCTCTCACTATTTCATAATGTTGTTCTTCTCTACCACATAACATTACAAGACCAGTTGCAAATCCCAGATCTTTCCTGGCTAATCATCACTGAAAAAAGAGATGGAAGAGGTGATTAGATAGATAGATAGATAGATAAATAGATAGATAGATAGATAGATAGATAGATAGATAGATAGATAGACAGACAGACAGACAGACAGACAGACAGACAGACAGACAGACAGACAGACAGATAGGGTGGAGGGATCTGTGCCTCTTCCCATCATTTGTATGAGTGACGAGCTTAACCAGAAAGTGTCCACATGACAGGGTCATTGAGTCACCTCCCCTCTTCTGGCTGTCTTGATTCCTCTGGACCGAGGCTGTTCCTGCCAGAAGCAGGCTGCAAGGCGAAAGAGGCAGGAAGCAGGGAAGATACACAACCATTAGGTAAATGAATTGTACGACAGGCATGAGTTCCTTTGCTAGTTCATTTCCCTTGCTGCCTTTCCTCAAAGGAGAAATCTAATTTCGGTTGACAGATAGTTGTAGATAATCATTGTAATCAAAGGTGGAAATGGAACTAGTCAGGGGCACACAGAGCCCAGTCCTTTAGATTCAGAGTGGCATGTAGAAAGAGGGAAGTTTAAAATTGTTTTATTGCTAGAATATACCCCAAAGAAAGAAAAACTACTGTAAAACATCATATATACATGTACCTGCTCATACATGTCTGTGTGCAGATAAATAAAACCCCAAATTAAAAAATAAAGATACAAAAGAAAATCCCAACAAACCAAAACATATATACCATAGGTCTGCAAAGTGATTTCAATTTTAGAACCATGAGTTAATCCTTGCCCACCCAAGAATTAATTGATCACCATTTTTACTGTGCCCAAAGAATGCCAACTAAAGGCAAGAGCATGAACACCTTTCTTTATTTCGGAATGTTACGCCTGGCATGGTAATTTCTTTCTCCCAATGCAAAATTATTATTTCATTTCGAAGAGCCGAGGTGGCACAGTGGTTAAATGCAGCACTGCAGGCTACTTCAGCTGACTGCAGTTCTGCAGTTTGGCTGTTCAAATCTCACCGGCTCAGGGTTGACTCAGCCTTCCATCCTTCCGAGGTGGGTAAAATGAGGACCTGGATTGTTGTTGGGGGCAATATGCTGACTCTGTAAACCGCTTAGAGAGGGCTGAAAGCCCTCTGATGCGGTATATAAGTCTAACTGCTATTGCTATTGCTATTTCCACCCCATGTTTGTGGTTTGAAATGGTTGATATATCCATATAGAGAATCTCCATAGACATTTAGCTATGCATTTTGGGATGACACCCTTTGAATGGTGTGGGAGTATGAATAGATTTCCAGAAAAATTGCAGAATACAGGAACCATTTGTGCTTCAATTTGAGATGCAGACAACACAGACTCAACCTCCACAACCTGCACCTGTTTCAACAGTGAAGGGACACGGGGCATAAAACTTCCTGCAGCAACCATAGCTCCACAACACAGCCCTTTCAGCAGTTCCAAGAAGGCTCCACACCCATTTCCACTACTCAGGAGACACAGATAAACCTTCAAGTGGCCTCAATAATGGATTCAGGAGCTGATATCGCAATGGTATGACGTGTGATCTCGGAGCTCCAAGATCTCAGTCAATTTTTTTTGCCCTGGATGGTCCTTTTGGACCTAAACCGTCCCGAAGAGACGGTGGCAGGGAAGAGTACATCTTGTTGATCTCAGGGACATCACAAAGTCCCTGATTGATCCAAGAGAATCTTTTCTTGCTAGCGGCAAAAGCGCAGCCAAAAGCTGCTGAAGTTGGGACAGCTCCGCAATGGGAGGAAAGCGGGAAGAGAAAGTATGTCCATCTGGTGAGGAAATGTTATTGTTATAAAAGAGACTGCCCCCCCCAAATCAAAGCTAAATTAAACTTGCAAAGAAAAGAAAATAAGCGGCGAAATTAAGCTATATTTGACAGTGTGTTATCCTTTTTTTTAAATGGATGGAAGTTTTGCAAATATTTCCTACTTTCTAAAGTGAAAGTATTGATTTTTCTTCTTCTATTCTTTTTTTTACCTATGGATTAAATCTTTTTCTTTATTTTTTATAATATTGGTTTGGATGGGTTTTTTCTTTTTATTTTGCTCCATTTAAGAATTTTGTTTCTTTTAAGCCTGAAATAAAAGAAGATATAAAAGAAATATAAAGGGTAGTAATATCAGAGGGAAAAGAAGTTGCACTGCCACTTGGAGGTTGGAGGTTGAGTCCTAGAAATACTGCTTTCTCTTTTTTCTCTTTGATCATTTTGACCTTGCACTCGAAAGGCTTCAGCTTGTTTACAGAAGATATAAGGAGAAGGGCATGGGTTGTTTATGCAGGTGCTCTTTGGATGCTTCCGTGGCAGCTGGAGAGAAGTGAAAACAAAACTTTGTTTTGAAACTAGAGTGGCAATGTTTACCAGTAAACATACTAGGAGAATGGCAGAGCACCAAAAAGAAACCATAACATTACAACAAATTATGTTTAAAATTCAAAAATTATGAGAAACAACAGAGAGAATTGAGAAGAGATTGGAAAATATGGATTGTAATGCAGTGAAATTCGATGGAAGAGTTGAAGATATCCAGCAAATGGAAAAAGTGGAGGTCAGAGTCCTAAAAACCCAGGGGAGAAATGAACAAAGAGGCAAGATAATTGTGGATACTGATGGTGAACTGAGTGTGGTTGGAGATGGAAAGAGTGGAACATGGAAAGGGAAGATAGATGGAAAGGAGCTCTACCCCAGATTTCAAGGTATAGAAGAAGAAAAGAGAGAAGAATTGATGGATTCAAGGAGAGAAACTTTGACAAAAGCACTACTGATAACCAAAGATAAGCTGTTTAAAGAGGCTGATGGAGGGTCTCGAGATTTTACAAGATATGTAAAAAGCAACAAGCTGTGAAGAGAAGTCCACACAAATTTGATTAAGGAAATAACCAGAAGACTAATTCCACAAATGGCAAAAGACATAAGACTGAACTATTACTGGAAAGACATAGGTTGAGCTATGAAAACTAATAACAAAATATTAGTTACATTTAGTTAAAATTAGACATTATGTTGAAAAATGAAGTGATAATGGATATAGTTAGATAAATAATTGATAATGATAACAATGTACACATATGTATTGGTTTGATAAAAGGAAAGTTGGTATAAATTCTAAATGGTGATCATGAAAGGAAGTTTAGAAACTCTGTTATGTATGAAAGCTTACAATAATTTAAAAAAAGAGTAAGTTAAATGTAGTGAAACTAAGACCCAAAAAAATATGAAATGATGATGGATATTGTTAAATAAATGATTGATAATGATAATAATGTAATATTTGTATTGACATGATAAAAGGGAAATTGGATATAAATTGTAAACAGTGATTAAGAAAGGAGGTTTAGAAACTTTGTTATTAAACATAATTAATTTTTATTTAGAAAGTGTTATAAAGATGTAATGTTGCTGGATGATATTGAAAATAGATAATGGAATGCCATCATGTGGTTCTGCTTTAAATTTTGGAATATCTTATATAAAGGGATGTGAAAACAATTATAGTCATATGAAGATTGCGGTATGATGATAGTAATATTTATAAATATATTTGATTTAAAATATGTACCTTGATATGCATTGTAGGTGATGACTGTGGAAGGGATGCACAATGCTCTTTGTAACCAACTGACACACTTTTTACAATTTGTAATGGACGATATTTTTGTGATGTTTGTTGTGTTTTGTCTGTTTGTTTTTATTCATATATATATATATATATATATATATATATATATATATATATATATATATATATATATATATATATATATATATATATATATATCTCCTATGAGCGCCGGTGCCGGCAGTGAATTGGAGAGACTCTGCTCTCCAGAGCTGCTGGGCATGAAAGACACCGACGCCCCGCCGCTTGAAGACTCCGCGGCCCAGCTGTTCGGGAATCTTCATTGAAGCTGTCACCGCGAGCTCTGTGGCCGCCTGAAGACACTGCGGCCGAATTGAGAACGCCACGGTCTGGACGCTGAGAATGCTGGATGCTGAGAACGCCGGATGCTGAGAACGCCGAGGCCGTCTGTGAGTGCCGGATGCTGAGAATGCTGAACGCTGAGAACAAGTCTGCCTCAGAGCTCCACGGCTTGAGATCGCCGCGGCTGCCAGGAACTGTACGATCTACCAGTCGGAGAACGCCGAAGCTGCTGTGAACAGGGCCGCTTGAGGAGCCTACGGGGGGGGGGGGAGCCCCGACCCTACTGTGTCTGCCACCGATCGCCACAGTCTCAGCTGTTGGAGGTCCATCTTGGGGGGGGCTGACCCCTGTTTTGTTGCCTGACTGTCTCAACCGCTGCTGTGCTGTTGTGGGGTTAGGACTAGGGTCAGGGTTAGGGCTAGGGTTAGGGCTAGTTTAGGGTTAGATCAGGGTTAGGGTTAGGGTTAGGATTAGGGCCAGGGTTAGGATTGGGATAAGGGTTAGGGTTAGGGTTAGGGTTAGGGCAAGGGTTAGGGTTACTAGCCCAATGGTCTGCTGGCTTGCTGATGCTGCCTGAGAACGTTGCGGCTCAGTTGCTGAGAGGGGTTCCCCCACCTCTCTCCTCCCCTCTCCTCCCCCTCCCCCTTCCATCATGGACGCAGTCCTTTGAATTGATCTGACTGCTAGGGAGAGGTTGCGCTCCGACCATTGTAATCCCGGCTGTTTGTTGACCATGATCGGCCTCTCGGTTTCCGCTCTTATAACTGTTGCCATCTACAGCTTTCTTGCCTCCCGGCCATCCCTGCCCCTGCCTTTGTCCTCCGGACCATCATTGCGGAGTGAGCCAGGACTTCTGTTTCTATCTCCGCCCCCCCTGGGACCCCTGCCTGTGCTCTGGCTTATTTCTGCATGTCCATCCCGGCAGAAAGAGAGGGCAGGGGGCGCAGAGGACGTGTGCAGGGAATTTGCTTCGTACCTCCCTTCAATTGTTATTAACGTACCACCTGTTTCAGACTCTTGGACCTCGTTCCCTCTGTTGGAGAAGATCGGAACATTGGCCTTCCCTTCCAGACTAGGACGATCTTGTACGAACTCAATTTTGCACTGTTGCGCAATTTTTAAAATTGGTATGGTGAGTTTATGTGGCATGAGTGTGACTGAATGAATGTGCCCGGAGCGGCCCCGGCTGCGAGACAAGGCAGCGCTTAAAGTAGCCGCTGCCGCTTGTCTCGCAGCCAGGGCCGCAACGAGCCACTGGCCGCTGGCACGCGCTCCTGCGAGAGCCTCTGCGTAGTGTCGGGAGGCCGCGGAGAAGCTTCGCTCCGCTTCTCACCCAGCCTTCCCCCAGAGGCAATCCGGGACTTCCAGTGGCGGAGCCTGGAGAAGCAGGCCGGGGCAGCGGGCGGGTGGGCACTTTGCATCGCGGGAGCCGCCAAGCGCCCAGGTCTGCAGCAAAGAGCGAACCTCCTCCTTCTCCTCCACTCCTCTCTCCTCTGAAGCACACCCTCCGAAATAACCCGCCCAACGTAAGCGTGCTCAAGAAGACATGATTCGCTGCTTCCAGATCAGGAGGCGGGAGAATTAGTGCCTCTTTTGCATCTGAACTTTTTTGCCTTTTAACTCTTTCTTAACTTTTCGAAGGCGAAAAATTCCTTATGGAAAGGAGGCCCCGAGTTCTCTCGCCTCCTGCTTTGGTTAACACTAAGCAGACACCAAGCCACTGTGAGCTGGAATCTGGTAGCAACTATCTTGGCTTTAATTATTTTTTTAAAAAAATAAAATTTCTTTCTTTTTCCTGAGGAGACTGGTGAGGCTCCGCCTCCCTTGCCTCCAGTGACTGCACGTCCCTGAAGCCTAATGAGGAAAAGTAACTGTCAAGATATTTCTCTCTTTCTGCTCCTTTAGATTGCTGGGCAGAGTGTATAGGTTATTAGAAAGTGAGGAGTTTCAGACTTCCTTATGTTAAAACAACCATAGTCAGGCAGCTGTGATTGCATTCAGGCAGCTGAACAGCCTAGAGTGAGGACTAGATGTTTGCCATTTTCAACAATCTGCTTCCCAGGGAAAGTATTATGTTTTATGTACAGTATATTATTTCTTTGTAGTCCAGGAAGAAGCAGGGCATTGTGCAGGAGTTCTCTTGCCTCTGTTGTCTTTCGTAGCTTCAGATAGCCTTGTAGTCAAACACCTGATGGCTTTTCCAGTCTGCAAAATGTCTGGGCCAATTCATCTTCTAAAACTTTTGACTCTTTTCAATTTTCAAATGTTTCTCCAGGCTAAGAGCTCATATGTGCAGCTCCCAGTGTAGACATTACTGAGCAGTCAATCACTTAAGCTTCAGCAGATATACTAAAACTTCCAATGGTTCCAGAGCATTTTGTGGATAAGAAAAAGTTTACTTTCTATCTGTAAGCTGCATCTACCCCTCGTGCAACCAAATGCTTGCTTTAATTCTTCCTTCTGTGGGAGTCTGTTAGTCAAGTCCCGTGTCAATTGTGTGGCCAGGGTTCAACAGTGGTTAAGTTGTGGGACTTGTTATTGAGAAGTTCCTTTCAAATATCCCTGCCCATAAATTTCCCTGGGGACTTTGGGAGTCCCTCTCTCAACCCAGCCTTATGATGGTGATAAAATTAAGGGAGAATCACTACATATAGTTACTCCTCAACATACAATCCCAATTGAACCCCAAATTTTTGTTGCTAAGTGAGACTTGTTCAGTGAGTTTTGCTCCATTTTACAACCTTTCTTGCTATACTTGTTAAGTCAATCACTGCAGTTGTTAAGTTCACAGTTGTTAAGTGAATCTGACTTCTGACTTTGCTAGTCAGAAGGTCACCAAAGCTGATCACATGATCCAGTGCTCCGGATCCCATTCCAACTGGTACGGTTGGAATGTACCCAGTGGTGTCCACATGGATACGCCAGCGAGCGCATGCATCTTAGCACCTCCGCAAGCCTCCACAACGCTTCAGCTGCTCAGCGGAGCATCACCAGGCACTGTACGCACTGTGCGCTGAAGATTTTAAAAAATGATAAGGAGCTCGGGTGGGCAGGTGGGCTCTCTGGAGCACCGGAAAAGTATCCGGTGCTCCGGGCAGGCTCTGGTATGCCCATACCAGAGCGTACCACCTACTATCCACCATTGACATGATCCCAGAATGCTGCAACCATCATAAAATATGAGTCAGTTGCCAAGTGCATGAATTTTGATCGTCAGACCATGGGGATGCTGCGATGGTCATGTGAAAAATTGTCATAAGTCACTTTTTCAGTTGTGTGATAATTTCAAATAGTCACTAAATGAACTGTTGTAAGTCGAGGACTACTTGTACATTGCCTTGAGCATTGAAAGGATAAGTGGAATTTAAATGTATTCTGTGAATGCTTGAATCACTCAGGTGCTTTACACCAATGGTCCATTTCTCCAGATTGTAGGCCCATTGAGCTCAAGGTCTCTATGTCATAGCAATAGCAATAGCACTTAGACTTATATACTGCTTCCCAGTGCTTTACAGCCTTCTTAAGCGGTTTTACAAAGTCAGCATATTTCCCCCCAACAATCTGGGTCCACATTTTACCCAGCTTGGAAGGATGGAAGGCTGAGTCAGCCTGGAGCCTGGTGAGATTTGAACTGCCAAATTACAGGCAGCCTGCAGTCTGCAGAAGTAGCCTGCAGTACTGCACTCTAAGCATTGCGCTGCCACTGTTCATCATACCAGTTCTATAGTACATACCAGTTATTTCTTCTGACAGTGTTAATAATGAAAGGTACTGCATATTGGCAATGATGTTTTTGTTTAATTCTTTTGCAACTTTAATAAGAATATTAAACAACAGAGATACTGAACAGCAAAAAGGGAATGGACAGGAAGTGAAACAGATTCCTATGGGAATATTTTGACTAGCATGTTAGCTTGTCAGCTTTTGACTCATTTAACCAAAGATTACTCTATTTATTTTTGGTAATATAATTACCTCAGAAGAAAGAAATGGCAATCTAGTTTTGCATTATTGTCAAGGAATTAACATAGATGAGTGTCCAGGAATTCACTGGGTGTTGATTTTGATTTTTAAAAAATCTTTTTAGATGGTGACCTCACTGATATTAAAGTATTAAAATAAGATTTCATAGGAAGTGTTGAAGGAACAGGTTTGCGATTCAAGTCTTAATAGTGACTTAAGCGTTACATCCATTTGCAAAGTAGAAAGGAAAGTGGCAAGGATCTATTTAATGCCACATCTATCTTCCCTTGCTTGTTTATCCAGGATAAAAGGAAAGGATAGAAAAAATATCACAATGCAGCTTCTTTAGCAGAGCTAGCACAATTTTAAATTTGTATCTCATTTGGTGACCTTTACTGATTGCAGCTCTGTGGCATCAATATTGTACTTTTTCCCAGTCAGACATCATCTAGAAGTGTTGGACTACAATCAGGGGTCCCCAAACTTGGCAACTTTAAGACTTGTGGACTTCAACTCCCAGAATTCTCCAGCCAGCATAACTTTAAGACTTGTAGACTTCAACTCCCAGAATTCTCCAGTCAGCTATGCTGGCTGGAGAATTCTGGGAGTTGAAGTTCACAAGTCTTAAAGTTGCCAAATTTGAAGACCGCTGGACTACATCATCCCATGGCCCATGAAAGCTGTAATCCAACCTATTTGGAGGGCTTTACATTGGAGAACACAAAATATTGTGTGACTCAAAAACCCATGCTATATAGCTTAACATTATTTCTCTCTATCTTTGTTACTCTTGGAAGAGACAGTATATTCCTCCTCAGGAACAGAACAATGCTCATCCCTTGCCTCCAGTGAGAATGGAGATACCATTATGACATCAACAGAGAAGGTTTGTGAAAGTGTCATGAGCTAAATAAAAAAGGCAAAACATACTTAAAGGTATTTCTACATGTAGACTTCAATAGCCATGGCTTTTCTTCCCACCAAATAATACTAATACTAATTTCTATTAATAATAGTTGAGGAATTCATGATATTTTTTATTTATTTTGCACTTTATGCCAGTCCTCCTGCTCTAAGCCTGGAATCCTGGGAAATGTAGTTTTATAAGGATACTAAGCATCCTAAAACAAACATTGTCCATTCTGTCCAAAACAATACCTCCCAAATTCCTTGTGGTGAGCGAGTCAATTCATCCATATAGATATATTCCAGACTAAAAACATATAATCTTTGGATGGCTGCTGGCAAAACTAATTATTGTTTGAAGATACAAAAATCACAGCAGGCAATTTGCTGATGCAAAGTGGGCCGGGCCTTAGAAAACTGCTTTGCAGGTTTTTATATCGATAAATGGTACCACAAATCTTAGGGCCTTTGTGTTCCAACAAAGTCCAAAGGGCTGCAAAAGCAATTATTTCAGTAGATACACACGACATCTGCAGCCTTAGACTCCCCGTGTTTGCTCCAAATTGCCTGTGCTTTGTTATTGGCATTAGCTGGATGAAATCTGTCATATAGGACTAGGCTGGTGCTTCCCAAATCTGAATAATTTACCCCACTTCGGGCACATGAAACCATTACCCATCACAGCAGGGTACATTGACTTAAAGATTGCCATGCATAACGTATCTGAAACTCTCCCGAAGTTTTCTTATTAAGATGAAAATCGATGAAATTACCCATGGCAAATTGTTGCTGAGGTGACCTAAAGATCTTTCAGTGACATTTTTATGATAACAAGTAGTCCTCGAATTATGGCCATTTGTTCAATCACTGTTCAAAGTTATGATGGTGCTGAAGGAAGAGGACTTATGTCTGGTTCTCAGAGTTCAATGACACTTTTTAATAAAGGGTTTTGGATTATGAAGGAAATGTTTTGGAGAATGACTTTGAGAGAGGAAGGGAAGAGATGCTGCCTAAGCAATGATTAGATAAAAAGAAGAGCCTGCAACCGCTTAGGGGGAAAGAAAGCAAGTTAAAAAGAATCTGTCCTAATGAATCAGACTGTTAAAAGTGACAGGGAGATTTGTACTTTCAGACTTACAAATTTTTGTTAATGTAGCCTTACAATAAAATAGAATGAGCATGTCTGGTTGTTTCCTGTCTGGTTTACTTGGGAGGACTGACCCTGAGCTAGACTAACAGAGTCCATCGCAACCTGCCATCCACGTATCATAAGCTAGAAATGGGCTGACCTTCCCTTTCTCTCCTTTTCTTGGCATAAGAGATTTAAACATGCACTAATGGGTGCATAACCCTTCCTAGGTACAACATGTATTGCTATGGTAAAAGCAGGATGGGCCTGTAGAAAAACACACGTGGTGTGTCAACTTGCATTCATTTAACATCTGTTTTTAATGCCCTTAAAGTGGAATATACATTTGCTACCAAAAGCATGTTTGTGGAAATGAAGATACGTTTTGTAGGAGTTTAGCATATAAAGGAAATCAGAGTTCTATGTAAGTACACAAGGGAAAAGTTAGGACAATTTAAAATCTGAAGCTATATGTTTATATTGAGGATTAGAATACCTATAAATCTGAGATTGATTTGATGTAGAATTAACAATAGTAACATATTAATGAATCAATCAATCTTGGGCAGGCCAAAGGGAGACAGTGTGTTGCTCTCCGAAAGTATAGGACTTTGATTCTTATGAGCCCCAAGTAGCATAGTCAATGGCAAGGACATGGTGAGATGTAATCTAAAACACTCAGAAGGCTCCATATTGCCAATCTTTGGGTTAACCTGCCCTGGCGTAGATGATTTTCTTTTACATGGAGACAACACAAAATGGTAACACTTATAACAAGGAACCGATGTATAAAGATTAAACAAAATCACAAGACAATATATTGGCAGCATACAGAAGTCATACAAATAATACAGAGGAAAATTACAACAGGATTCAGCCAGTACGTTGGGTAATAAACAAGAGGATTTAGTACGATAAGGAGGAAAACGTTCACAAATCATAGCACCAGAAGCCCATTTTATAAAATACACTATTAAATTATATGTATTAATATTTATTATTTTATACAGTGCCGTATTCTTGTGCATGGCTGTTTAACAGATAATCCCCATAACAAACAGCTTTTTGCTCCCAATGAGCCGACAATTCAAAGTTTGGAAGAATTGGGAATGAACTGAATGAGAGTCAGTAAAGAGCTATAAGTATTGTCACATACAGGTTCCCTCCAGCTGTGCTAAACAACAACTCTGATCACCTCTGCCAGCATAGCCAAGGGGAATTGTAACCCAGCACATTGGTAGGGCCCTGGCTGGCCAAGGCTATTCTACTCTTACTTTGCCTTTGACCTGCACAAGCTCTTGAGTTTTTCAGCTCGTTTTACATTTCCATCACCAGCTTGCTATAGGCAAGGTTATGCGGTGGTTTTTTTGCTTTTCTTTTGCATTCTTGCACGGCTGTCCCCTTTTCATTTATAATAAAATTACTTTACTCAAAATTGTCTGTGTTTGTGTGTGTGTATGTGTTTGTGTGTGTGTGTGTGTATATATATATATACACACACACACAAACACATAAACACAAAGTTTTGACTAAAGTAATTTAGTGTGTATGCAATATAACAGTAAAGATTTTCCCACCATCGTGTCTGTGTGTGTGTGTGTGTGTGTGTGTGTGTGTGTGTGTGTTTGAGAGAGAATGAGAGAAAGAATTAGAGGGGGGGAGAAATTGTTATGGATTGAAACAATATATAGCTGCAAATCTTTAAGGATGGAAGTATTGCTTCAAGGATAAATTAATGTATACGTATTTTCCTTTCAAAAATGTCATCCTACTTTGAAAATTAATTTCAAAATACTTTTAGATTGTGACATGGGATCATGGTTTTACTGTAATAACTGTCATAATTTAGGTCATATTTTTGAAGAATGGTGGTGGTGAAATCTAGTAGTAGTAGTAGTAGTGTCCATGGTGTGACTTTTAGCAGGAAAAAATGTATATATATAAACATTAGAACTGTCAAATTGTGTAACCAGTCTAGATTCGTGCATCTTTAATGGCAGATTGGCTGATTCCTTATTTCCATGTCATGAAGGATTCCCTTCTGATTTTTGCAGATTTGTTCTCTATTGAACAGCCAAGTCAGCTAACAGCTCAGATTTTCCCCTTCTATTTAGGTGGCAGTGCTACTTGCTGGAGTTGATTGGTGGTCATAGGAACACAAAAATCCTAGCAGAAATCCTTTAGAATATAATAATGGGAATTGGAAGGAAAGTGATTAAAAAAACGATCGTTACCTCAAACCTATCTGGGCAGTATTACCAACTCCACAGTAATAACAAAGAATGTACTCCCACATCCACTTATTGTAAATAGCCCAATAAGACCTCAGAAAGCCAACATATATAGGACTGCATGAACTGATTCAACTCAACTCACACAGAGAATATCTTAAGCATCAGGAAACAGCTAGAAATTAATATATTGATTTGTTCTTTTAATACATCATATTTTTTTTGGTTTCAGGTGCTTTAGGTATTCAAGCTTTGGCTAAATCTTCTACAATCTCAAGACTTCTAAAGTTAGTTTTGTAACAGGGGAAAGAAACATTGTAATGGAATACAAAACTAAGAACAAAACAGTGAGGACTGCAAACACAATTCATATTATTCCAGAGAAACTCCAGTCCAGAGGAATTAGCAGTAGAGAAAAGCGTAAAATGACAAGACAAGACTAAGCCTCGTCCCACGGTGCATATTTTGAAATCTAGACTAAATGTATTGAGATCAAATGTCCTTTTAAGGACATGGTCTGAATGTATCATGCGGATATGAGATCCTGCAAGCACTTATGCACACATCAATAGTGTTTTGTTTTTTGGGGAGTGAGGGAAAGCAAGGACATGGACTTATCAGTGATATACGGGCACAAAAGTACTTGCAGAATTCAAATACTGGAACTTGTACATTCTCACCTTACTACAAAAGATGGAAACGTATCAATTCAGTGCCATTTGATGAAAAGTCCTCTTCAAGACAGACAAAAATGGTAAGTCTCCAGAGTTATCAATGTGGGTGAATCATAACAGTCATGATCTATATAATATATTTTTTCCCTCTGGGGAAATTCAATACATTCCCTCCCCCCCCATCACAGTGTACATTATTTTAATTTGCCTGGCTAACTTCAGGGAGAGTGTTTATGGACACCTGGTTTTTCTATAGCTTAGCCGGCTTTAGCTATAGAAATTATAAAGCATTTCCACTGACTAATATGTACACGGGATAATTAAAGGAGACAGATGTAGTTCTCTTGGGTGCTATCCTATTCCGGTGCCAGTTTAGTCTTCTGAGAGACAGCATTTCAGGTCTGTGGGAGGGGTTCTGCCACTTTGCTGCTGCTCCAGCTGCTGCTGCCACCGTTGTCACCTGGGGGTTCCTAGAAGGGAAAGGGAAAAGGGAGGAAAACAAAACCAAAGGAAGCTTAGGTTAATCACTTCTGGAATTTTGGACAGCTTAGAGGATTGTGCTAAATGTCTGCAATGATTACAATGATCTCATGATGTCCCTCTGAGGGAACTCACATTCTACCATGTTTGATGGGCCCTATTCCTAGCCAGATGTGTATAGCAGAGGGGGGTTCCTACCAGTTTGGACCGGTTCAGCTGAATGGGTTGTAACTTGGCAGCCTGGGTCGCTGGAACTGGTAGCGATCCAGGCCTGCCACCCCCCCGAACCGGTTCTCCTACGGCGCATTTTTGATGCAAATGTGCACGTGAAAAGGCAGTAATGCCAGCAGCAACCCACCCCTGATGTAGAGGATTGTAGCTTTTTTTTTCTGACATTCACAAATTGCTGTGTGAATCATCTATTCCTGAAAATGAATATCAACAGCACAAAAAGAGGTTTTTACTAGGGTTTCTGCTTTTCTTTTCTTCCAAGAGTTTGAATTCACCTCCCAATTCTGCCAAAAAGAGCTTCATTACTGGAAACATTGATCTCACCCAGATTTTTAAAGACGAATTTCAACATAATATGTTTATCACACTTTTTTAGCCAAGCAGCTCCAGAGGGTATAAAGCCTCCTCCATCGCCCTTTCATCTTCATGGAATTTTCCCCCAAAACCTTTTCTGGTAATAGAACTCATTACTTCAAATTTTTTGGGGGGAAACTCCTGCTGTCTGGCTCTCAAACACAACAAAGGGAGAAGTCATCATGACCCCAAGTAACTCCTAGGGTTTGGAGCAGTGGTGGGTTCCAGATCCCATTGCAACCGTTATGGTGCAATGGGGCCAGGCGGCCACCACATGAACGTGCACAGTGCATGCACACACATGTGCAGCGTGCACTCACACGTGCAATGCACACATGTGTACTTATTGCCTGTGACACTCCAGCTGCTCGGCAGAGCATCATGCAGGTGCCATACTCTCTGTGAGCGTGCGCGGAAGCCCCAAAAACGTCAAATACCAGTAAGGAGTGCGGGTGGGTGGATGGGTCCTCCGGAGCATCATACCGGAACGGTACCTGGTGCTCCCGGCAGGCACCGGTACGCCCATACCGGGGTGTACCGGTCATAATCCACTACTGGTTTGGAGGCTTTTTAATGTTAGCTAACCAGCCCTGCCCCTGTCTATTTTAAAAAATGGCTATGAATTCTCCTGATTGCTAGCTGGAGTTTGAAAAACGAAGTATCTTTTTGGTTGCTGAAAGAAGGATCTGAGAGGTAAGAGTTAACGCCTTCTATGGTAGCTTGAAGGCAGAGCTTAAGTTTCTCATATCCCAATGAGAAATCCTCTCACTTTCAGATAAGTGCACTGACTTTAGCTCAATGCACTCCAAATTCCTTTTTAATTGAATAATTCATTGCAACGTACAAAAAAACCAAAACCAGTGGAAGGAAATGGAAGTGCAATAGATAACATTTAGCAAACACAGTCAGTAGTTAGTATCATGGGATAAACTACAGCAATATTCCCACACTGGAACAGTAGTTGTTACTGTACCTTCTATACCTGTTTATCTTACAATGTTTAATAAATATATGTGGCTCTACCCTACAATTATGGTGGGATTCCTTCTATTAGAGCTGTTGAGATGGGCTGTGCTGCTGGAGAGAAGCTCTTCCTGGCCAAAGCAACGCAGCCTGTGGGTGATAGATGATGTAAACTGCTGTTTTGTAGAATAGGGGTCCCCAAGCCTCAGGTAGCATCCTACTACCGGGCCTTGAGCTGTTTGGAACTGGGCTGCAGAAGTGGCGGGCAAGTGCTCGTGTATGCATCTCCACTTGCACGAGCAACGGCAGAGTGTGCGCATGTGCTCTCCATTTGAATGACCGCCAAGTGGAGCTTGCCCACCACTCCCGTGGAACCACCCCCACTATTCCCCTCACCGGAATTTGAAAGTTGGAAAGGTTGGGGAACTTTGTTGTAGGAGACATATAGGCCATTGGCTTTTCACCCTTCTACAGCAAGTTCGAGATATATTCCCAGCACGTCACATATCTAGCTTGTGCCTAGTTTATTCCTCGCTGATGGGAAAGTCAGAATGCTTCCTTCATCCTTAGCTGATTTTCTTTGTATTTGATGTTGGGGAGTGGCGGGAAACTTTCTGTTGGTTTTTGTGTGAATTCCAGAACATATCTTCTTCACCCAACTATCTTTGTAATTCTTCTGCCAAATGCAGGTCATCTGCTGACCTGTGAATGACAGCATAAAATTGAGGAATATTTTTTTTGGTTCTTTTGTCTTGCCTAGTAGTAGAGTATTTGTTTGGGCAGGCTAGGAACCATTAGTTGTTTCTCTAATGGCTTCCTACCTGAAAAAGTTTGGGCGGCTATAATTGGAATGGGACCTTCAGTCCAAAATGTTTGGATTGCTATCATTGGAATGGGACCTTCAGGCCGCTACCCTTGGCTCCATCTCTTTCTCCTCCAGGCTTCTGGCTCCCCCCATTTACCTCTAGTTTTCCTCCTCAGTTGGCCCTCCCCTAGCCATTCACTATTGTTGGGCTGAAGGAGAAAAGCTGATCTTCTCACGTAGTTACTCTCCTTCAGGAATCCTTCAGGATTCTATGCAATATTGGCCATGTTTTATACTAGGGCTGTGTCAATAGACTCTCCTCTTAGTTCATTTCCTGAAATGGGCTTAATGGTGGACTGCCTCCCAGTGCTGTCCCATCTCTGGAAATCATGGATCTAGCTGCAAATTGTAAGCCGTCCATAGAAATATCTTTCAGGAGCTATTTGCTGATGTTGTCTGAGGCATCTGGTTAATGTGTGAAATTGCCCCGTGTTACATCCAGGACTAGGAAAGAATCTAGGCAGATGATTCCCAGGATATATATCTTTTGGTTCATCCCCAAAGCAGAAGTCCTGCTGCCAGAAAAAAAACAGCCCTAGAAATGGAAGGAGGAAATGGTGTTTATTTGTTTAATGTCAGATTTCCCACCACTGGGGTCAGAGTTCTCCCTCCCTCTGCAGATGAAAACTCAAAATATCCTATATCATCTGAGATTTATAGCTCTAATCAAAATGACACTGAATAATTCAGTTGCCTTCTGTAGCTGTTGATTAAATCTTCTCATACTATACTTATAAAATGGCATGATTAGCTTGGCTGAATGGTAAGGACAACCTTAATAAAACGGTTAAATATCTGAAGGACAATATCTTATGAAAACAAACAAGAACCCTCCCTTTTGAGTAGGGAAGCATTGTGTGGCCAGGGAAAGAGAAAGACTGAGGAATTAGCTGAGTCCATTAAAACGGCAGCTTGGCAATTATTTTATACTTAAAGGCTCTGGGGTACCCTGAGGGCTGTTGGCAGGATTTTTGCATGAAGACAGAAACGGAAATTTTCCATATTCTATCCCTCTGTGAAATGTGAAGATTGATGCTGTGTAATTTCTGGTCATTAACCAGCTTCCCATGTGTGGAGAACAGAACAGGAAATAAATGGCAAAAGACGAATTCTCTTTATGCCTCCCTTTTTATCTTGTGTTGTGGTTTTCTTTTTTTGGTTAGGGTTGAAACCTGCCCTGGAGATTCCCCCCGCCGAAAAAAATATTAATATATATCTGGATCCCACATACTCCACCTCAGTCTTTACCACCTAATACTTAATCTTTTTCTTGCCAAACACTGAGGGAATTAATTTTGGTCCTGATAGAATTTATATTAAACACTCCTCAAATAAACCAAATTGTTTTGAACAAGTGTTGAAGAAACAATGAAGTCAGTTCTTGCTCCAGAATCACAGCAGGAAATTTCCTTCTTTCCTTCATTCTTTCCTTCCAGAATTTAAAAGAAAATCTAAGTCATTAGATGAAAGTAACTGAGCTTGACTATAGCAATAGCAATAGCAGTTAGACTTATATACCGCTTCATAGGGCTTTCAGCCCTCTCTAAGCAGTTTACAGAGTCAGCATATCACCCCCACAATCTGGGTCCTCATTTTACCCACCTCGGAAGGATGGAAGGCTGAGTCAACCCTGAGCCGGTGAGATTTGAACCGCTGAATTGCAGATAGCAGTCAGCTGAAGTGGCCTGCAGTACTGCACTCTACCCACTGCGCCACCTCGGCTCTATTAAAACCAAGACCATTTTAGGGGTGTTCATTGCATTAAACTATCTAATTCTGAATTGGATTGTGTGGGAATCATATTATTTGGAAAGGATCCAATAAGAGTACAGATAGTCATCCTCACAATATGACAATTTGCTGAGAGACCACTTTAAGTTACAAGTCACTGAACAAATAATATTTATGCCAGTCCCCAAATTTATGACCAGTGCAGTGCCTCCAGTGTCCTGTGAGCAAAATTTTGGCTTTTGGCAGCTCACTTGCACTTATGACTATAGGAGCACTTCAACTTCCCCCCTCCATCTCAACCCTTTTGGCTGTCATGCACAGCAGCACTTTGGATGATGTTCTGGAGCTGATGTAGATACCTGGGGCCTTCAGCAATCTCAGCCAGATGCCACCAGCCCAGGCAGCTATTTCAGCCAAGAAGTGCCACCTGATACTCCATAGTGCAAAGCTCCACCCACTCTGCCATCCTGCGCTCTGCAGAACCTGTTTCACCCAACTAATCTTCACTGTTTTCTTTCCACTGCTAATAAGTAGTATCTGGCCTGACCCTTTGTGAAGCAGTGGGCTGGCTGTGCCAAGCCTTCTTCCCAAGTTCACTTGGACTATTCCCCAAATAACAGCATGTGTTGTTCTCCAAATATCATGCACTGTTCTTGTGATGCTTTGGAAAGCCTCAGAAGTTCTCCAAAGGCTTTCTGAAGCATTATGGGAATGACATACGCCATTTGGAGAATGATGTGTGTTATTTGGAGAATAGTGTAAGCAGCCTCAGGAAGAAATGGCCAGCAGTTGTTGCACAGAAAGGCTTGAGGAGTGCAGGACAGCTGAGTTGACTGGGATGGCTGGCCACAGCATGGGGCTTGAGGTGGCACTGCTTGGTGATACTGAGACTAAAATAGAGCTCAGATGATGGTGGTAGCCAGCTGAAACTGCTGTCTGTTCTGGGATAGGAGATGACCAAGCTGAGTCTGAGGGAGGGGTCAAACCCATCATTGACCCACGATGGTGCAGAGGTTAGAATGCAGTACTACAGGCTACTTCTGCTGACTGCCAGCTGCCTACAATTTGGCAGATCGAATCTCACCCAGCTCAAGGTTGACTCAGCCTTCCATCCTCCCGAGGTGGGTAAAATGAGGACCCAGATTGTTGGGAGCAATATGCTTACTCTGTAAATTGCTTAGATAAGGCAGTAAAAGCACTGTGAAACAGTATATAAGTCTAAGTGCTATTGCTAATGCTATCAGTCATGAGTACCTTCACACCCACAAGAGATCTAAGCCCAGCTCACCTTTAATTCCTCTGACCTTTAACTACCACCTATTTGCTTGGGCTGTTCAGATTCCTGTAGAGACCTTAAGCTTGCAATAAATCTTTATACCCATTTGGATTGCCCGGATCTCCTGATTTCCCTGGTGCTTGACACCTGGGCCTCTACCCCAGTGCTGCCACCACAAAGGAGTGCCACTGGGCAGAGTGGTCAAAAGAGAAAAGACAGAGATAGGAGGGTGTGGAAAGATGAAGAAGAGGTAAAGGAGGCAGTCTCTTATTTTACCAAGGATCGGGGCTGAAAGGGACTAAGCCAAGAAGGCATAACATCTGGTGGGATTTGGTTAATGACAGTAACAGGCACTGTCAAGATTGCTGTCACTGAGCAATGCAGTCCCATGACAACATGCTTTATGACTGCATCACTTAGTGGTAGCATTTCTGGTCCTCATTGCTGTTGGAATTTGAGGACTATGTTTTATTGATTAAGACCAGCAGGGCTCTACAGAGGTGCTTTTCTTCAATAATGACTTGAGCAAAGCATTCCTTCATCAAAGTAGAAGGATTTTTTTCTAAAACAGCTGTTCTGCTTCATCTGGCAGCAGGATCTTCTGCATATGGGCCGGCTCTGTACAGTGACTGCTGTTCATGAGGCAGATGAGACCATCAAGGCAAATTTCCCCACCTCAACTCTCTTTTGAAGTACTGTATTTTTAGACTATAAGGCGCACTCCCCCCCCCCCACAAAAAAGTGGGTGAAATGTCTGTGCATCTTATAGACTGAATACGACCCTGTTTTTGGCCTCCTGATGCAGTTTTTGCCAAAAATGGGACACATGAAGGGATTGGGAGGCCTGTAGAGTGCTCCTGGGGACTGGGGAGGGCAAAAACAGGATACATGGGACATTCAGGAGGCTAAAAACAGGCCCATTTTTCATAAAAATGGGACACACAGAGGGTTTGGGAGGCCTGCAGAGTGCTCCTTGGAGGCCATGGAAAAAAAAAAAAAACTAATTTTTTTCTTGTTTTTCTTTTCGAAATCTAGAT
The DNA here is from genome assembly GCF_009769535.1 of Thamnophis elegans. NCBI lineage: Eukaryota > Metazoa > Chordata > Lepidosauria > Squamata > Natricidae > Thamnophis > Thamnophis elegans. Next base: position 55,881,854 of record NC_045542.1, read on the forward strand.
GTGTCTTATACTCTAGTGTGTCTTATAGTCCAAAAAATATGGTAGTACTCTGAAATGGGCAACAATTAATTTCACAATGGATTTGTCATTTTCTCATTTTCAAAATGGGAAGTGTGAAAGCAGTTAGTAAGTAGGATGTACTGTGTTTAAAAAAGTTATATTAGGTCTGTAAAGATAAAGATCATGGTAAGTCACATCAGCATTGATAAAAGAAGGGGTCTCAAACTCCGTAGGGCCACAACTTCATAAAATTTCACACAGAATTGACCTTTCTCATCAGAATTCAAGAATCTGCTCGAAATAATACAAGCTATCTAAAATTAAATATAGAGTCTTGAGAAATGCAGTGGGTTTGGAATGTGAGACTGACAGCCCTTTAATATAAAGTATATTCCGACTTCCTGGGAGGAGCCTGCTGGTGGTGGCAGCAAAAAATCAGCTGCCTCCGAATTCCTGGCTACGTACCTGTTTAGAGGATCTTCCATCTGACGTCTTATCAGGTTTTCTTATCCTTCAGGCAAGAAGGAAAGAAGAAACTGTTTTGCTGGCAAATGCTCTTTGATTTTTGCAGCTTTGTGCTTGCAAGGAAAGGGGGGCTAGCCCAAGGCAGAATGGCTGTCCGTGCTGGGAACTTCAAACTGCCTTGTGCAGGACAAAGTAGGTCTCCCCCACTCTGCTCAAAGTTTTGTTTGATTTAATCTTATCACGAGCTGAATCCGTTTACTGCGTGGACAATAATTGTTTATCAACATTTTAGCTTCTTTTCTTTTTCTCCTCCGAAAAATTATTTACTTAGAGGCTTTTAAAATGGCGCCGAGCAGGCTGGTTTCTCCGGTAATAACGAACACTTTTTGCTAATCCTCACAAGAATTCAAAACAAAAGAGATTGCTTATCATATGTTTTGGTTTCACAATAGAAGAATTTTACTCCTTCATTAACCTTGCTTATCTGGAAGTTAAATGGTGATGAATCTGCTGAACGGTCTTGTTACAATGTTTACTCACTGAAAGTTTTGCCAAGCCTTAAACTTCAAAATAAAAGCCTCTTTACTTAAAGCTGCATATTCAGGCAATAGAGTTTTATTAACTGCAGGCAGATAAATTTTGAAATGGCCTCAAAACCAAATATTAACTTGAAGTCGTCACCCTCTACTTCCAGGGGCACATCCTCAGTGCCTGGCACAAAGCTGCAGCCTCCACTTCCTACGCCCCCTGCTGGGGATGTGTTAACGAAAGAATTTTTCCTGAGTAATCTAAGCGAGGCTCTTAATGCACAGACAATTAAAATGGAAGATAAATTTAGAGATAATAGAGAGGAGAGAAAAGAGGAAATAAAAGAAATGAAAGAAGAAATTAAAAGTGAAATAAAAGGACTTAAACAGGAGCTGTATGAGAAATTTGAGGCTAAGGTTGATAAAATTAGAGACGACATGCTGAGTCTTGTAACTGTATTAACAGAACATATTTCTGGAGTGGAAGATACTCTAGAGGTTCTTAATGATGCCAATGCTAACTTGACATTGAAAACAGAGGTGGTGGAACAAAAAGTGGAAAATGCTGAAAAAGAAATTATTATGATACAGTACCGACAAATGGAGTTCGCATTAAGAGTAAGGGGGCTGCGTGAGGAGAAACAGGAGAACCTGAAACAGATCCTATCGGAAGCTTTTGACCACCTGATGGGAAGACCAGGGACCAACCAAGACTGGCAAATTGACAAAGCTTACCGCGTTAACTCCTGGCTGGCAAAGCAGAAGCAGCTTCCTCGAGACATCGTTATATATTTTACTACAAGAGAGCTTAGAAATATGGTACTGCAAGCGTCTTATAACACTAAGCTTCAAATTGGCGGTCAAGACCTGGCTGTTTTGAAAGAGATACCACCTCAAATGTTAAGAGCCAGGAGAGACTACGCTTTTTTGGTCGAAGAACTCAGAAATCGTCAGATACAGTATAGATGGGATGCACCATTTGGCATCATATTTACATTTGATAAGCAAAGGTACCGCCTCAACTCTGTATGGAAAGCCCGAGATTTTTATTATAATATATTGAAGGCCGGACACCCTGCACCATCTGGACCTAGAGAAAGACCACAAGAAGGACAGGATAGACAGCAAACTACACAACCACCAGACAAGATGGAGCATCTCTCTTCTCTAGAAGTGCAAGGTGCTATGGAACCAAGACCTAGCCGCATGACTACTAGACGTATGGAGAAACAAGCTAAAAAGCAACAGCATCAACAATCATCGGCCATCGATCAAGGAACTACACTAACAAATCTGGAAGTAGTGGGAGGAGCTAGACCTAAGGTTAAACAGGCCGTGCAGGAAGCTCTAAAAATGCTTCAACCAACCAAAGATGACAACTAAGATTTTAACATGGAATGTCAACGGACTGAACTCTCCACAGAAGAGGAAGAAAATATTTCATTATCTCAAACAGTTTAAGAACGATGTAATTTGTTTGCAAGAAACTCATATCAAGTCAACTGATCAAAAATATTTGATCAACTCAAAACTTGGTCAACATTTTGCAGCTTCTGCTATGGAAAAGAAGAATGGTATAGTTGTATACTTAAGAAAAGATATGAAAGCTGAATTAATAGAAGCAGATCCCTTCGGAAGATATATTGCTTTAGACTTAATCTTAGAAGGGAAAAAGACATTACTTTTGGGAATTTATGCTCCAAATCAACAGCAAGATAGATTCTATAGAAATCTTCATGCTAAATTAGTACAGTGGGACTATAGTTCCTGTATACTATTGGGTGACTGGAATGGAGTGATAGACACTAAGAGAGATAAGAAGATTTCCTGCCTAAATACCAAGATGCAAGCAAAGTTACCCAAATCTTTCTTTGACATTATGGATGATTTTGAATTGAGAGATATTTGGCGAGAAAGAAATGCAGAGGAATATGACTTCACTTTCTTCTCGGACAGGCATCAATCCCTCTCAAGGATTGATTTTATTCTAACTACTAATGATTTGCTTTCTAGGGTTAAGAAAACAAAGATTGCAGCTAGGGTCCTTTCGGACCATAACCCAGTTTGGATGGAGTTGGGATGGGTAGTGCAGGCAAGAAGGTCTTGGAGATTGAATGAAAACTTATTTAGATATGAAAAGTATATTAATGATTGTAAAAAATTATTATCTGAATATTTTGTTTTGAATATGAATAAGGGTACATCTATGGAATTTGTATGGGACGCAAGCAAAGCGTATATGAGAGGAGTTTTGATGAATATAAATAAAACACATAGAAATAAGCAAGGGTTAAAACGAACAGAACTGGAAGAGGAAATTAAGAGAAAAGAGCTGGAGTTAACAATGAACCCAGACGATACAAAGGTTAAGGAAGCTATTAACATATTAAAATCTCAATTTGACATGTTGATCTCTGACCAGGTAGCTACTAATTTATTATATGCAAAACACAATACTTTTTGTAATGCAAACAAACCTGGCAGATGGTTAGCTTATCAGATTAGGAAAAAAAGGAAAACTCGAAATATATCTAAACTGATTTATAGAGGGAAGGAGGTGTTTCAACAGGAAGAGATTCAAAAGGCTTTCTGGGAATTTTTTACAGAACTGTATAAAGGGGATAAAATTAATGGTTTAGACATAGACAAATATTTAGACAAAGAGAAAATACCTTCAGTTAGAGAAGAACACAGGCAAAAATTGAATCAACCAATAACCTCGGGGGAAATCCTGCAGGTAATTAAGCAATTAAAGTCAGGGAAAGCACCAGGTACAGATGGCTTGACAGCGGTTTACTATAAAAACTTACAGTTAGAAATGGTAGAACCTCTTAGAGAATTATTTAATATGATTCAAACGGAAGGTAAAGTCCCTCCATCTTGGAAGACAGCGTTTATATCTTTGATACCCAAAGAAGATCAAGATACTACTCAACCCAAAAATTATAGACCTATTTCATTACTGAATGTAGATTATAAAATTTTTACTAAAATATTAGCAAATAGGTTAATGTTGGTCATTCAACAATTGATACATACGGACCAAACAGGTTTTATACAAGGGAGACAGATGAAAAGTAATGTTAGATTAATTATTAATGCATTAGAATATTTGGGAAAGAACAACCAGATCCCTGCTGCGTTTATATTTTTGGATGCTGAGAAGGCCTTTGATCGAGTTAACTGGCAATTTCTGCTGAAGATACTGCAAAAAATGCAGATAGGAGATAATTTTTTACAGTCAATTAAAGCAATATACCAACAGCAAACAGCACAAATCATAGTCAATGGAAGTTTAACAGACTCTTTTCAAATTGGAAAAGGTACAAGACAGGGCTGTCCTTTGTCCCCATTATTGTTTATTATAACTTTGGAAGTATTGTTGAATAAAATACGGGGCTTGGATGGTTTAAAAGGGATCAAGATTAGGCAGCAAGAATATAGAGTCCGCGCTTTTGCGGATGATTTGGTCATAATATTGGAACAACCGCAGGAATCCAGTATGGTTTTAATGAATACGATTAATCAATATGGTCAAGTGTCGGGCTTTAAAATAAACTTAGGAAAAACCAAAATATTAGCTATAAATATGAGTATTAAACAAAAGGAAGAATTAGGAGTGATGCTAGGATGTGAGGTAGTTAAAAAAGTCAAATATCTTGGAGTTAACATTTTAACTTCAAATGGGAAATTATATAAGCATAATTATGAACCACTTTGGCATAGCATACAGACAGAGATGAAAAAATGGGAGAAATTGCACTTATCTTTGCTGGGTAGGATAGCGGCAGTGAAAATGAACATTTTACCAAAATTTTTATTTCTTTTCCAAATGTTACCTATACTTAAAAAAGATGCGAACCTTTTAGAATGGCAGAAGGGTATCAACAAATTTGTGTGGGCAGGAAAGAAGCCGAGGGTAAAGATGAAAATAATGCAAGATGTACGTGAGAGAGGAGGATTGAAACTACCTAATTTAAAACTATATTATGATGCAGTGGCATTATCTGTAATTAGTGATTGGACTCATTTAACCAATGATAGAATATTGAATATTGAGGGACACGATCTGGTATTTGGTTGGCATGCTTACCTGTTATTCAACAAAAAATTGGATAAGAATTTTAAAAGTCATATTTTAAGAAATGCTTTATTGCGGGTTTGGAAGAAATACCAATATAAATTAAATGACAAGATACCCATGTGAGCAATTCCTAGACACGCAATTGAAAATATGAATACAGCACAAAAACAGGACAGAATTACTTACAGACAGCTTCTTACCTCGGAAAGGGGGGTATTACAATTAAAATCTTTAGAGGTATTAAAAGAGGAGAAGGTAGTTCAAACATGGTTCCAGTATGGGCAATTACAGGCTAGGTGGAAAATAGACCAAAAAATTGGTTTTATCCAAGTTGAGGATAATCTGTTTAAACAAATAAGAGATCAAAGCTTAATGCATATAAAGAGGATATATAATGTATTAATACAGATGGATTCGGAAACAGAATTAGTTAAAGATTGTATGATAAAATGGGCTCAAAATATTGAGGAACCAATAATGTTGGATACATGGGAAAGAATCTGGGTAAGAAATGTGAAATTTACACAAGCTCAAAATATGAGAGAAAATTTTTACAAGATGTTCTATAGATGGCATTTAGATCCTAAAAAGTTGGCTTCTATGTATCCGAATGTACAGCCTAAATGTTGGAGGTGTGGTTCTCTCGACGCTACATATTATCATATATGGTGGACCTGCCAAAAGGTTAAGGCATTTTGGATAAAAATATGGTGGGTCATGCAAAATGTTTTTAAAAGAAGGATAAAGTTTATTCCTCAGTTATTTTTACTAGGAATATGTACTGACTTTACAGTGGTAGAGACCAATTTGATTCTGCACCTGATAACTGCAGCAAGACTGTTGGTGGCGCAATATTGGAAGAAGGAAGACTTGCCTACAATCCAAGAATGGACATTGAAAGTAACAAACTTAGCCGAAATGGCTAAAATATCGGCATATCTCAAAGATCATTCAAATGAGATATATAAACGAGACTGGAAAAAATGGATTGACTATATACAAAATAAATACGGGACTAAGAAATTCCAGTTAGCCTATGCTTAAGATCAGAAATGATTTAAACTGTTAAAAGTCAGTTCAGTAAGAAGAAGCTAAGGTCAATCTAGAATGTCATTAATTTCTTTATTTCTTTTTTCTCAATAGATTTTAGACTGTGTTAGTTAAAAATCCATACCGTGTACGGGTTCTGGGAAGTCGGGGGGGGGGGAAGGAGGAGGGGGGTGGGGGGGTGGAGGGAGGGAGGGGTACACACAACAAAAAAAAATTGTACTTCAATGTCTTAATGATTGACAAATGATGACATATTTGTGTTTTTTTTTTTAAAGAAAAATAAAAAAGTTCTGTTTAAAAAAAATATATATATATAAAGTATATTCCCTCTGAGCTGACAGACATTTCATCATAATAGAAGGTTATATATTCGATCCCGGTTCTCCACTTAATGAGGAGGTTAAGCTTGCAGTTCCTGTTGAACGTAGAGGGTGAAAGTACGAATGCTTACAGGCATTTTTTTTTCTTATTTAACCTCAAATTTTAGTATTATTGATATGGTGTATAATCAAGCAATCTTAAAGATTTTTTCCACTTGCAGTCCAAAATTCACAGTTCATACTTCTGCTAAGAACTGGGATAATATAGTGTAATTTTCTACCATGTGTCTTACTGAACTAGGCTAGGCACTTCAAGCTCTGTTTTTTTAAAAAAGAAATTAATAAAAGTCAAACTCCAGTATTTGAAATTGTTTGTAGATGAGATGGGTGGCAAATTAATTAATTAAATAAATAAATAATAAAATTTGAGTACAATTAAAGTTGAAGCCAAAATCTCACCTTTTCTTATTGTTCGCAAAAACAAAATAAAACTAAACATGATTAATTTGCATTGCTTTTTGAAAAAATAAAAATTAATAACCAAACCTCCAAATCTGCAAGACTAGTATCAGGAGACAGTCTACAAGAAGGCTGCCTTGGAATCTCATGTGGGAGGCTGTGCCAAAGGACTAGAGCAGCCATTATGCATTAGACGCATTTCCAGGTCCCATCGGGTGACAACATTTAAGGGAGCAGACCTGGATTGTACCCATTCTAATTAATCTGGTAGGATGGGCAAATACCCTCATGATCCACAAATAGCCATACAAACTGGAGCTTTTGAAGACAATTAGGATTGCAATGCCTGCTTTAAACTTCACCTACACTGAGGGCATTTTTCTTATCTGGCCTGAGATTCAGGTAATAGTCTTTCATTCATTTATTCACCACAGCCATGTATTGGTTAAACTCTTTTACTGCTTCAGCTGGATGGGACGAAGGGTATAATAGAACTGCGATAACAGAACTGTGATTATCATCAATATTCTAACGGCATTGCTTTCTTTCTTTTCCAATTATCTCTTTCAACAATTTCATGCTGACATTAAATAGCAGAGTTAAATAAAGTAGAACTCCTGTGGGTTTTGCATTCAGAGGGAGATAGCTATTCACCCTGGACAGCAGCAAATAAGTAGCCTGTCTTTTTAAAAAGATCATTGGATAAATAAACTAGTCCAAGGCAGGGATTGTGGGAGTTTGTCTGGAAGGACAACAATGCCCACTCCTAATTCAAAGTGATAGTTGTGCAATGTGATTGTCCATGCCTATCCTAACAAGCCTCCCTTGCTGGCATTTCCACAAATTTCCTAAAAATGTTTTCTTTTTCTTTTTGTTGCAGGACATTAAAAAAAAAAGTATATCTCAAAGAGGAAGAAAGATACAAGACTTGAGGTACTATACTCCGAACTTGACTAATTCACAATTTGCTGTGAATCAGTAAACGCTAGTGTTGGCCATTGAGAGCAATTCACTGGATATACAGAAGATGGGATCGTCTCTCAGCGCTTCTGTTAGAGAACAATCTTTGCCAACAAAGGGAAGTAACGTTCTGCCTACCCACTGGCACAGACAGAGCTTCCCCACGGAGAGCAGTTTATAAAATTGGAGTAAACCAATTTAAAAAGCTCCCCAGTATGTTTGAGTCGGAGATTTAAACATAACACTGTATTTTGGGGGGTATAAGATGCACCTTCCCCCCCAAAAAAGCGTGGAAATGTTGGTGCATCTTATACACCGAATGCAGCCATTTTTGGCCTCCCGAAGCCTGCATGCCATTTTTGCGAAAAATGGGATGCCTTTCCTCAGCCCTCAGCAGCCCTTTGCAGGCTTCAGCAGGGCTGAGGCAAGGCAAAAATGCCCCCGTTTTTCACAAAAATTGAAGCTTTTTTTTGCCTTCCCTCAGCCCCCAGCAGCACTCTGCAGGCTTCAGCAGGGCTGGGGCAAGGCGAAAACGGGGACATTTTTGCCTTGCCACAGCCCTGCTGAAGCCTGCAGAGTGCTGCTGGGGGCTGAGGGAAGGCAAAAACTTTTTTGTTTACTTAGCTCTTTGAAATCTTGGTACATCTTATACACCGGTGTGTCTTATAGTCCAAAAAATACAGTAAGTGTCACACACGGCCTATTCGTACATTAGGTGGGAGAATTTTCATTAGCTGTAAGAGTATCTCATTCATAAAACAACATAGTTGTTACAAAGACGGTCCAGTTGCCTTTTGGAAAAGCAGCTTTGGGACAACCATGGCCTGGATGGTTGAGAATCTCTTTCAGCAAAGGGAGTTTGCTGAGCAAATAGGAAACGGAGGACAGTAGCTGCAGCCATTTCTGGGCAGCCTGTCTTTCCCTGAAATCCCCCTACTAAATTCTTTGCCTCCAGATGTTCAGACCAGCTTTGCAAAATCTTTGCAGGACTTCTTGAAGGAAGGGAAGAGCTAGGAGAGTTCCAAAAGGAAATAGATAGTCTTTCTTACAGAAAGAGCCATTTCCTTCTGGCGTATGGTTTGGCTCATAACATCCACTTTATCTCCTCCAGCCTGCCACTTTCTGTCCTTGGCAAAAAGTTTTGGCACCTAAGTAAAGCCAGCTAAATGAATATGCATGCATTGTTACGTGCCTGCTTGTCTAATCACAGAATTTGGGTTTGCGGGTCAGATAGAAACATTTATTTTTAGCATCATATTCTAAGAACAAGCCTGAGGCAGGGAAACACAAAATTCTCAAGGATGCTGAAACCCCTCTCTAAAGGCAATCCATCTTGGCTTTTACTTTTTTGTTTGCCTTTGTTCTTACACAACTGTGTACATTACCAAAATCAAACAAAGTCATGAGGCATGCCTGCAGGCTGGTTAAAAAGAGGGGGAAAGATAATCAAGGAAGGATTTCTGGCATATAAGAAGCCGACTGAAGCATTCAAACATTCCTGCAGCTGCGCTGTGTGTGACTCAAATATCATTAGATCGCATGTCCAATACGCAAGGACAAAGTATATGTAGGAGGTGGTGGATGTATATGTGCCTCAAATCTCCTACAAATGACTTTGTCTTTAGACCTTCAGAGCAAATGGCAGTTGGGATTTTACCAGATTGAGCTTCTCTGAGAGTTCAACTGAACCAAATTAGAAGCCCTCATCCTGAAACCTGAAAGTTCCTTTTAGAATCTGGTAACTGCATAACAATCCATAGAGGATCTGCTTATGGGAGCAAGTTGGCTAAAGATTGCAGTCACATACCTAGGATTGGTTTAGTTCTTGCACATTCAGGTGAATGCTTGAATAGATCTTTGGTCTACCACTCTTTTTCCTGCATTTGCCTGAAAGGAAGCTGGGATTTTTTTTTAAAAGGTTACTTAAATTAAGTGACAGCAGGAGGCTTCCTAAAGTAAGTTAAGTTTCTTAGCTTCCTCATTACTGCTGTGTTGGAGTTCCTGACTTCCAGTGACAAATGGGTAATAGATCTCAGAAACGTTGGCTGAGCCACCAGAGCCAGCAGCTGCAGGATTACTGGAAGACAAGTTGTTTACCCTTTGCAAATATACAAAAACTGGAAATGAAGAATTAATGATCTGTTATTACAAATCAGATCTAACTAGAAGAGGATATTTGAAAAGAATACATCAATTCTGAAAAGGACAACAAGCAGAATCAGAAATAACAGAGCAGAGGCTAGAACATTTAACTATGACACGAAATAAAGTATTCGTAGATGTAGAATTGGAAGAACCGTAAAAGTCTATCCAAGGGAATGAAATAGAAGCCTTCCCAGAAGTATTTCAGAGTATATTGGCAAACTACAGGGGAGGGGGTATAGGAAATGACCAGGCTGACCCTGAGACCAGACTCAAATGCATTGTCAGTCTGGTTTGGTGTCTCTACATCTCAAAAGAGTCCTAAATCCAATCCCCCCTTTGTAGTCTGTTGATTCTTATCTGCCATCAATTTCACTCGACTGTTAGTAGATCAGATTCTTGTGTATAGCATGGAATAAACTCACAGTGCTTTTGAATTCTATCCTGGCTCCTGGTTTCTTGTGCCTGACCGTGTGTGTGTGTGTGTGTGTGTGTGTGTGTATGGGTGGTTATGGCATATCAGCAAAGCTACTGAATAATTTTCATTCCCAAACCAAGTACTCTGTCCTCTGCCTTCTCCTCAGAAAGAACAAAACCTTGTAACTAAAGAAAGAGAAGGGAAATTCAAACAGAGAATGATTGGACAACTAGAACAGCACAAAAACAATGTAACAAGATTGCCTTTATTGAAGCTTGTTCCAAAGAAACAGCTAGCACAAATAATAATACTAATGCTAATACTGTAATATCAAATAAAAGCACCAGCTCACAGCAAGAAACAAACCATCTAACGTGGAACATGAGTTTAACTCTGACTGGATATCTTTGATGCAAAATCAACAAACAAAAGCAAACAGTGGACCACCAAAAAAGATGATTAGGTTAGAAAATAAGAGCAGCATGCTAAGATAACTTACAACAGTTCATTTAGTGACCATTCAAAGTTACAATGGCACTGAAAAAAGTGACTTATGATCATTTTTCACACTTAACAACCATTGCTACCTCCCCATGATCATGGGATCAAAATTCAGATGCTTGGCAACTGATTCATAGTTATGACCGTTGCTATGTCCCAAGGTCATGTGATCACCTTTTGCAACCTTTCAACAAGCAAAATCAATGGGGAAGCCAGAGTCACATAACAACCATGTGACTAGCTTATCAGCTGTGGCAAGAAAGGTTGTAAAATGGGGCAAAACTCACTTAACGAATGTCTTGCTTGCCAACAGAAATTTGGGGCTCAATTGTTGTTGTAAATTGACAACTACCTGTGCACTTGTCAAAAGATCCTGATGTATCAGAGTGTTCATTGTTCTATGAGCGAGGAAGTTTTTGGGATAATATCCCACTTTAATAGAATAACATGCCTCTGAAAACCAATTCCCAAGTTCCATTATGATGCACTATTGGTTGATTTGAAATAGGAAGATTTGGCTTCATTGGTACCTGGGTGGGAATGAGGGATCAAAACAGCTAAGACAGAGGATGCAACATCACAATCCAAGACCTGGCCCTTTTGTGCAAAAGGAACATGGATTGTAATGTCATGTCTGCAGTGTTAAGTGAATCAGTGCAATTGTTAAGTTAGCAAAATGATTGTTAAGTGAATTGGGCTTTCCCATTGAGTTTGCTCGGCAGAAGGTCGTAAAAGGTGATCACATGACTCCTGGACACTACAACAATCATAAATACATACCAAATGCCAAGCATCTGAATGCTGGTCACATGCCTATGGGGATGCTGCAATGGTTTTAAGTGTGAAAAAAGGTCATGTGACTTTTTCCAGTACTGTTGTAACTTTGAATGGCCACTAAACAAATGGCTGTATGTCAAGGACTAAAGGTAAAGGTTGCCCTTGCACATATGTGCTAGTCATCCCCAACTCTGGGGCAGTGCTCATCTCCATTTCAAAGCTGAAGAGCCAGCGCTGCCCGAAGACGTCTCCATGGTCATGTGGCTGGCATGACTAAACACTGAACACTATTACCTTCCTAGTTCCTTTTGAACTGCTAGGTTGGCAGAATCTGGGACAAGTAACAGGAGCTCACTCCATTATGTGGGACTAGGGATTCAAACCACCAAACTGGTGACCTTTCTATCGACAAGCTCAGCATCTTAGCCACTGAGCCACTGCATCCCTTTTACGTCAAGGACTACCTCTATTTAATTTATATTCCACCCATCTCCTGATAAGGCGACTCTGGGCAGCTGATGAGATGATAACCACATTGTAGTATGTGGTATGAATTGACTTTTAGTTACGTACATGTAGCAACAATATTTAAAAATCAAATCCTAGGTTCCCTGGAGTCTTTTAGTCTCATTCAAGCAAAAAATCCTGCCCCGGGCCATTTGTGAAAACATTTGAGGTTAATGTTTTTAAACTGCAGAAGGATGTGGTGAAAATCCACATGATTACTTCTCCAAAACACATTCACTGTATGGAAATGCTTATTCCTTGCCTTTTACAGATCTGCATAAAGTAAGGTTTAACTGGGCAATTACTAATGCTACATAACACACACACACACACACGGTTCATTCAAGTTGTTTTTGTTGACTCATTCCCTTGTTTTGACTATAGATTTTGTTAGTGAGTTTGCAGAAGAGACGCTTAGAGACACATGGGACAGGAGAATGAAACAAGGGATCACTTTTGAGTTACTTTTAGCCACTGAATTCCCTCCATTTCTGAAAAAAAAAGGAAAGAGAATTTGCTGTTGATGAGTTTCATTAAAGAAAAGAAATGGTTTGAAAATTTAGCAAAAATGTTATGTAAGTGGTCTTCATCTTAGTGGTATATTTTGGTATATTAAAAGTGAAAATATGGCAGCAGGTTATTTTTCATCATTTCAGGCTTCTTACGAAGGAAGAGTAGAGTGGGATAATCTGGAATTGTCAAGATGGCATCCAGGAAGCTAAATCTCAGAATGAGTTGAGGTTAGCAATCAATGCTAAAAAAAATAAAAGTGCCTTCCTTAAATACATTCCCTAAATATAGAAAAAAAAAGGAAAAGAAAATAATCAGTATATCAGCCAATGGCAAAATGTTAGCAGGCAACAAACAAATAAACAAACAAATAAACAAACAAACAAAACAAAAAGACATTGCTACAACAACTCTTACTTCAGTTTAGACTTTAGTTCAGCACAAAAGTATACATTTGAAGTGGAAATTGTGAGGAGCATGATAAAAAATAGGATTGAATCTTGGGATAAATAGATTATATGGTCAGTTTAAATTTACAGGACGAGATAAATTGCCTACTAGGGCACTGGAAAAAAAACCCCTAGCTGATAGTTTAGATCAAGGGTAGTCAACCCTTTTATACCTACCGCCCACTTTTGTATCTCTGTTAGTAGTAAAATTTTCTAACCACCCACCGGTTCCTCAGTAATGGTCATTTATAAAGTAGGGAAGTAACTTTACTTTATAAAATTTGTAAAGCAGAGTTAGAGCAAACCCCTACCGCCCACCATGAAAGCTGGAACGCCCACTAGTGGGCGGTAGGGACCAGGTTGACTACCACTGGTTTAGCATCTAACTCTCATCTCTGGCTCTCTAATTACAATGCTCACTCTAATGGTGCTGTCTATCAGTCACTTGCCACTAGATTCTTTTGTCTTAAATGTAGATGTCCATGCTACTGCCACACAAGTGCTTTCCAGATTCCTTCAGTTTAAATTTGCCAAAGCATATCCTGCTATTTGACTTATAGCCTGAGGAGTCACTCATTGGTTCAGCCATATGGATGCTGAGTTTTTGCTGGGAGAAGAAGCCAACAGGAAATCAGTTCCTTTTTCAAGGAGTTTACACATAGCAGTGCTTCAGCAAAGCAAGAAAAAGTGTGTTTGTATAACGAAATTGGGAATATCGTTGGACTGAAAATCAGTTTAACTGTATATGAAACTTTGCCAAATAACCATATTTCAATCAGCTGCCCTGCTTCTGCTTGGTTCTGGGAGTTTTATTTTAGTTTTGTAGGATCCAGAGATTCTACTACAAAAGAAGAGACATGTTTACTCCAGCAAAAATATCTCTGTTTGACAGTGGGAGAGAATTGAGTTAGAGAATGGAGGTGCAGTGGTTAGAGTACAGCATTTCAGGCAAGATGCAAATAATGCTGACATTGTAAACCACCCAAAGAGTGCTGTAATGCGCTATGGGGCAGTGTTTAAGCCTAAATGCTATTGCTATTGTGAACAGCAGCAGAACTAAGTTGCATAAATTAGTATGATATAACAAGTAGTCAAAGAGAGGGGGTAGGAACTATGACACCTATCCTTGAAGCAGATGACCTTTGACTGACTGGGATCATGAAATCAATGGTCAGCAAGGGTAGGAATTTCCAGAGTTGTTACTGTCTGCCTCTAAATGCTATAAAATTACTTTTATGTTTATATTTGATATACTCAGCTTTCAAAACAATAATGTGCATACTAATGTTGACCTAGATATTGTTATTATTGCCATTCAATTTATATAGTTGTCCATTTGATGTACTGTATGTGTCTTTTGATGGTACATCTGCACATAACTAGAAAACCTACTATCTGAATCCATGTCTTTTATTCCAAAGCATTTTGACAATGAATCACAGATGAAAATAACTTTCCCCTCTCTCTCTGTTCCCCCCCCTCTGTCCCTCCCTCCCTCCTTCCCCCCTTCTCTCTTCCCTCCCCGTGTTTCCTGTGCTCTCTCAAATTAATATTGAACTTTTTCACTGTTCTCTCCTGAAAATCTTGGATAAACTTCAGGGTATGGTATTTTACATGTTATATACTATAAACTGTTTAATAATACTGAAATGATAACGCAGGGGGAAAGGTTTTATCAAGTTCTATTTTTATAATAGTATACCATATCTCTAATTCTGAATCCCTATTTAACAGATAAATCAACTTCCTGTAAGATCTGTTACCCATGGCAGAATGTCAGCAATATATTCCCTAAATAAAAACAGTATAAAATCAAGAGTTTGGGAGATTTTCTTTAAAAATTATTGATTATTTGTAACCCTTTCTTATTTATTCATAACTACAAAATATATTACATTATATACAATAGAATCCCAGTAGTACCAGTACTCTATAGAGAAAATGTCCCAACAGAATAATTTTATTTTTGGCTTAAGAAGGTTTGTACAAACAGAACATTTCAAGGAAAAACAATTTTCAGTGGGTTGCTTAAATACAGCTGTAGCACTAAACACCTGTTCAGCAATGACAGCACTGACTGAAAATTGATCTGGAAGCAGCTTTGCAATTAGGGAATTCATACTGAGTGATCGATGTATCAGTCAGCTCTGCATATCAACAAGGAAAAACTATCATTAGAACCTGCTTTGTCAATGTCAATGTTCTAGAACAGGGGGGTCAAACTTGATTTCACTGAGGGCCACCTCAGGATTGTGTTTGATCTGAGGGGGCCAGGGTGGAGGGGCCAGGGTGGACATGGTCAACATCACTCCTGTCGGGGGCACCTGTGGTGGCCCGAGCACCCTGCCAGTGAAAACAGGCTCTTGAGCTCCATTTTCAGCTGCCACAACCTCTTGCAACCCTCTGCCAGTGAAAACCGAGCTCAGGGTTGGTGAGATGCATGCAGCCCTTGCAAGCTCCGTTTTCCCTGGCAGAGGCAAAAGGGGCCAGTCCTTTGTTGTTTTCAGGGCAGCCCCACGGGCCAGATCTAAGTACCCCATGGGCCGGATCTTGCCGCCAGGCCTTGAGTTTGACACCCCTGCTCTAGAACCAAGATCACAAGCTGTTTGGTTTAAGAACTCATATAGAAGCCAGAGCAAATATATTAAAAAACAATAATACCTGCTAGTGCTCATCAATAATTAAATGTGACACTTTGTGTATCAGCAAACTCAGACTTACATAGAGCACACAACCACAACCACCTCATCAGAATATTACTACTAGGTATCTTAAGTTCAAAGCACAGTGAACATACTGATGGAACTTATGAAATGTTTTAGGTCATAGTTCCTTCTTGTAAATCAAAGAGCAAAAGTTGAAAATTATTATTTTGGCAGCTTGTTTTGGAAGTTGAGTATCTCAAATATAAACGTAATAATAATTTTATAGCATTTAGAGGCATTGTCCCAATGAACAATATACGCCCAAAATCATTATTTTGTTCATTGTCTGGCCCAATGATCAAGGGCGTACTTTAGCCTTACAGCCAACTGTTATCCATTCTTATCTTGAACTTGCATTTATAGATCCTCCCTTAATTCATCATCAGCTACAAATATTTATTTAGGGAATTCTTTACTAGAAATGGATCAGACCGAAATGGATGAAGAAGCTTGCAGGATGGCTTCTATGGGGAAAGGCCACAATCTGCCACCATCACTTTTACAGTCCTTCCTTCCAATATAGGAGTACAGCTTTTACAAAATAGTATTGTAATAGGAGCTGAGGTGGCGCAGTGGTTAGGGTGCAGTACTGCAGGCCACTTCAGCTGACTGTTATCTGCAGTTCAGCGGTTCTAATCTCACCGGCTCAAGGTTGACTCAGCCTTCCATCCTTCTGAGGTGGGTAAAATGAGGACCCAGATTGTTGTTGGGGGCAATATGCTGAATCTGTAAACCACTTAGAGAGGGCTGAAAACCCTATGAAGCGGTATATAAGTCTAACTGCTATTGCTATTGCTATAGTATGTTAATGTAGCAGTTCCTAGGACAGACCAGAAAAAGATCAGTGTGGTTTGATTGAAAGCCACACTGCCCTTTTTACTTTCCCACCCAGGTGGTGAGTAATGGCACTCAAGCAAGTTCCTCCAAACCAGATTGAATGCCAGGCAAAAATGGATCAAAACAGCCACCTTCAAGGCTCTGCACTGTTCTAAATTTTTAAAGGCTAACACAACAGATGTGAAACTGGCAGAATACAACTGGAATCTAAGATTATTGTTTTGTTCTGTACTGTTTTATTTTATTGAGGAAATTTATATGCTGCTTGCATCCTTTACACTTTTTAATATGCACTGGAGCATGTGATGGGAATTTCGCCTACCTGTGCAAGAATGATTTATTTAAGTGATATTCAGGTCTCATGAAAGTATCTTTGGGGACTGGGTCTGCAAATATCTAGAGTAGCTCTATCAGATAATCATATCTATAAACTGACGAGATGAAGGGTGAAGGGATAAATTAAAGCAAAGGTGGTATTCAGCAGGTTCTGACCAGTTCCGGAGAACCGGTAGCGGAAATTTTGAGTAGTTCAGAGAATCAGCAAGTACCACCTCTGACTGGCCCCACCCCATCTATTCTCTGCCTCCCGAGTCCCAGCTGATCGGGAGCAAATGGGGATATTGCAGTAACCTTCCCTTAGAGTGGGGAGGGAATGGAGATTATACAGTATCTTTCACCTGCCATGCCCACCAAGCCATGCCATGCCTACCAAGCCACGCCCACAGAACTGGTAGTAAAAAAATTGAATCCCACCACTGAGTTAAAGGCAATCCTCTGCTTCCCCTTCTGGTGGACAGCTTTCCTTAATGAACTTCACTGAAGTTGGTGTCTTGTAAGACCTTCAGTCATTTCAAGTTGTTGTTTCTAATGCATATCCTAGATATCTCTACATGGAAGCTTGCCCTTTACTTGATAATCACTGGATGAGTTGAACGCCAGCTCTCTGTCCCACCACAAACAAGGGTGTTCCCTGACCTCTAGAGTGCTATAATTTTCTTGAGGAACATCAGCCGATGGGTTCTCAAACAATCCAACTCAGCAGAGTAAACATGGTATGATGCAATCTATGACATATCTACTGGGCACAGAGAAAACAGAATAGATAAATGAACTCTGGTTTCCAAGAATTTTCATTTTGAAATATTTGTTGCTTCTGAGGTCAAGAGAGAGGGAGGAAAGACTTGGAATGTAGATAGGAGATCTGGTGAAACATGGTGCAGCTGACTCAAAATATATTTACAGAATCACCAACCAAAGTTACATTTCAGTCTTACTTCCTTTTTCTCTTCCTTTTTAATTTCCTATTCGGCAGATTTAAATTTGAATTATATATCTTCTCTATATTAAAAGAAAGACAGATTTTTTAAAAAAATATAATGAACTATAAACATATTTCTGAACATGCATATCATCTTTCTGGGTGCTAATTTTTCAGGCTGATGATACCAATTGCTGCACACAACTGAATAATGTTTAGTAAACATTATTTCTGCAAAATAGCAGTAACAATAAAAAAGTATACCAAATATTTTAATAATATGCTTTTTGAAGATATGGATTTATTACCGTGTTTCCCCCCAAATAAGACAGGATCTTATTTTCTTTTAACCCCCGAAATATGTACTTGGCTTTATTTTCAGAGAGGTCTTATTATTTTTGAGGAGCAGAGGAAGCAGTGAGCGTGGTCAGCTCATGGCTGCTGCTGTCTTGCAATATTTTTGGGGAGGGCTTATTTTTAGGGAAGGGCTTATTTTAGCACATGCGCTGAAAAGCCCGATTGGGCTTATTATCCAGGGAGGTCTTATTTTGGGGAAAACAGGGTATATCTCCCAGCCAGAAACAAAATAGTCCAAAATGTTGATTGTATATTAATTTGATAAGTGTTTTCCTAATGATTTCTTTTAGTTTTGTTGCTAAGGTACCTAAGGCTGATGTCAATCTTGCTAATCTGAAAAGATATTTCTTCCCTGTCACCTTTATAGCCCAAGAAACTAGAGAACAGCCCTTCTTTGCCACACCTAAATTTCTTTTATGAGCTAAGCTGCTTCTTGTCTGACTAGTCCCTTGGTTGTGACTCTTCCTCCTGCCTCCCAAGGTCATTCCCACATATCATTTCACCTTGTCATCTCTGGCTTTGTGAGCATCACACAACATGGGCCAGAAAGCTAGTGATAAAAGCTGTTTTGGTATGGTGGGAGATTCAAGCCACTTCCCGATGTCAACTCAGTTATTTGAGAACTACTTAAACATGATTATCTTTTGTGTGGCTGAGAGCATGTCTGAAAGATCCAATTATATGGTCCTACATAAGTGGCATTCTCTTTCTGTGGAAATGCTAATTTCATGGGGAAAACATGAAGAATCAGTTCCCTAGTACATAGCTGGAGGATTTAAATACAATTCCTTCCATGGAATAACTACTTGGGGACAGATGGCTGAGACAACATCAAAAAGTTGCCTGAATGAAATATTCTTGAATTTTGGAACCCTACTGAAATTCCCCAGAGCTCTTTTGAAAACAAATATGAGTCAGTTGCCAAACATCTGAATTTTGATTACATGACTAGGGGGATGCTACAACAATCATAAGTTTGAAAAACGGTCATGTCACTTTCAGTGCAATTGTCACTTCAAACGTTCAATGCAATTGTCACTTCAAACGTTCACTAAATGAAATGTTTTTAATGTCTTTAACATCTTGAGACTGTAGAAGTGACAACACTAATGTTTGAATGACTCAGCTAAATGACCCCTAAACTGTATAATAAATTGATCTAATACTCTCAGTCTTGAATACATCAATTTCAGTTTTTGCTCCCCTACAAAGATTCTCCCCTATTATCTCATTTATACAACAAACAACAGGTGAAAATATTTTGTACTTTCTTACTGATCAGCTGGATGATGAGCAATGACAGACCTGTGGGATTCTTTCTGTGCTTATTATTTCACCAAGGGTGTGTTAGGAAAGTGGGTTTTGCTACTAGATCAGGGTTGTCAAACTCCTGGCCGCTAGACCGGATGCGTCACATGCTGGCCACACCCATGCCGGGTTTAGTGAAGGGGGGGGGGAAAGTCCTGATATGTCACGTGACATTGCTGTGACATGTGAGTTTGACACTTCTGCACTAGGTAATTTATGATATCCTGTCTAGACCCAGAGGTGGAGGTTTTCTTTAACTTGGGAAAACAAGAGTCTCCTTAAAGAGGGTGGTTTTCAGTTATTCTGCATGTTGTATAAAACTGAGATTAGGTAAAAGGTAAAGGTTCCCCTGCACTGGCTCTAGGGCGATGCTCATCTCCATTTCAAAGCTGAAGAGCCAGCACTCTCCGAAGATGTCTCCATGGTCATGTGGTCAGCATGACTAAATACCGAAAGTGCACGGAGCACTGTTACTTTCCCATCAAAGGTGGTCCCTATTTTTCTACTTGCATTTTTTACATGCTTTCGAACTGTTAGGTTGGCAGAAGCTGGGACAAGTAACGGGAGCTCACTTCGTTATGGGGCACTAGGGATTCGAACCGCTGAACTGCCGACCTTCTGATCAACAAGCTCAGTGTCTTAGCCACTGAGCCACGGCATCCCTTAAATTGAGGTTACTGCTCAGGAAAAAGAAGAAAAGGAGGAGAGGAAGAGGAGAATGACAGGCTGCCTATTAACATGCAACTGGGAGTCCAGATCCACTCTCTTAAATAATTTCTTGATAGTATATTCTGAACATGTGCTGAAATCAAAATTTCAGGCAAATCCACATTTTAATGGCTTGTCATGTGGTCGGGTGTCACTTATTTCAGAATGTCTACTGATATGAAATCTCATTACTGCAGCATTTAAAATTGCCAAAGAAACGTGGTCCTATGCATGCAAATTGCATGGTATTAAGGATTCCCAAATCAAGGTTTTAATACTGACAAGAGGGAAGTTCAAAAGTAATATTAGAATGTATACTCTTTCATAGAAAGAATAGTGGAAGCTTGAAACCAACTTCCAGCTGAGATAGAGGGTTAATCATCAGTCATTGAGTCATGCTTGGGACAAATACATGTTGATTATCTGACAAAAAAATAAAAAAAATAATATATAGAAATAATAATTAAAATTAATTAATTAATTAAAAAGAAAACAACCCCTCCCCCCAAACTTAAAGGGCAGACTCAATGGGTCATTAAGTCATTTTCTGCCATCAGTTTTCTATGTTTCTAATTCTAATATAGTTTACTTAGGCTGACTGTATTGACTTGATTCAATTCCATTTGTGTGTTTGCAGCCTTTCCTACTTCTTTTCTATATTACCTTCTTCAAATAAATTCTTTTTTTAAAATATATTTAGAGTTTTGGCTTCATTGGTCTAATAAGAGATAATCTTACCCACATGCAAAGTTGCACAGCTATCAGTTGCATTTCAGAATGGACACAACGGTGTGCCAAGTATTGTAATTCTAGGTTTGGGGTAAGAAAAATTCAAAGGTATTCTCTCTCCGCCCCCACAGTTTCTCTGTAGGTGGGCTGAAGGGAGACATCTGATTTAAAAAAGCTAAGAACTCCCCAGCTGAACACAGTCAAGGAGAATCAGGACGTTCACCCTGACTGCCGTCATCTTGTCAGAAGTATTTTTCACTGGAGAATCCTTGTGACAAAAAGAAAATGTATGTGTGTGTGTGTGAGAACTGCTGGAGGAAGGTTTGCATTATTTTCCATCCTAATCCGTGAGAGCTCCCATCTGAATTCTGAGTCAGGTTTTTTTTTTTTTTTTTGCTCATGCTCTGTTCCTGAACATAATCCTCAGCTTCTTCTGATATTTTAAAGCATACGGCCATTCAATTTCCATGCCTTTCTTCATGATCAGTCATTTTAATTTAAAAATAAACAGAGAAATGTAATTTTTTTTTAATTGGTCTGATGGCACACACAAATACATTGAAGGCAACCTTCTGTCTCTTCTTGCTTGAACTGGGAGAGGCGAAATATAAATTGAAAAACAGTCTTGATAATTACTGTTTGAAATCAGTGTGTGTGTGAGTGTCTGTGTGTGTGTATGTGTGTGTGTGTAAATGTATGTTCAGTGGTGTTAGGAATTTCTGACTGTCTGATTCAAAGGGTAGTATGTAGTTCCATTTATTTTAGACATACATTTCATTCTACCCTGAAGTAAACACCCAATTTTAATTGAAAATTCTTCAGCTGGCTAAAATATTTTATGAACTTAGCCTGGACTTTTAATGTGTTTATCATACTAAGAATACAAAGTTCTTCCCCCTGCCAACCTTTATCTCTCAAACTGAGGAATGTTGTATTAACCCACCCTATGTTATATAAATTGCTTCTTTCATTTTCTCATAGCAAAAGCTGCAGCTTGTCCCAACCATCCTAATGTTACCTGGAATATTAGATTTCATTATTAGCATTTTAAGAGTCTAGGCATCTTTTTTAACTTCAAGAAAACATAATTTTTTTTCTCCTTAGCTAAGGCCATTTCTTTTGGTATGGGAGAACTTCTCTTTTCAGCACTAACGAATAGGGAGCATATTCTGAAAATCCCTGAATACACTTGCAAGTCTTAAGAAAGATGCAAACCCAGTTGGGAAAGAGTAAAACAATTATAGTATACATTTGCCAGGTGTAGAATGTTATCTAGAATTGATGTTTTCTATTGTTCAACTCTCACATGTCTTTATTGCTTGATTACTTACTTTCTGATGTATCACATATACCAAATATATGTATCATTTGTTTCTGTACCTTATAAAAAGAATGCCTTTTGCTTTGAATTATTAGGTAATTTATATTTTTGGGTAGACAGAGAAGCCCCTTTGCAAGGGTAAAAAGTGTATCTCTCCAATTCCACATCTGTTAAGTATTAAGCCCCATTTTATGACCTTTCTTACCACAGTTGCTAAGTGAGTCACTGCAGTTGTTAAATTACCGTATTTTTCAGAGTATAAGATGCACCGGAGTATAAGATGCACCGGAGTATAACATGCACCGGAGTATAAGATGCACCAAGGTTTTGAAGAAGAGGCAAATTTTTTTAAAAAAGGTTTTGCATTCTGCAAATCTCCCCAAAATGGCCCATTTTTCAGAAAAATGTGCCCCCTTTTTTCAAATATAAAGGGCATGAATAGCCCTTAGGAGGCTTGTAGAGTGCTTCGGGGGGGGGGGGGAATAAGCAAAATAATGGCAATTTTTCATGAAAATGGGCCCATTTTGTGCCAAAAAAGGGACATGGATAGCCTTTAGGAGGCTTATAGAGTGCTCCTGGGGGCTGGGGGGGGGCAAAATTGAGCAAAAAACCCGGGCCTTTTCTTGCTCATTTCTGCCCTCCCCAGCCCCCAGGAGCTCTCT
The DNA here is from genome assembly GCF_009769535.1 of Thamnophis elegans. Taxonomy (NCBI): domain Eukaryota; kingdom Metazoa; phylum Chordata; class Lepidosauria; order Squamata; family Natricidae; genus Thamnophis; species Thamnophis elegans. Next base: position 55,904,908 of record NC_045542.1, read on the forward strand.
GAAACCTCCTACAAGCTATGCACAGCCATTTTTGTGAAGGGGGTGGGGTTTCGGGAGGCCCAAAATGCTGTATTCAATGTATAAGACACACCCAGATTTTCAGTCACTTTTTTGAGGGGAAAAGGTGCGTCTTATACTCCAAAAAACAGTACTAACACAGTTGTTAAGTGAATCCAGTTTTCCCATGACTTTGTCTGTCAGAAAGTTATAAAAGATGATCACATAACCCCTGGACACTGCAACAGTCATAAATATGAGTCATTTCCCAGGGGCATGAATTTTGATCATGTGACCATGAGGATGATGGTCATCAGTGTGAAAAACAGGCATAGGTCATTTTTTTCAGTGCTGTTGTAACTTTGAACGGTCACTAAATGAACTGTTGTAAGTCGAAGGCTACCTATATCATTCTCAATAGGGTAAAACTATTACATCTCTTCATTTTAATGTCAGGCTGGAGATGAGTAAAACAGAATCCAAATGGACAAACTATCAATAGTATTGAGTGAAAGAGTCCTTCCTTCCAATTCTAAGTACCCGTGTTTCCCCGAAAATAAGACCAGGTCTTATATTAATTGTTGTTCCTAAAGACACATTTTCCAGTTAGATCTTATACTAAATGCATCTGTCTGGCTGACAATCTTAACTGGGTTATTTTTGGGGGAGGGGGGTTAGGGCTTATATTATGAGCAGCTTGAAAAATCATACTGGGGCCTATTTTCCAGTTGGGTCTTATTTTTGGAGAAACACGGTAGAATGGAAAAGATGCAGCTGAGCTGAAATCTTGCAGCCAAGTACCCCCATATGTGCTACCTTTTGAAATCCAATCTGAAACACTAGCCACCTTAGTTAGCAGTGATCCTTCCAAGCAGGGGACAGTCTACCTGTACATATAGATAGCAAATTATATCCAGTTAAACCAGATTTTTCAGGAAGAGTCAAACATCACACCATCATTATATCTTCCTTGTTTCCCTTCCAGTTACTGCTTTCCGTGTGTGCCACTTTAAAGACTGAAGTGCCTACCATGTGCTGATTCATTGTGGAGGCAGCACTGCCTTTGGGAGGCCATCCAAAACCTTGGCAGATTCCTTTCTGCAGCAGCCTAGCTGACTAATTCTTTGTTCTGTCTAACCCAGTATGAATCAATACTGGAAGGGGAATCCCAGTGCACTCATCTAATATCTCTGAAAATAGGCCAAAACTGACATGCTTTGCCACCTAAGTAGATCACTGAGGTGAATCACAGCTTTCAAAAACTGTAAACGAATCAGCATCCGTGAAGGAATAAAAATATAACTGAGTTTGGAGAGAGATGAAGTGGGATGATTCAGTGGGCAGAAATCACCTGATTTCTTATTATTTATAATCTGGGGGGATTTAATTTTGAGCTAGGGATTGCTCTAAGAAAGATATTCTTAGATATTGCTCTAAACTATTTTATAATTCCACTAAGTATGAATTGAATTTCCTGGGCTGTAGAAATACTGCAGACGAGTCATGTGCATGGTAGTGAAAATTGCCAGCCTGATAAGACATCATGCCCATCCATCAGTGGAAGATTTGTAGAATTACACTTTTTTCTTGATGGGTTGAGAATTAAATACCTCTATTAACATCAAGCTGAAATAACTATATCTGAAATAAATTCATTCTGAAAGCTATTACCATAAACTAATAGCTTTTAGAATGGTAACTGGCTTCTGTTGAAGCAAATAAAGACTCTTGCAATACTTTAAAAGAAAATATTTATTGCATCATTTGTGGATCATTGTCCACTCTACCTGATGAAAAGGACTCAGATCTACAAAGGCTTATACAATTACCAATTACTGTTAAAGATGCTACAAGATTCTTAACAAGATCCATATAGCATGTCTTCACACATCCTAGCACTACATTATTAGCAAACCTGGTAATTCTAAAAGTCACCACTGAATGCATTTCATCTTCTTTATGCTGGCTTTCCATTCCAACATGATTACTAATGCTAATACAGTACAGCAGGGGGTCCCCAATGCCCAGGCCATGCTCACAGCAGGCCATGGAAGCAGTGTGCGTGTGAGTGCATGAAGCCCCATTTGTGTGAGCGGCAGGTGCACATTCCTGCTGCTGGCACAAATGGAGCTGCATGTGTTCACCCACCACTCATACGGAGCCATCTCCTCCTCCCCCTGCCCGTCCGCAAAGCCAAAAAGATTGGGGATTGCTGCAGTACAGACAATTGCCTATCGCTCTAAAAGGCCAAGCACTGGACTTCTTCTTAAATACCTACAGAGCTGTGTCTATGAGCCTATTGCAAGTAGAGTGAAGGGGTGACGGGTCATGAGAATCAGGGTGAAATTGTGCAGGAATCCCAAGCCTGCCCTGCCACATTACACTCCCATTATTGAGTTTGGAAAGTGCATCCAGCCCACCTCCTTGTATGCAGCCGTCACATGAGTATAGATGAGGCTCCTCATCTTGGCCCAGGCTCTCTGAACCTCTGGAACACTGAACTCATTGGTGTATTGCTCTGTAAGCACTTCCAGCAGGACGCCAGTCAGAATCTGGGAGAAGAACGAAGATGAAAAGTTAGGAGAACAGAATTTCTCAGCCTCCTCCGTAGTTTCAAAACAAGGCATGACCATTAGCACCCCCTTTTAAAACTGCTATCACTTCAGCTGTTTGCTGTCATAATGGGACTTTATTCTTAGTTGCTGTACAATACCCAGTAGATGAAGGTGATTAATAATGACATAAAAGCAGCCTTCCTTAATATTGGGCTTCCCTGGGATTATAGACTATAGCTGTTTCATTCCTTGGCAGGATGTTTTGGTCTAAAGGGAGTACCTAAATAATTTTAGGCTTTGGATATAAGGGTCTTAATTTCCTGATGTTTCCTAATCATCTTAGATGACTAGGTTATTTCAATTCAGGGGCATGAAACTAGTCGTTCTCCTTTACTTCATAGCCATTTTATGTTTCACAATTGCTTGTCCTTGATGCTCTGAGCATGTGTAGTAAGACTATGCACCCTTTGAAAATGACACTTCAGACATTCAAGCTTGAGCACAGCACATTTCTGCTATTCAATAAGGCAGACTGATTAAAACACACACACACACACACAGAGATAAATATGATTAAAAAGTTGCAACTCTTTTATGAGTTACTCATTTTAATTATTCCGTGCTTATAATGTGAAAAAATAATCATTTAGGCATATTAAAGTTGGGCTTGTTTATTATTTTCCTCATCACCTGACTGGTCCTTTGTGGCCATTTCAGCAGCCTGTGGGACTCTGAATTTCATCCCCAAGGCTGCACCACAGCTAGCATTGAGGGAACTGTAAAGCAGACTATTTGAATGGTAACATAATTCCAAAATCAAATCAACAGAACAAAATCTGGGATAAAATTAGATGATCAAATACTTAATAAAAGCAAGGGAATTAGAAAAGTGTTTACTTGATATTAGAAAAACATCACTCTATGTGCTATGAGAATTCCGCAAGTAGGAGCCCCAAAAGCTATCTATCCTCAACACATAATGTTATTAAGAAAACAACCCCTTTAGTCATAAAGAGTCATGGGACAACTCATCTAGAAGCAGATCCCCCCCCCACCAGTAGCTACCTGAAGATTAAGTATTTGCATTCAAACTGGACGGAGACTGCAAACTGCACAAGTGATGGGTGTTCCAATTACTAGTTCTAATTAGTACTTTAGCAGCTGCATTTTGTGCTAACCCCTTGAACTGAAAAATGATTTGGCAAGTGCTTCAGACTTCATGTGAGTGCAGTATTTCATCTTACTTTGCTATCTATGAAAACAGCTTTTCTCAGGCTTCTTCACAAGCTTAAGAAAATACGCCTTTCTTTAACGAATCAAAAGGAATCTGACTCCTAAGCAATGGGCTCATAAAGAAGCCTGAAAAAAACAACGGGTGTGTTTAAATAAATGGCAGAGAAGTGTTGCATACACACTGTGTCTAAAGCAATTCTGAATTGCTGTCAAAATATGCACAACCTGCCACCTGCTACTTCTGGTTTGTCTTCAGAGATAGTTCACTTGTGGTTCACTACAGCAATCCTGGTTGAAGATTCCTATTGCATGAATAACTCTAACTAAAGTATTTCTATCCAGGAGAGGCTGCAAGTCATTCCCCAGTTTGCTATAGATTACATGTAATAGAACCTCAGCATAAAAGAGATGAAAAAAAATATTTGAGAACATTCATAACATAGCTTACAGCTGATGCCGCCAGCTTCATGTTTGTGTCTGAAAGTCTAATTAGGAATTTCAAACATCACAGTCATAAAAAGGCATCAATCTTGTCAGAATAGTGGGCAGATCTGATATTTTAAAACTATATTCTTTATTCATTGCAAAAGGTTGAGAACTGTTTCATCTTTTTTCAGTTTACCTTTTAACTTTTTTCTGGGTAGGGACACACTTTAGAAAAACAAACAAACCAAAATCTGGACTTTAGCCACCACCTCAGTGCTAAAAAAGTAACCAGTAACAGTTTTAAAATGAAAAGAAAATGCTTTGTGCCATGCCAGCTAAGCTTATTGGTTTGGTTTGGTTTTTTAAAAAAATCACCACAGGTAATTCCCGGGTTAAGGGAATCGATCAACGGCCCCTATTGTTTCCAAACGAGGCCCGAACTACAAATCTTGCAGCACCACGGCAGTTCTTTGCTCTTGCCGACCAAAATGGACCCGGGGGCTGGATTCAGAGGCTCCATTTTGGTGTGCAATGGGCTGGGGGATGCCTGCAGAGGGCCAAATGGAGGCTCTGAAAGCTGGATCTGGCCCCTGGAGGCTCCATTTTGGCCTGCAACCAGGCCGAGGGAGGCTCACGGAGGGGCAAACAGAACTGCAGAGGGGCGCATGAGGCTGGAGAGAAGACTGCTTGCTAGATCTTCACAAGGTAATTGACTCAGTGCAGCAGGTTGGGGGAGAAGCTATTTGGGGAGCATGAGGTATTTCAGTGGGTCAGGGAGGCATTGGGTAGTCTTAGGCAGGTGACTTGTTCGATCAGTAGGCCCCTCATGGCCTTCCCCACCCTGAAATACCTCATCTGTACTTAACGAGTCTTGCATTTGATTAGCAAATGCGTGGTTGCAAGGAGGGAGTGATCGGATTCAAGGTACGAGATTCACTCCCATGAATCCTTGGGCTATGAATGGAATGGGCAGGCTGCATTACACTTGTAACTCAAGGACTACCTGTATAACAGTTTATATACTTTAAATCAACAGGGCAGATCAGAACAGGCTACTTTATATTTGATTGTCATCTGATATTCTGGAATGTGTTCTGCCAATCTTCTTTCTGTCTGTTCTACACTGTGACTGCTGTAATCTTTAGTGTCTAAACTGGGAAACTGTAGATATTTTAGATCAAGCCAAATCCAAAAAATGCTAGGGAATTCCTGCAAAGTTGGCATTCTGACAAATCAGCCATCAGCAGACACATAGAGATAAGACCTGTTTATACACCGCTTTTAAAAAGATACAACCAAAAGTCAAGGAAAGGAAGAAACAGCCTCAGAGCACCCAATATCTAGGATTAGTAGGAAGCAGCACCAGATAAACATGAATGAAACAATACCAAAATCAAGGCACCATTAAAGAAGAAACCATACCACAACCAAGCTGCTAAACATATATAAAAAACCAACAACATTGCACTAATGATGTTAGCGAAATAATAGAATGTCTGAAGAAAAACAACCAAGCTCAGTGTATGCATGTATTCTTTTGGGGCCAAATTACCATTAGGACAATGCATTTACAAGGGTTTGTGCCCAACATTTAATGTTTTTGGTCATTAGGTACATATCATGCATTTCTCTATGATAAATCAATATCAAACCTTTTCGATACTGAACTTTCTAAAAAAAAGTATGGTATGTGAATCATAATGATTAACAAGGTATTACCTGTCCTGCAATATAGTTACAATTTTTAGAATTCTTAGTGGAACTGGAGAACCATTTCAGTCAAGTCAGGTTCTTGGTATGGTTACGTCTGATTCAAGGGGAAATGTTATGTGCAGCGGCTTTTAATGTGTCTTGACAGATTGTAGGACAACATTTTTATTTGAATCACCTCTCTTATCACCAGATCCTACTGCAGTGTAACTTATTACCCATTGTGATTCTCCATCAAGTGTACAGGCAAATTCAAAACACTGAAATAATTTTTGCAATACTAATTAGCCTATTTCAGTTCTTCATAATTATTGAAGGGCATGGGGTTTAAGTAGGAAGCTGTATAAACTATCAACTATCAAAATTATGATGTATCCAAATTTGTGGGTAATTCATTTGGTACTCTTTGCTCTGTAGTGCACCTTCTCTCTGTTTTGGGCACACTTTGAACTACATTCATTTTTATTTATGAGAACTAGTGAGTGACATAAATTTTTTGTCTATACTGAAGGACAATCATGGTATCATCCATCGGTCATCAACTAGAATCAGTCATCAACTAGAACCAATGAGAGATCTAGAGTTCAAAATCAATAGAAACAGAACTGCAGTAAGGTGAAGTTACTCCAAGTGCTCTATTTACAACGAAGTCAATAGCTTAGATCATGGATATCAAACTTGCTGTGTCACATTGCAGTCATGTGACGTTTCACAATGTTTTTCCCATTCGTGGAGCTGGGGTAGGTGTAGCCTGTGCATGCATCTCACCAGTTTGACACCCCTGTCTTAGATCAAAGAGCACGAACAAATAAGGGCTCATTGGCTTGAGATTCTTTAGCAGAAAGAATATAGTTCCCTAGAACTGACAGAGGAAATCAATCCTGGAAAAAGACACAAAATAATAATCTCTAGAGAGCGGCATATATAACTGCAGTATTTTCCATTAAAGTAAAAGTCCTCTGAAGGATGGAAAGACACTCTAGTCTTCTCAATCTAAAAATGACAATCTGAGTAACCTTTCAAATAGCCCTTAACCCACTATTTCTTTTAAAAAAGTGTTTTTGGAAAACAGCAATTAATTCAAGTCTGAATTTGCTGCCTCCCTGAAGAGTGAATAATGGAAAAAATGTATATGTATTTGTTGGTCTTTGCCCTTTCCTTATAAGTACTCTTAGGTTATTGCAAACAAACTCAACTCAATCCTCATGCTAAAATAAATAGGAATGATTGTAATCAGAAGATTTTAATATACACATTTAATTGTTCATTGGGTCTTACAAGTAAACAGAATACTGATGATCACACAACAAAATGATGTGTAAATTCTGTTATAAGAATTAGATCAGGAGTGTCAAACTGGTGGCCCACGGGCTGGATGCGTCGTGCACAGGCCACGCCCACCCCAGCTCCGTGAATGGGAAAAACACCACGTAATGGCAAAGTGGTGCCTCAAGTTTGACACCCATGAGTTAGATGGAGATTCTACATCACTTTAATATTTTGAGATAAAATTTATCTCAATAAATTGGGAATTGCAAGGACCTACTAGCCAGTCAATATTACTGTTTTATGTCAACTTTGTTTGGTTTGGGATTTTCTTATCAATGTTCAAGGACATGATTTTGCCCTTACCTTAAAGTAGACAGGGTCAACTTTGTGCTTGACAGCATGTGCCTTGCCCACCAGAGCTAGCACAGAGGAGACCTTTTCCGAATCGTATATGTTCTCCACCACACTATTAATAGCCCCCATGACCCTCCTGGCATGTTTACGCAGCTGCAGGCTCCTTTCCATCTCTAATGGATCTTCCATGTGCTTGAATTGGCTGAAGTACTGCTTGGCAGATGGGAAGTTGACAAAAAATCTGTACAATACCAAAAAGAGAAGAGTGCCGAATTAGTTTGGAAAACAATATGTCACAATGTGTTTTGGGGTGGGTGGGGAGGAGAGAGTAGTGGACGTGAAATCTTTGAAATAAGGATTTCAAGAGGGAGACCCGGACACCGTTTTTCATGACATCATTAGGGCAGCTTCTACTACAATGTTAGTTTTCAGATGAATTGTAATCATGCCAGCAGAAAAGTCCATTGTTTTAAAAGAATTTTGGGGAAGCTGTTTAGCTTCATTGAGCTATTTAGCTATTTAGCCCTGGTTCGAATCTCAGAATGGTATGGCTAGCTAATGAGAGCTAAATCACTTGAAATAGATCTATATTAGTCTCTATATTATTTCATTGTTGGTAAAACATAAACTTAACACAAATATTGGGGGTTTATGTACTAATTGCATTCATATTCTGCTTCCCCCACCCAAGAAACTCAAACTGTTGGGTGGGTGACATTTTTATCCTTCCCAACAATTCTGGAGAGAGAGGATAAGGACTACAGTTACCTAGAGTACTTCATTGCTGAAATTTTGGGAAAAGATTATCATGATGTGAATGAATCAGAATTTCAGTCAAGCTCTCCCCTCTTACTCGCAAATGCATCTTGTCCTCAGAAAGGTTCAAAAGCCTTGAACTATGTGGCATAGAATGGCAGCCTGAGGTATATTTGCCATGGCTTTGAGAGTTGCTTCCTGATGCTTGCACAGTTTGCTCTTCAAGCAAATTCCTAGTTGGACAATTTCACTCCAGAGACAGGTGGGGGGAAACAAAATGACCTGGCTGTTTTTGATCCTGACTGTTTCCTCCACCCACACACCATCACAGTGCAGTCGACTCTTTTGGTTCCACTTGATTAGGTTGTTCCCACTTGGCCGGTCTCACACAAGAGGTTGTCAGGGAAGCCGTGTGAAGAAGCAAAAGGAATAACCGTATCTCTTGCTGCCTTCCCTTAGACATCTGGGATTCATCAGCCTGCCTAAAATAAGTTCTGAAGTGTGAAGAGTGCATGGAAAGCAACAGGATGGGAAAGATGAGAGACAGAGGGCGGGGGGGGGGGGCAGGGAAGGGGAGGATTAAGTGCTTTATTTTGCCTTTTAAATATTCTTCCATTTTCTTTCTGATCCAGTCCAAATGCCTGTCTCTCCAGTCGATTTTGATAGAAGGAAGGTTGCTTCCCTCAAGGAGAAGAAGCAACTTGGAATTAAGGAGAAACTTCCTGACAGTGAGGTCACTTAACCAGTGGAACAGTTTGCCTTCAGAAGTTGTGGGTGCTTCATTACTAGAGGCTTTCAAGAGACTGGACAGTCACTCGTCTGAAATGGTATAGACCTACAGGGTGTCCTGCTTCAGCAGAGAGTTGGACTAGAAGACCTCCAAGGTCACTTCCAGCTCTATTCTGATTGAAATGTATGCCAAGGCTGCTTGGCACACTAAGTCTCACTTAGTTTCTCTGCAAAAGTCTCAGGTACAGGCCTGTCCAATGCTTATTTCTGCCAGCAACAATAGATTCTGCCTAATTTTTTTTCCCCAGGGTCAAAAAGCAGCTATCTGATAGATGGTCCCAAAGCAGCCTGCCCATTTCTGGAAAAAGAGGTAGCCAAGCAAGTGAGACAAAGTGGATGCCAGATTGATATCTTAGTAGAATAACTGTTGTGTTATAAAAGAGGAAAGAAGGCAGATCAGGAGTCAAAGCCAAAGGATTGTTGCTAATATCTTAATTAGGATGAGCCAAAAATGGCAGAAAAAAATATAAAATCTTTGGAAAAGCTTTACAAGCAAGATGTTGTAAAAAGCAAGCTGCTTAGATTAATTTATTCCTCACTAGAGATACAGAATTCAGCTGGGTTAAGAAATTGCAAAAGTAACTTTGCAACCTATCCTTGCATTTCTGACCTTTGCAGATCTGTAAAGCAAAGGAAAGCTGCACAGGGCCATCTTAACAGCATTATGGGCTTCATTTGTTCCTTGTCTGGTGCCTTATTGGCTGGTGTTAATTTTTTTTACAAAGAAGGCAGAGGGCACAGTGAAAGAAGCTGAGAACCAAGTCAAATGACCCCTAATTTGACTTAGCATTGTTTTATAGAATGTTGTCCCTCCCTCCCAAAAGTACCCATATTGTTTAGAGTATAAGACGCACCAAGATTTTGAAGAGGTAAATAAATAAAAAAAAGGTTTTGCACTCTGCAGACCTCCCAAACGCTCTGCACGCCTCATTTTTTTGTGAAAAACAGGGCATACATAGCCTTTAGGAGGTCTGCAAAGTGCTCCTGGGGGCTGGTGGGAGTAAAAAATGAGGAAAAAACAGCCCATTTTTCGCTCTTTTTTGCCCTCCCCAGCTCCCAAGAGCACTGAAGGCTACACTCATCCATTTTTGTGAAGGGGTCATGGTTTTGGGAGGCCAAAAATGCTGTATTCAGTGTATAAGATGCACCCAGATTTTCACTCTCTTTTAGGGGGGAAAAGGTGCATCTTATACGCCACAAAATATGGTAATATAAAACTAAATAAGTTATGTGGAGCTATTGCTATCTGCTTTTTAAATCAGAAAGAAAGGAGCTCAGCACATATTGATTGTGAGGAATGCATACAGATACATAAAAGTGCATAAACTTGGGAGTTGCAACAACATTTTGCAGTTCTGTATTGAACAATTTAGATTCTAATGCTCCATTACGTTTTTCCTGTCCCACCTCCAGCCCATTTCTTCAGTGGCCTTGCCTCCTATCCTGTCCACTAGGGCTACTTTTCACTCGCCATCCTCCTTAAAATATTTTTGAGGTTTTCACTTTTAAGAGGCCTTTCTTCTAATGCATTTATATTTCTGCAAAGAAAGAGGTATGCTTTCTGACATTCCCTCCTAAGTATGAAGTGTGGTATTTTGACTATACAAGCAAGTGCACTCAAAGCCTGGCTGTCTGAATTAAGGTCTGACAAAGCTCCTTCAAAATACATTCTGCAGGTGTGATTTATTAATCTGCTCCATGTTTTGCTTCCCATGGATTTCAGCTATGTTTGCTACAAACCTCCAAGAATCATTACAAATGAGTGGTAACGGAATACATGCAATTGATTAATTAACCCTCAGCCTTTGAATAATAGCTGGGAGTGAGGATCAAACTGTAACTATCTTTCAGCTTGGCTTACACATGGATTTCCCCATGGGGGAAAAAAATGATTACATCAAGATGGGAAAAAAACAATTGTGTGAATTCAAAGCTTGGCAATAAAAACAACAAATATTATTGTATGTTACCAGAAAGCTTTGTATACCTAACACATGCTATTGCTCAACATGGACAAATAAAATTGATAAAAGGCAGCTGTCAAAGTATGAATTCTATGGAACTGCTTATCTTATGAATTCCTTTTAAGTATCTTCTGTTGTCTTTTGAGACAGACGGCTGATAAATGTGTACAAGATGTCATTTGAAAAAGGTCTCTTTTCCCTTGGCCTTTTGAGGACACACGTTTTGTTTCTGAGATTATAATCCTATAATTAAAGAGTGCAATTCTATGGTAAATGGATGGGTCTATGACAATTGGCCATGGCCAACTCGCCACAGCAATCTACACACAGCCAACTTGCCACAGTCAACTTGGTGCAGCCAACTCGCCATGGGACAACTCACTGTGGCACAAGAGTTACACTAATATCAAAGAAATGTTGGGAAAGGATCATTAGAGAAAGGATGCAAACGGAGGGACAGAATGAATTGTGAATGACAAAAATTAAAAAAAATTCAAATTTATTTTAAATAATAAAATTGAATTGTTAAATTGTCCCATGGTGAATTGACCATGGTTAGTTGGCCACAGTGAGTTGGCTATGGCAAGCTGTCCCAATCCGCTCCTGAAGGATATCTCAGGGCTGATAGAAATTTTGATAGTTGCTTCTCTGACAGTGAAGAATTCTGACCCTAGTGACAGAATTCTGGCACAGTTTTAGAGAAATCTAGTTTAGTAGCCAATGTGACCTCCTGCAATCTGTTCTTTTGAAGCTCTCTAACATCAAAGAGGCAAAAGGAGATGACCGTGGTCAATGATCAGGTCTTCAGACTTATTGCCTAAATATTAAATGCAACTTCTCTCTCATTCCTGGCCAGCTGCTAACAAGATGTTTTTTTAAAAAAAATATTAACTTGAAATATTTTTATATTCTTTGAAAGATGAACAGTTTTTCCACTGTCTTACAGAATAAAGAATAATAATAACAATAATAAATATTTTTTTAAATGATGTTAGCTAATGATAAAGAGATTTGTAGATTTGTAGATTTATTGAACATTTATAGGCCGCCCTTTTCCCTGAGGGGACTCAGGGCGGCTTACAACAATGGGGGAAGGGAGTGCAAGACAAGACATAAAAGAAAAACGTGAGTAAAAAAATTAACCATAAAACACAACATTCACTCAACATTTGGGCGGGGTGAGAGTAAATCCTATCCCCAGGCCTGACGGGATAGCCAGATCTTGAGGGCTGTGCGGAAGGCCTGGACTGTGGTGAGGGTACGGATCTCCATGGGGAGGTTGTTCCATAGCGTCGGAGCTGCAACTGAGAAGGCTCTCCTCCGCGTAGTCGCCAGTCGGCACTGACTGGCGGATGGAATTCGGAGGAGGCCTACCCTGTGCGATCTGATGGGAGATATTTCATTTGTTCATTACTTATTTACAGTACTCTCTTATTCCTTATCTATTGCTTTTGTACCAATAAGGCATTCAAGGCTGTAAAATAAATGAAACCAATTCTATCGGATTTCTTTGTTAAATGTAGTTCACAGAAAAAATATTCCTTATCTCCTTTTTGGTCCTATTGGCAATGATTAATGTTTCCTTAAAAGTTAAAGGCCTTCCTGAATCAAAAATATGAGTGGGCTCAAAATTGGAGAGTACTTCTAAATCCAATTCGCTTCTTAAGAACTGTGAGTGGGGCAAACAAAATATTATTCTGTTCATGAATTTTGTTAATTTGTTTCAGGATCCAAGTTATTATTATTTGGATGTATCTATTGGGAAATCCAGACTAAAAAAAAAATAGAACCCAAGATAAGAACTGTGCTGTTGGAGCAGGATGTATTGCTAAAGAAAGATATCATAAATTTATGGGTTGTTGTGTCCTCCCTTAACAGCAGAATTTGAGAAATGATTGTATTCAAAGGAAAGATTTCTAGGAGGGCTGAGAATATGTTTTCAGTTTGTATGTTTTTGAAATATGAAATCTCTTCAGTATGCTGGAAAAGTGATCTATATATTTATTATCCTTGTAATCTTTCCAATATTACTTATGAAATATATTTGCCATGTGAGATTCGTGGTTCTCTCTGAGCTTGGTGGTCTTCATGCAGACATTTCATTATCAAACTAGTTAACATAATCAGGGTTAGGAGGGGTGGGGTTTTGTCTTATTTTTGTATACTGGTAGTTTGCCCTTTCAGTGTTGGTGGGTGTGTTCTTGGTGGTTCATTAATACGTTTGCCAATCTGATAAGATAATTTAGAATGGAACCTAGTAAATCTGGAGTTTGGAGCAAATGGAGCAAATTTTAATCCATGAACACCTTGAAACAAGAATCTTTAACCACAAATAAGAGCCAAAGGCACATCTGTATCAGTGGTGGGATTCATTTTTTTTACTACCGGTTCTGTGGGCGTGGCTTGGTGGGTGTGGCAGGGGTAGGATACTGTAAAATCCCCATTTCCTTCCGATCAGCTGGGACTCAGGAGGCAGATAATAGAAGGGGGTGGGGCCAGTCAGAGGTGGTACTTACCAGTTCTCCGAACTACTCAAAATTTCTGCTACAGGTTCTCCAGAATTGGTCAGAACCTGATGAATAACCACCTCTGGTTTATATGCATATTATACTAAAGCCATTGTGTATAAAATTAAGCCCTTTGTAGTATCCTCATTCTCTCTGTGTATGTGTATGTTGTTGATGGTCCTTCAAGTCAATTATCATTCTTGATGCCTACATGGACAAATCTCCTTTTGACAACATTTTTAGAAATAATTTGCCAATATTTTATTCCAAGGCCAGAGGGAAAAAATAACCACTGGTTCAAAACCCAGTTGGCTTCTTGCCAAAGGGAACACTTATTTTGACACAATGACATCAAGATAAATGGGATAATAAGAATCAATAAAATTACATTGTTTTGAAGTAGTTGAGGAGAAAACCTTATTTCAAATGAGGAAAGAGTTGTTTTTCATTTGTTTGCTTGTTTGTTAATAAAGAAGGGTCTCTGTTTCCACAGTTATGTCAATTAAGAGGGAACAGGAGAATTTTCCTATGAGGTCAAAATATTATCCACAACTATCCTGCCGTGGTCGAACCTTATGCAATTGTTGGCTTTTATAATGAAAAGAAAATAATTTTCCTCATAAATGACTAATGGCCTGAGAACAACACATGGCTCCAACTATTCAGTAACTGTGATGCTTAGTATTTTATTTAAATGTGCACAGTGGATACCGTCCAGCATAATAACAAATAAATTTCTCAGAAAATACAAATGCCACTTAGTTTGTATTAATGGAACGCTGCTGGATTGTGTCTGTTCTTTAAATAAATAATGTAAAACTCCACAATTACAGAATTGTAGAACAGCTACTATTTTTATTACCAGCAACAGTTCTAACTTCTGATCAGGAAAATAAGTAAAGGAAGCTTCAGGGACGATATAACTTGACAGGAGCTATTTGAAATTTAATCATTTAATCATGCCCTTTTATACATGCGTGTGACATCATGACACATTATAAAAATGTGGAACCTGCATTGCATTGATGTGAAGCTTTATCATCTGCCTCCCCTCCGCACCTGCCCCACAGATGTCACTATACTCCAATGAAGCAGAAATGATGGATGATAATATAAGTTGTAGCACAACATGTGGCTTTTCATTTTGGAGTTCTTTCCCATTTTCCACTGCCTCATTGACTAGTTGGCTGATTTTTAATTCTATCCATGACAGAAAAGTTTGGTTGGAAGGCAAGTAAAAATTCTCAGTCTCTAGAGTTATATAAAGGAGGAAAACAGTTAATATGTTTAGATCTGATGCTCATTTTCTAAGCCATAGTTTAATTTGATAGTCTGGACTGGATCATACTCCCTAACATGATGCAACAAGTATACCAAAAATGGGGAAATGTTGGTTTTCTAATGTTTGATTATCAGAACTGTAATGATATGGTTTTCAGTAATGAGTAACTGATAAATAAATCACAGTGAAACTTCTTAGTTAGGTGTCTGAACAAACCAAAGATTAACATTGCATTGTAAGTGACAGTAGAAATCCAGCTGACTAGGCAACCGATTGTAAATACTGTGGTTAATATTATTGTCCCAGAAAAAGACATCTTAGGTTCTTTGGGTTAAATCTCTAGCCAATTTTGTGGAGCAATAGACTAATATTGAGAAAACCCATTGATTTTTGGAAGCTAGTGAAAGCTAAACACATAGCATCTCTTGTTTTGCCATGTAATCTGTTGACAAGATCTATAGCTCTGTTATCTTGCTGACAAATTACAATACATATTACTCTTATTTGATCTACTAGACACGCAGAAGAAAATGCTATAAATTCTCTCTTTCCTTTCATTGCTTCCTCCTCCTCCTCCTCCTCCTCCTCCTTCTCCTCCTCCTCTCCTCCTTCTCCTCCCTACATTCTTATGCCAGTCTCCAAATGGTAGAGAAAACATGGACAATCTAGCAACAGAAAGACTGCTGTTCCATTTTTGTCAGAGCACTAAGCCCTTGTTCTTGACCTTATGTAGGCAACCGCTTTTCCTTTCCGTAATTCTGTTATCTTGATTTTAGCAGCCCTGCTTTGATTGATCAAAAGCTTTCAGGGATATTCACCTCAAAGAATAGAAGCACTGCTGTGCTTTGAAGTAATTACCAATCTTACAGAATCTTGTCCTCAATGGTCCTTTAACTATCATAGGCAATCTATTCCATGAAACCCAGGTAATGGCCATCAGATTCACTCTATCTTCATTATTTCTGTGGCTATGGCCAGAAATTGAAATAGCCCTTGTTTCATAAATCTGACTTTTCATTCTGTGGTTCCCTAAACCACCTCTTCAGCTTCAATAGAAGTATTTCAGAGGTGGGTTCCTACTGGTTTGGATGAATAGGTAGTAACATGGCAGCCTGGGTTCCTGAAACCGGCAGCGACCCAGGCTTCCCATGCCCCTGAACCATTTCTTTTGGTGGCACCATAGGCACCGCCATATTGTTTTTGGTTTCTCCGCATGTGCAGAAGCATTTTTTAGTATTGCACATGCGTTCACGAGCACAGCTTTCCCTGAGTGAACCTGCAGTAGCAGCAACCTGAACCCACCCCTGATGTGTATAGTGTGAGATACATCATACCTTTATTCTAGGCCAGGAAACAATATGGAAATAGTATAATTTGTTTGATTATTGCATCTTTCCTCCAACATCCCTCATTTTATCTTTATCTCAACCATCATGTGATTTCTTCTTCTGTGCCTTCCAGTCATTGTTGATTCCTGGCAATTGCCTGAATAAGTCCCTGCAGTTTTCTTGGCAAGGTTTTTCAGAAGTGGTTTGCCATTGCCTTCTTCCTAAGGCTGAGAGAAAGTGACTGGCCAAGGTCACCCCGCTGGCTTTGTGCCTAAGGCAAGATGTGAATTCATAGTCTCTCAATTTCTAGCCTGGTGTCTTAACCACTACATCGAAGTTGCTCTTCATGTGAATTTGGTTGAATGAAAATAAAGTGACTTGCCCCAAAGTACTCAGTGAGAACTACTGCCAAGTGAGATCTCTCTATTAGCATATTAATAGCATAACCATTATACAGTACTGCGTTATAGGACTTCCAAGATATTGTAAAGACATTAAAATGAATAAGATAAGTGAATAGGTTTCACCCAAGGATACAAATTAAACGTTCAAAAAGAATTTCAGTTTTCCTTCTGCTCTTTGCCCCCTAGCACCAATTCCTTTATGTAAGCATTTGGCTTCTGAACATATCTCTCACCACATGTTTACTGAATACAAATCAGCTTTGATCTGTGAAAAACTGATCTAAAGCCAGTCTGGGATTTGGCAACGTTAGACTGGTTGAGAGGCCATACTGATGGTGAGATATTTGCATCTTTAAAGTATTAGTTCATTCCTTTCCTGATCATTTAACTTGTTTTCTAAAGGGTTTCTGCACAGTTATGGCAAAGAAAAGCCTCATGCTAAATATGAAATTAAGCCAAAGAGACAGAGAGAGAGAGAGAGAAGAAATAGAAGCTTATCATATTCCAACATTACTGGAACTGCCTGGTATTTAAACACACAGCGCTTACATAATCTAAAACTACTAGGTTCAAAATATTTAACCTTCTATGAAACAATTACTCTATATGTTGCTTCTTAGTTATCAATACATAAAATTATCTGCCACGCTGACTGGATAATAATTCTTCCATCATTACTCATTGAAGAGTTACATTTTAGGCTGTGGTTTATGGTAATCAGAATCTATGCCACATCAATTAACAGAGAAATGAGATCCTTTCTTACAACTAAAAGACTGTAGAGATTCTTAGTCATCCAGGTCATGGTTGCCCCAAAGGTGCTTTTTCAGGAGGCAACTGTACTTTTTTGTTTTCTCTTTGAAGATGTTTCACTTCTCATCCAAGAAGCTTCTTCAGCTCTGACATTCCCCATTATCTGGTCAGAGCTGAAGAAGCTTCTTGGATGAGAAGCAAAACGTCTTCAAAAAAACTCCAAGAATGTCCAGTTGACTCCTGAAAAAGAACCTTTGGGACTTTCTTACAACTGTTTTTTTAAGAAACTAAAATCAATTCAGAATAATAGAAATGCTAACCCTCATAATCTGCTGAGTAACACCGTTATGAGCTGGAAGAGAAATTTCTACTAGCAGAGAAAATCTGTTGCACTGGGCCAGGGTTTCCCAAACCTGGCAACTTTAAGACTTGTGGACTTCGACTCCCAGAATCCCATAGCCGGCCAGAGAATTCTGGGAGTTGAAGTCCACAAGTCTCAAAGTTGCCAAGTTTGAAGACCTACTAGGCTAATGTCTTCACTGAAGCACCAGTTGTACATGTGAAAAACTCCATTAGAATTAATTTTGCTACTACTTGCATTCCCACCAGTGGGCTCAAAACTGAGAGGGCTAGTCAGCTTTGAATCCACTGGTTTCAAAAGCTTGTCGGTTCCCCCAAGAGGTCATAGGATGTGATCATTGGTGAGTCAGTCTAAACGGAATGGGACAACTTGCCACAGACAATTTGCCACGGCGAACTTGCCATGGGTTGGCATATTGAATTCTTCTGGTTTTCAATAGGAGTGTTTTGTTTATTGGTTTGTTTGTTTGTTTCAATCATTAGAAAAATAAGAGAAAATGTGCCTCGTATGCTACCTCATTTGATAAATTGGCAGGATTTTGGAAGTAGCAGACGATCCACTGCTTAATTTCCACATAGTGGGGAATGTTCTTAACACTACTGGAAATTACGGTAAGTTCCATTTATATCAGGGGGAGAACCTAACCATGAGTAATATCCTGATGATTTTAATTCGACTAAAATGTGACTTAGTCTGCCTTCAAGTCAGCTGCATATGCTTGCCTTAAAAATATTTACACTAAGACAATAACAAGGTCAAGAACTGGCTATTCTCCGGGATTGGGCAGCCTATAAATCTAATAAATTGAATTGAAAATTGAATTGAATATTTCTCATTAGGTAAACGAGCACTTCCTAATACTAAATTTCCTGCAATAGTTAAAAGCAAACAGCTTTGTTGCTATTTTTAATGACATTCTAATCAAACATCAGTTATGGAAGTTAGCAATCCCTTGCTTCCCATATCAGTGAGAACCTTGTCAGTGACAGCAATCTTTGAACACATTGCCAAATATGAGGCTGGCCTGTTTTGTTACTGTCTTAGTGAAAGAAAACAATGTAAATCAAGCATTTCCCCATGGGAGGAGATATTCTGTTTCTCATGAAGCTTTCTCCTACAAAAGGAAGTTATCATTTATTCAGATCTTGCTCATTTTGCCAGAAATGCTATTTATTCTTTGCTAATATATCTATCCATATATCTATTAAACGAGCCCCTTGCTTTTCTACTGAGCTCAGGCTAATTAATAACACCTTTGAAGGCTAGATACCAGAAAAATACCCCCCCCCCCGGCCCTATCTAATGCTCCAGTATAGCAGAAGCTCACCCACACCCAGTTGGATTGCGCAGGATTTGGGTGGCACAGCATATTTGGAATATGAACCTCAGAAGTATTAGGGTATGTTTGGGGGTTTTATTCCCCCCCTCCAGAAAAAACTAGGGGGGGATTATCATTTGTAGTCCAATTTACTTTGAAAGGTTATGTAGGCTATAAGGGAAATGCTGCTTGGTTGCTTTTGGCTTCCAGCCTGAAGTTTTCAAAGTAAAATAAAATTTGAGTGTCTTTCTGGATACCTAGTCAAATCCCAAACTAGCACTGCACAAGGATTGTGCTTTCAGATTATCTATATTTTCCATATTATTTCAGGATTATTGTTCAGGAGGTCGTGTAATCAGTAGGGACTTATTAGGGGAAAATAGGCAAATTTTACTTAGTCACAAAGCTGAGAAAATAGAACTGCAGTTCTATTTAATCTGCATACAGGTTGCTTATCAACTCCTTGATGGAAGTCCTCCATGCAAGACAATAATGATTCTGGTTAATGCCTAGACTAGCAGTTTCCACTTAGAGTCTTTGAGTTTAATCTACTCTTTTCTCCAGAGTGTTCTTCATGAAGGAGTAGATTCGATGGCAAAACCTGTCTCTCTTTCCTAGAACAATTAAACACGATGTCTCGGATGTCACCATATTTGAAACATCTCTTACTGGAAGAGACAAAAATGAGGACTATCTAGTTTACTTGGTGGAAGAAAATGCATGAAGAGGTAGATCAAATAGGGCATTTATCTCCTTCACATACCTATAATTATTTCTTTCCCCACTGGTCATTTGGGATATTTAAAAAAATTCAGTAAAAACAACAATAAAATATTAGATTATATTAAAGGGTTAATTATATGTTGTGATAAGAATGCAGAACATTTGCCACAGGCATCCTCTGAGGCAGTGGGGGAGTATAAAGGAATGTAGAACTGATCTCAAGGAAGGAAGAAGCAAGTTTAAAATCTCAATGGAAAGATACAGTCTTTGCAGTCTGAGCATAATAATTAAAGGTTATTAAGACCATCCTTCCTAGAAAGAGAGCTCCATACTTAAGATGCTGTTATTAAAAAAAATAGTTTTTCAAACTATGTTTCTAGATCATGGGAGATGTAAACTATGTTTCTAGATCATGGGAGATGTCATTTGCAAGCTACAACCCTGTGAATATGGTAAGAGGTATTTTTCAGATGTCCTGGCCCAGGGGTGTCAAACTCACATCGTCACGGCAGCATCACGTGACATATCAGGACTTTCCCCCTGCCCTTTTGCTAGACTGGGTGTGGGTGTGGCCAGCACATGATGCATCTAGCCCGCAGGGCGTGAGTTTGACAGTCCTGTTGTGATCTATGGGCATCTGCACAGAAGACAAGAGGAGGCAAATGACATTATGCACATATGATATGGATTATGTAATTGAGGCAAACTCTATAACTTAGATTGTGTGATGGCATCACGATGATGTGATGTCATTTTGTTTTGGACATGGACACAAACCATTTGGAGCTCTAAACAGAAGACCCATGATGAATTAGAAAGTTGATCGGAAACTGATTCAATATCAGTACTACCAGTATGTGGCCTATAAAGGATATTGTCAAATAAAAGTTATTTTCTCTATCCAATTTTCCTTATAAATCTTTCACCAAATTGACCTCAGCTATTCTCATTACAAAATCAAGGTCTGAAAGCAGATTGGAAAGGATCCAAATAATCAGCTTCATTCAAGAAATCTGATAGATGCCACTGCCCATTGGAGCACTTTATTTAGAAAAGGAAGCTTGAAAATTGAATAATAATTATCAAGGGTCTTACAGCTGTTCTCTTTAGAAGAGTTATAAAATAAGCATTCTTCGAGGAAGCGTTCATAGTTTCTAACACCCAGTTAGTCAATTCCCCTCTGGCAGTTTTTCAAGACCAGAATGGAAATGGGTTTAAAGATCAGGCGATTGGTCTTCACCCTTCAAACTATTTGTTCCTGTATTTGGACGGAGCAAATTAAAACACACCCATCAAAGCTGGTCAACAGGCTGCCTTGATAGTTTGATTTTCCTACTGAAGTCAAAGTACAAAAGTATTTTGCAAGCTTGTTACAACATGTTGTAAGAAATTCTTCCTCGCTATATTGCAGGATGAAACTGTGCTTATATAACAAAGGCAGGGATGACCCCAATGGCAATATTTCTTAACCATGGCGACTTGAAGAGATGTGGACTTCAACCCCCAGAATTACAGCCAGCCATGCTGGTTGGGGAATTCTGGGAGGTAAAGTCCACACCTCTTCAAGTCACCAAGGTTAAGAAATGCTGCCCTATGGAATAGGTCTTATTAAATTTGCTTAGATTCAGCTTTCTGTTTTTCCTGACATTTTGTAGCCATATGCCTGAGCTGTGTACCAAGCAGAGGATTTAAGGAGGGACTGTGAGCTACCTGGGTCACCTCCCACCCCCTCAATCAATAAACAGGATGGCCAGATCTTGTGTGTTGAGAATCCGCTGCAAATTAGTCCCTGAAATTGCTCCACTTATACATTCCCCACTTCTGTAAATGTTACTAGATAATATTCTCTCCATGGCAGCAGGATATTTGGATCTTTATCCAGAATAGCAAAAACCTCTTTATCCATATGCCCTGCTCTACATATAAGTCCTAAAATGAACCGAGACAAGCCTATGGTTGCCATGGGAGCCATACATTGCTGAGCTGCTTCTGTTAAGGAATGCTGAAATTCCCTGACATGAGCAAAATCCTTTGATACTCAAAAAAGTTTCTTAAACATGACCAGAATGAGCATCCACAAATAAATGACAGCTTAGGTCTTAGCAGTACAGTTCAGATAGCCTTGCAATTGGGTTTTCAGTGAATGGGTGGCACTTATTCAAACTTTTCCATTTCTCATTCTAAGTTTCAAATCTTCTCAAGGAGCTCTTTTCAGCACTGAACTGCTATTGCAGTAATAGGACATAAACCAGGTTTGGAATGAGGGTACCAATGATTTTCCTGCTGCATCAATATAAATCTATCTCCTTTGAAATTTAAACTACTTGCTTGACATGCCTGGTCCAACAAAGGACAAACACTTGTTTCCTCTCTGATTTCAAATAGTAAAAGTTTTCCTGGGGATGACAACATTCAAATTGCACTGAACTAGCCCCAGGATTGTCAGCCCCAGATGGAAGAATTCCTTCCATCCTCATGGGGCTGACGTTCCCTTAAATGGATTAAGATGATTCTCATCAATTCTCCCACATACTTTGAAGACAGTCTTCTGTTCTCTCTTAATTACTCAAGAGCTCTGTAGTAACATGGGGGGGGGGAATAATGCAAGTGTCTGCAAAGAGAAAAGGAGAGGGGGGAGGGAGAGAGGGAGAGGGAGGGAGGGAGAGAAATTGGCAAAGATCTCCCCTCCTTTTCCACCAACAGGAATGTGGAGTGTGAAGTTGTTTTTCAGGGGGAAGGGATGGAAGCAGGATCTAATTCATTACCACTTTGTTCAACATAGTTGTATTTTCCCTGCGGCATGATAACATCTAATAATCATTCCTGAGAGCTGCATCCTTACTGGGTTAATGTATTTGCAACCAGGTATAGAGCAGCAAATTAAAAAAATGGGGCGAGAATGGGGAATACTGGACTCCAACCATGAAGCATGTGGGAGAATTGCAGCTGATCAAATATCTTAGCTAGTATAGTCTATTCGCCAGAGGGATAGTTTCTATTTTTGAATGCTTGTCCCTATTCTGCCCTTATATTTTGATAGGTTGAGACATTGTTATTGTGATTTGCCAGCATTGCCATTTTTCCTATTTCCATTCCTTCCCCAGATGCATCCCCAGAAATAAAATCTCTTAGTAGATGCATATGTAGATAAAACTATCTGCTTGAAGACCAAGTTGTTGTGCAGTAGACAGCCTGCTTTTCTACAAACCTACACCTACTGAGAATATTTTGAACTAGAAGTAACAACTATTTTTAGTATATCTTTCCCAAAGAAATTGTGATGGTTTTTTTTTCAATAAAGG
Source organism: Thamnophis elegans (assembly GCF_009769535.1). Lineage (NCBI taxonomy): Eukaryota > Metazoa > Chordata > Lepidosauria > Squamata > Natricidae > Thamnophis > Thamnophis elegans. The sequence continues at coordinate 55,927,939 of NC_045542.1, forward strand.
AGAATAATCAGGAGTTTGCAATAATTGCATATAACATCTGACTGGGAAGAACTTTCAAAGATATGTAAAAAATAGGAGTGCTGAAATCCAGGTTGGACTTCAAGCTGGATAGATGTCTAAGGCTTCTTTCAACAGAATGAACCAAAGGATCTCTAAGAGTTCAAGGTTGCCTTTTCATCTTCAAAAACATACATATGCTTCTCTGAATAAGAGGGTTCATGGAACAGAAGTCAATTGAAACAGATCCTAAATAACTATTGAATAATACTATTCAAAAGTGAAGCATTTGACTGAGAGAAGGTTCCTTATAAATCTCCAATTCATTATCTCCATTGATTTTTATTCATATTATATTATCATGCTATTCTATCTATTCTCATCAAAGCTGCCCCATCTCTCTTTTAAACTAGTGGGAGTCTAAATGTGAAATAGTGTAGCTTTCCATGTGATTTTGTGAGTGTGGCATAGAAAGTCCAAAATCTTGATTTCAGAAATGCCTGCTATCTGAATCATAATTTTTCAACAATCTGAGGTTGGAATGCTGTTTTAGATTCTTCTAAAAGGCACCCAATGTTTCTTTTGACATTCACCCAAGAGGTATCTTTCTCTTCCTAGTTTCTGTTACAAGAACTGGACTGTTATGTTCAGGCTCCATTTTCTGGAAAAGGAAGTGGGCCTGACAAACAGGATCTTGATCGGCTGTACCCAATGTAGGATTTGGACAGTGAGCTTCTTGTCAGGTCATTTTTGGTTCTCAGAAATATGAAGTGATTTAGTAATAGAGACAAAAATATTCCCAAAAATTGTAGGAATGAGGTTTCTTGATCATTTAGAGAAGCAAATTCTGCAAAGGCAGGCTAGATGCAATTTGGAGTGCTTTCCTCTCACTATGCCTCCCAATAGTTTCTTCAAATGACCTAGTTCTCCAGGATGGAGTGATGATCTATTATCCAGCTGTGAAATACAGGGAGCGGGCCAGCTGCGTAAGAGCTGTGATCACAGGTACTGTTAGTTTTAAACCACAACTGCTGTAAGATGAGGGTGTGGAGACATTTGCTAGAGTAGCTTCAAAGTGCTACTCAGCAAAGGGAGTGATAAAAGGGTCTTTCTAATTAAAATGCCTTTGTGTGCTTTTCTCTTTCCTCCTAATGTTTCTCTATCATCATCCCACAAGGCTGTTCTTATCAAATTGTAATACTGTTATATTATTTCATATTAATGTGCAAAGTAGCTATTTATGCTAATTCAGCTCACTGGAAAGAGGGTGAGATAGATAAATACATGGTGCATGTAGTTAATGGTAGGTTATGAGTATAATGGTAGATTATGAGAGTATCATGAACAGCCAAGCAAACCAACACATTATTGAACAAATCAACTCAGAGTTCTCACTTGAAGCACAAATGACCAAGCTCAATTTATCCTACTTCAGACACATTATGTAAGGACCTAGCTCTCTGGAGAAGGCTATAATGCACGGGTGTCAAATTCATGGTGTCATGTTGCCGTCAAGTGACATATCATGACATTTTCCCCCTTCATGTAGCTGGAGTGGGCATGGCCTGTGTGTGATGCATCCAGCCCACAGGATGGGTTGGGATGGGTTGAGTTGGCCCCATTTTGATACCCCGGCTACAATGCTATGAAAGATAGAAGGAGAGCAAAGAAGACAATCAGTAGCAAGGTAGATGAAGTCATAGTAGTAATGGGTACACCATTGGAAGAGCTAATATGTCTATGTAGTTGCTTTGACACTGATACAGAAAAAGTGACATTGGCTTGATGGCACATAATTAATCAAATGAACAAAAAAGAGCCCAAACTGTTCAGACCCAAAGGTCAATCTGCTCTGCCATTTTTTTCCAATAGGGGACAGCCAACTGCTTGTAGAAAGAGAAAGGAAAGAGAAGGAGAAGTAACAAAGAACAGGTTACCAGGTTTACAGCCATCTCCCAATACCTGATGTTTAAAAATATCCTATACATGAATGCAGGCCTTCCATTTAACTCTATGCTTTGTTAATTTACCTCATGATTCATATATTACATTAAGTCATATTGAGTTTGGTTCTGATGTGTAAATTTAAATTATTCTGGTTCAAATAAATAACAGGTAAACAAACTATGACTTAGTGTGTTGTATGAACTCTTTCATAGGTACGTAGTTTAAGTCTGGGAGTGAATGTAAAATTAAGGTATGGTTAGGCTGAAATCCAAAACTAAAGCAAAAGAAAATTAGAGAAGGTACACTCAAGATTTTAAAGGTCACTAAGAGAAACTATACTTTTTCTTCTTCTGCAAAGTGTGTTCTTTCATACATTTAATATTTCCATATGTTTCATCATGCTTTCTACCAATTTAGCTGGGAACAGAGATTTGTTTGATAGATCTATAGTGTCCTGGATATAATCCTAATTTACTTCTTTTTGCAATTATTAATGTAATATTGTCCTTCCTTCTAATTCTTTAACATATGGTTATACCTTAACAGTATGGAAACCATCCAGTTTAATTTTCAGAAGATAATGTGGAGCTATAACTCTTTTATTTGGCCAGAACAACTCTCTCTCTCTCTCTCTCTCTCTCTCTCTCTCTCTCTCTCTCTCTCTCTCTCTCTCTCTCTCCTCCCTCCCTCCCTCTCTCCCCCCTCCCTCTCTCTCTTTCATACACACACAGTGTGCTAATGTTTTACTTCTGTTAATAAAATCCTTATTAGGAAAGTCTCTGAATCCAAAGGAGGTTCAAAGTCTACTACTATTCATGAAGACGACAGCAAAAGTCCATTTGTACAACAACAGCAGCAGGAATGAAACACCTGGCAAGATTTTTAGAATCAATACAACTCAAGGCCTCTTTCTGTGATGTCATCATGGTGCCAGATCCTATAATCTACATTATGGGTGTCAAACTCGATCGCGTCACATGACGTATTGTGATGTATCGTGATGTTTTGTGCCTTTGCGGAGCCGGAGCAGGCATGGCCTGCACATGACACATCTGTATAAGGTCTCCTGCTTGAGCAGGGGATTGGACTAGAAGGCCTCCAAGCAACCTTTACCAGCTTGTCTTTCTTGTAGAAAATTCACTGGTACTCTGTCGCTATGCTGAAGTTTCTATCTGTATCTCAGTTCTTATTGCAAGATGTTTGTACACCCAATTAAAACACTAACATCTCACTAATGCTGTCTTTTATATAGCATGAAGCAGTCTTCCACATCCAGCTATCTGTATTAGACTTCAGTAACAAGAATTCTTATGACTGATAGAAGTCCAACTTCAGCATATCTTGAAGGCACCAGCTTAGGAGAAGCTCATAGATAAATCACTGGGTTCAAGCACTGCAATATTCATTTGAAAGCAATTTGAATACAAAGATAAGGTGATTTATACTTGGGATATACTGATCAACAGCTCAATGCATTTTTGGAAACTATGGTAATCTCTCTGCTGAGCTGGCTCCTATCCTTGGTGTTCTTCCTGCTTTGATGTAATTGCTTCTATATTCACTGTAGCCCAAAGACATTATTACAATATTTGTAACAGAAGATAATCACTGAATTTTCAGTTTGAGAAATATCATTCTTATTTTTTTAAAAATGTTTTTAACGTTATATGTAAAAACAAGGATACATAACATCCAATTCTTTGGAAAAGTTCAACAAAAACTGGCTCTCTCTGATTTTCTAAAGAAAGATTGGCAGGCAAATTCTTGTTACTGAATTTATTCCAAAGTATTTATACTGCTGAAGAAAATCAAGAGCCAAAACCCATTCTTTGAAATTAGTTTTCATTCCCCATCTCTCCTGACTGCTAGAACTACAAGATAAACAAACTGCATTGAATTTAATTAAACAAGCAATTCCTAAGCTAGTTTAGCCATCTAAAGCCCATTAGAAAGGTAGTTAGATATATCTAGTCTAGAGCTCCCATGAACACAAGTAGAAAAATTACAGTAAAAGTTTTTCAGTTTTTTTATTCATTACATCTTCTCTCAAGCTATTAGTAATATGTTCTGGAGATGATTGTTTAAAGACAGATATTTTTTTCTTTAACTATCCAACAATTATTTAAAAGTTACTTGAAAGAGCAACAATTTTTCACATATTTTCATTATCTGACTGCAGAGTTTTAAACAAATAATTGCAAGCTACATAGTCACTGAAGTATGGAATAAAGTTTGGAGTTTACCTCAGAACAATTAACCTTATATCTTCTTTCAAAACATTACTTTATTAAGATTATCTGGTCTGAAATATACTTAATATTCTTGTGAAAGAGACATGAAGAAAGGAAAACATGAAGATTGCTAAACAGCTAAATACAGTGTTACCTCGGTACTCATTAATTCGTTCAGGGAGCCATGATGAGTACCAAAATTGATGAGTACCAAACAAAATTTCCCCATACGGAATAATGTGGTGAGTCACAAGGCAGTTGACACCAACAAGTTATAGCTTGTGTGTCAAGTACCAAACAAACGATGAGTACTGGGACAAAAGTTTCATGTCAAAATGCATTGAGTACCAAATTCTATTAGTTTCAAAGCAGTTGAATACCAAGGTACCACTTAGTTGCCATGTCCAGTACCACCTCAACATATTGGATGAACACATTCTTTGGTAAAGACAATCTTTTAAAAAAAACCTCTTATAAGTATTAATGCAGAAGCAATTAATACTGTGTCTGCCCTCCTTCCCTCAAGGTTTCTTCTCTGTTCAGCATAGCAAAACTATCTATTTACCCACATGATGTTGCTTTCTCTTCCCCCACCCTCTTCATTACATAGATGAACTTGGATTGTTAACTATCCACTATATATTGCTTTTTTCATACTTTATTTTCAGTTATTATTGTGTATATTTCCACATAATATATATTCATTGTGGACCATTATATTATTCTGAAAAGGCCAACTGCAAAAACCTCTTATCATTGATGAAATGGTTGTTGTGAGAAGCATACATTTTAATTCCTTGGGATTTTATTCTTCAGCTATTGTTGACTCTTATTTCGAACAAAAGTATTTGGAATTGGGATTAGCTAAACTTCTGTTTGAATAAAGATAAGGTTTTTTATTCACAGTAGCATTTCTGTAGCAGCCTTCAGACCATTGCAAAACCTTGTCCTGTTTTCTTTTCACAACAAGCCTGTGAGGTAAACCTAATGATAAAACAAATTGTGGTTCAAATTGTGGCTGAGCAGGAAATTGAATGAAAGGCCAAAATATTGATCTTATTTTGTCATGTTTCTCCTACACCCCCCCTCCCCCCAAAAAAACCCCGGTAGCAGAATATTCTTCTGAATACTTTATACTTCCTTCAATACTGAAGTCTGGTTAGCAACTGTTTTCTTGTTGGCACAAAGAGCCAGCGATAGCGTGGCTAACTTTCAAAATTATTTTTAGTATGTTTGCATGTGTGCGTTTGTGTGTGAGGTAAAGGTAAAGATACCATTGAGCTGCTTGACGTGTGTGTGTGTGTGTGTGTGTGTGTGTAGATTTATTTTAAAAAATGTCAAATTTGTATTTCAGAAATCTAAACGAAGGGCAGCTTATTCAGATTCAGTGTTTCTTCTTTCCCTCCCACCTTTGCCTGCTTATCTGTCATGCTTAGATCTGGTGGGCAAAATCCAAACAGCATTTATCTTTCCAGGCTACTCTGGAGCCCTGCTTAGAAATTAATTTCAGCATGGCTTGCAGGCTGTAAGAAACAGGGTAATCTCTGGTGTTTTTCTATGTACTGGCTTCTTTGCTACTCCTGGAGTGATTCTATCATTTTCCCTCCTGCCCGCCCTTGACATCCTTCACTGAGTAATGACTTTGCAGTCACTGTGTACATGCACAGAATGAATTCAGGGCCAGTTCTTCATAACTGTGCACTGTAATCTATCCCTATATTCTATTGTGATGGCTTGGATTGGCAGACAAATCATGTCACTGATGCCACAGAAATTTGCCAGTTTCTTTTTAAACAAGATATTTTTTAGCTGCTGGAATGGATACTTATTCCAATCCAAATATTCTTTATATCAGTTTTCAGGTGGAAGTAAGTGCAGAGGGGAGATAAGTAGAAGCCAGATTGAGGTATAAAGTCTTGTTCAAGAGAAGTCAAAAGAGAAGGAATAAAAACCAAAGGCAATCGGGGATTTGAATACAAATGCTCATTTCTGCATTAGTCCCAGTGAGGTTTTGTTTTACTGGTGCACAAATAGCTCAGTTTGTCTAATGTATCTACACATGGTCAGAATTGAATTGGGATATATATGGGCAAAGCTTAATAGACATTACAAACAATTAAATAAATTTCTTCTGAGCTATAATTGGCACTTTCCAGAACAAATGAGGTACATGTACTTGATGAAATAACTTTGCTCTTCTTCCCCTTCTCTAAATGAGCTTATGTTTCACACCAAGGTAGTACAATTGAATGGCAATAGTGGTACAGGCAGAATATTGGCATGCATATTTGCATATTTAAAGGATTGACACACATGTACTATGCCAGTCATTTGCAGAAAATGTGTGTGTGTGTTTGTGTGAATGCAAAAGACTTCTGTGAGGGCAAAAATAATTCAGAAAAGCAAAGAGATTTCTGGTCCCCTGCGGACATTCTTCTTGACATCTGCTCTCCCATACAAAGGGAAAACAGAAAAGTCTGAAAACAGAAAGACAGCTTTTCTACTTCTCTTGTGTTCTTTCCACTATTCATTTAGAATATAAATGTCTGTCTGCCTGGCTAATGAATTCTGGGAGTTGAAGTCCAGAAGTTTTAAAGTTGCTCAGGTTTGACACCTGTGATTTAGAACCTTAAAACTGAATTGATGGCCATGTTAACAGGACAGCAAAGTTCATTCTCTCTTATTGTCCAAGACACATAGCAAAGACGTAATCTGAATAAATTTTATACCATCTCCAGAGAGCATTTTGTTTAGTTTTGTTTTATTCATTCTCCTTTCTTTTTAACTTCAGCCTGTCGTGCCATAGAGTGACACTGACCTGCCAGTTCCATTTTGTACAATCTGTCTTGATCTTTGGTTCGGTGGAAACCAAATGTTTGACAGAAATATAGAAATCAGAATTCTGGTGCTTTATGGATCAAAAGATAATCATGGGAGATTGTCATGTTCTATGAAATAGAAAAATTAGATAACTGTACAAGTTATCTTTGAAATTTTTCCATTATTATGAGGTATATCTCTGTGTAAGAAGTTTAATTTTGTTCCAGCTTCCTAAAGTTCATATTTTATGAAGAATGGTATCATATAACACTGTGGCTCTTTATACTATAACAAGTTTTGCTTTTTTGACCCAGTTGAATGGGTACTTCTACCTGGTAAATACAATGTCAGCTTCTCTCTGTGTATATATACACAGATATGTTTATGCAGCTATGTATACCAGCTAAGTACATCTCCAAATAACAATAAAGTGATTCTTATGAAAAGAATAATTTAATCAGAGATTATTAAGGAACATAGAAGATATATGGAAAAATGTACAGTTTCGTACATTCAAGTCAAGAAAAACAAATGGAACCGTGATCTGAAATTCAGGGCCAAGGTTATTCCCTTGCATGATCTTCATCATTCAGCATGCGGGAATTAAAATTAAAATCACCACAAAATTACCCTGATAGATTATTTACCCCGATTTCCTACTCAAGAATAAAATAAGAAAAGTTCCATTCAATTGGGGGGGAAAGTCATTTGGTGGGAAATCAAGAGGTTCATTTGTGGGCTGTTGATTCCTTTTCTGAGTATTCTGATCATCTGATTAAAGTTTGAGGGATACCCTGGAATACATGTTGCCTTACCTCACCTTAGTTAAGATTGCAAATCTTAGCATTCTCACAAGGGATGTTCAATATGTTTTGTAGAATGAATAGAAGAAGCATTTTAAAAAAGGAATAGGTCTCCCCTCCCCACTCAAAAGAACATATTTTAATATAATCATGAATGAAACATCTTGGGTTTAAGTTAAATTCCTCAGATTTTTCCCCCCAGAAAGCAGAAGATCTGTAAGAAAATGAATTCTTCCAATTCCCCCCACCCCACCCCAGAAAGAATCTACTTGAAAGCATATCTAATGATGCAACTGACAATCCTGCTTTTGTCCCCCTGGGACAATGGGATTTGCATTAAACAGCTTTCAAACAATTAGTTCTTGGGAAATTTCTGAAAAACAAAACCAGTATAATTTTTCACAGAAAAACTGATAGGAAATTTTAAGAAAAACTGGGAAGATACCACCATAGTACATTTGTGAATGTCCTCATTGCTGCAAAATCCAAAATCTTCTCTACTCTTTAGTCCAACTGGATGTTCTTGGATTGCAGGATATTTTCCCCCCTCAGAACTCTGAGAAGTTGCTATAAACTGACATAACAGTTTGTTGGAGAATATGCTTGTTAAATAAATGAAAGAATCTTACTTCTTTTTGAATGCCAGTTTACATAGTCTCTATGTCAAACTTTGTATAATAGTGGAAAGCTACGACTGGAGTTCCTAAGGTTTATTTAAACTTTAAAAAATGGGAATTGTTGGAGGCCTTGGATTAAATAGGAGCAATAACATTGGAAATGTGTTTTTCCTGTCCAAATCCCACTCTACCGAACCAAACCTAATTTATGGTTGGAAATAGTTTCAAATCCAGATCAGTTCAGTGACTATTTCTTTCAAGCCTGGTCTTTTTCTCTTTGCATAGTTCTTTTTACCTTGATTTAGAGAGAGAGAAAAACTCCTTTTACCCATGTAAAAAGAATGCCTTCCACACATCTCCAAAAGAGTCTGCAGGAGTTAACATGAAACAAGGTCAGATTTTGAAATAATTCTCAAGGTAATTTTGACAGGGACATGGCCATTGCACACAGGGTATTTCAAAGGATTATTTGTAGTGCGTGGAGCCCAGTAAAGTACCTAGGATCCGGTAGGCTATAGAAAAATAAATTAGTCTGGAGAATTGTCCTATTCATAGGGCACCTTAGTTTAAAGCTGCTTTCTATTTCACTTATCTAGTGACATATAAATACACAGGCTACATTCACACATCGCAGTAATCCACGGTTTGAATCATGATTTTTTTTTAAGCAAGCCATGCAACATGCAAAGTCAGAAATCATGGTTTTCGAGCCACAAAGGCTGGGTTTGTACTCTGAACTATGCCAAAGCGAAACAAGCCACATTATTGCTCAGTGCCATGTGTAAACTTAGCCACGGGCTTCCTTAAGATTCCCTATAACCCTCCCTACCCACGGCCCTCTGGCAATTTTGCCAAGAGCTTTCCAGCAGAGTGAAGCATCCAATTATCCTTTACCTGTCACCAGTTTGCCTCCCTTACACCAACCCCCTGGCTATTAACCTTCACGGCATACTCAAGAGACAACTTCAGCCTCATATTTTACATTGATACAGCCACCCAACTGAGGAGCAGATGGTGCCGACAAGCTTCAGCAGCCCTGCTTGGATTTATCTTGGCTCGTAAGTTGCAGTGTTTCACCCAGAAGTATGATGTATATCTTTTTCTATCAGCAAAGAGCTAAGCCAAAACCATCCCTTCCTGCTAAATCCCCCAGTTGTACACAAAGATTGAGATGACCTTCCTAGCTGAAATATTGATTGCCACCAACTAAGCTACACAGAACATATCCCTCCCTCTGCTACTCAAACTGTTGAAAATCGAAATGCAATGCAATAATTCCCAATCACAGCTAATCCGCCGAGGGAAACAGTTACTAGCTTCCCACCCTGTCCCTGGAACCAGAATTTGGCTTCTTGTGGTCATTGTAAATACCTGATCAGAATGGAGACCCCAACATCTTCGCAGTTCACATAGACTCTGTTCCAGGTCTCTTGGATCATCTTCCTTTCGGCATCTGACAGTTCTTCGTTTCTTTCCCATCTCTCAATCTCCATTTCTCCTTGGACTTTCTCCATGAAAAACAGCCAGCAAAAATCTTCCAAGGAAGCCAAGAGATTAAAAAGACGTGTGAGTCTGTTGCTCTGTGGGTTTTGTCTTGTTTGTTTGTTTGGGTGTGTGTGTGTGTGTGCCTGTGTGTGTGTGTGTGTGTCCAGCAAGAAGAGATAAGGTGCTCTGTTGGGTTGTGATGGAGTGGCTGACACTGCCCTTGCCTTCTTCCCTGGGTCTGAGTGGTTTCCTATATAGACAGACCGAGGTATGTAATAGAGGTAATTAGGGAGGGAGATGGTGTGTGATCAGATTTCAGATCTTCTAGAGCAGTCCATTGCTGTGGTTTCCTTCAGCTCAGCATGTGTGTGTCTGCATGACTCGGAAGAGAAACTGGCAAAAAGTAGAATATTCAAAGGCACTGCAAGACCAGCCTCTTTACCAATGTGAGAATGTGAGCTCACTTTTCGCTCTCCTCCCCTCCATCCTCCTCCTTCTCCTGTGTGTGCATTTGTGGGTGAGTGAGTGAGAGGGAGGGAGGGGGGAAATGAGTGTCAAAAGCTCCTACTTTGACTATTTTATGCCTTGTGTGTTTTCTCTGTTTTCTGCATCTGCAAATGGCTTGGAGAAAATGCAGCATCTGAAGTGAGCAGTTAAACTTATCCCAACAGCTGGTTTAGCTGAGATGATCTTTTTTATGGCTTCCCACCCCCCAACATCTGCTTAGATTGTTTTTATCAACAGCAGCAAAAAGAATCCTTATCTCTCAGGATGCCCTCCCCCCCTTTATTTTTGAGGGAAGGAGAGCTGGGAGGAAAAATCCACTCTTGAATCAATGTTTATCTTCTGCACCATCTGAATTATATCTTTCCTCTGAAGGAATGTTTCTAATTATACAAGACTTGGGTTTTTTTTTTACTTCCTTCTTATCTGTGAATCAGATATTAGAGGAATAATCTGATTCAAAGCACTTGTGAAAGAATCGTATTAGCTATAAACTCTCCTTTGGGTTTTTAGATTGGAGATAAGATATCTTTTTTCAGTCAAGAATGAAGGAATGGATTAGAAGTAAATATTGCTGCTTTGTGGGAATACTAGTAGATTTTTGGCTGACTCAATGTGTTTGTTTGTTATTTCAACTTGGATTAAAAATACTGCCATTTAATTCTCTCTCCCTGACTCCTTCTCTTTCTCTCCTTTTGTGTAAGCACATGCAGACCTAATTTAGCCTTCCAAGAATTGATGCTTTCTAAGTTTTGGGATTATAACTCTCAGAACTCCATGCCAGCATTACCAAAACTTGTTTTTGGTTAGGACCAAGAAATAACTTCTGTATTTATAAACGCTTGGCTATAGTAGTTTGTTACTGTCCTGGCCAAATCCAGAGGTGGGTTGCTCGCGGTTCGGCCTGGATTGAATGAACTGGTAGTAGCGGTGACGGGAGACTCTGCCCACCCACCTGGATGCTTCTGCGCATGTGCAGAAGTGTCACACGTATGAGTGCACGTGCAAGCACACCTGAACCGGTAGTAAAAAAAAATGGCAACCCACCACTGGCCAAATCATCTGGGAATGGTGGCTACCTTGGAGGAGGAACCCTAAACTAGATCAAAAGGAGTTGGAAAATGTTGATCCTGTTCAAGAATTCCATCACTTCAGCAGATACTACCTTTGAAACTCAAAAGAAAGAATGTACTGGATCAGAGCCATTGTGTCAAGCTGGGAAGGAACGGCATTTGCTCTGTTGGAATCAAGCCCTTATAAAATTGATTTTCCCAATTAGCTTCCTGCTGGACAGCTCCCCTTCTAACCTGAAAGTAATTATTTTTGACTTCTAGGGCTGCTCCTGGCTAAGTGTCTACTCTAGGCAGCAAGAATGGCAGGAATGACATATGTTGCTCTTCAAAGAGGAAAGCATGGGTGAACCATCTTCTTCCAAGTTGCAGACATGATTATTCCAAAGAGCATCAATATTAAGAGCCTTTATTAGGACTTATCTAGTGGCGATACGGATGGCAAAATGTGCTCATTTTTCCGCTCTTATTGCATCTGCAGACTCTCGCCCAGCTGTCCTGTTTAGGATAACCCGCTCCCTCCTGAAAGGGAGGGATGTGGGCGAGCCCTTACATGGTAGAGCTGAGGAATTTGTTCGGGTTCTGTCAGATAAAGTCGCTCGGATTTGGACGGACCTGGACTCCACTTGGACAGTACCAGCCGAGATGCTGGGGCAGGGTCTTGATCGAATTTCGTGGAGCGAGTTTCAACTTGCCGCCATGGGAGCGGTGAGTGCCTCCACCTGTTTACTGGACCCGTGTCCCTCCTGGCTGGTCTCGACCAGCAGGGAGGTGACATGTGGCTGGCTCCAGAGGATTGTTAACACCTCTCCCCAGGAGGATCCCTCCCCCACCCCCTAAAGGATGCGGTGGTGAGACCTCTCCTTAAGAAGCCTTCCCTGGATCCAGCCATCTTAAACAACTATCGTCCAGTCTCCAACCTCCCATTTGTAGGGAAGGTTGTTGAGAAGGTGGTGGCCTTTCAACTCCGACGGACCTTGGATGAAGCAGATTATCTGGATCCCTTTCAGTCAGGTTTCAGGCCTGGTTACGGCACCGAAACTGCTTTGGTCACACTGATCGATGATCTCTGGTGGGCCAGGGATAGAGGACATTCCTCTATCCTAGTGCTTCTTGACCTCTCAGCGGCCTTCGATACCATCGACCATGGTATCCTTCTGCAACGGTTACGGGAAGTGGGAGTGGGAGGCACCATCTTACGGTGGTTCTCCTCCTATCTCTTGGACAGGTCACAGTCGGTGTTGGTTGGAGGACAGAGATCGCCTCCTCAACTATGGGGTGCCGCAGGGTTCGGTCCTGTCCCCCCTCCTATTTAATATCTACATGAAGCTGCTGGGTGATATCATATGCCAGCACGGGATTAAATATCATCAATATGCAGACGATACTCAATTGTATCTGTTTGCCCCGTGCCAACTCAGCGAAGCAGTGGAAGTGATGTGCCAGTGCCTGGAGGCTGTCAGGGTCTGGATGGGAGCGAACAAGCTTGCACTCAATCCAGACAAGACCGAGTGGCGATTGATGTTGCCTCCCAAGGATAGTCCAGACATTCCACCTCTTAGCCTGGGGGGTGAAATCATACACCCCTCAGAGAGGGCCCGCAATTTGGGTGTCCTCCTGGACCCGCAGCTGATGTTAGAACACCATCTGTCAGCTGAGACCAGGGAGGCTTTTGCCCAGGTTCTCCTGGTGCACCAGTTGCATCCCTACCTGGCACTTCGAATGGTCACTCATTCCCTCGTCACCTCAAGACTGGATTACTGTAACACGCTCTACATGGGGCTGTCCCTGAAGAGTGTTCAAAGACTACAGTTGGTCCAGAATGCAGCCATGCGAGCAATACTGGGTGTACCTAGATACACCCATGTTACACCCATCCTCCACGAGCTGCACTGGCTCCCTATTGGTCTCTGAACGCGCTTCAAGTTGCTAGTCGTTACTTTTAAAGCCCTACATGGTTTAGGACCTGGCTACCTGAGAGACCGCCTCCTGCCACATACCTCCCAATGACCAACAAGATCTCACAGGTTGGGCCTCGTTCGGGTGCCGTTGACCAGACAATGCTGGCTGGAGGCCCCCCCCCCCAGGGGAGGGCCTTCTCTGTAGCTGCATTAGCCCTGTGGAATGATCTACCCGTAGAGATCCGGACCCTTATCACTCTCCCGGCCTTCCGAAAAGCCACCAAGACCTGGCTGTTCCAGCAGGCCTGGGGCTGTTGATCAATGTCCAGCCCCACTTAGACAAAATGGATGGTGTGCAATTTTAACAACTGTATTTTTACCTTTAATTTTTAAATGCTTTTTATCTTGTCTGTAAGCTGCCCAGAGTCCCATGGGATTGGGCAACATACAAATTTTATTAAATTTCAAAATAAATTTCAAAATATTTCTCATCAATACTCTGTCAAGTTCTGTTTGTTCTTATCCTTCTTGGAAGTCATTGAAATGTCTGCCCATCCCAAAGCAAAAATCCTACGGTATTACTGTGAAAACTATAAGAGACTTTATCTCAATGGACATTATATGCTGCTGCATTTAAATGAGGTACCCTACTTTTTCAAAAGAGGCAACCCTTTGGTTATATTGTGGATTACATGTAAAAATTCTGATTAAGATTTTGTTGTAGTTTCTTCTCTCAAAACACTGACAGCACTTTGCTCCCCCTCCCCCACATTTTAGAAGGAAGAGCTTGTGGCTTAACATGGATTTTGGCTCCTACGAAAATTCTTACTCATTTACCAATCTTCTGGGAGAAACAGGCTAGTAGACTAGGAGGGCCACTTAATGCGACCTTAATAAAGAACTGCATCACTAGAATTCAGCTAAGGATTTAAATAGTGAACCATTTTTTAAAAAGTCAGCCCAAACTAGCACAAAAGAGGATACAGATCTGTATCATAAATATAATTCAACTGTTTCAATGTTCTTTAATAACACAGCATGTTTTACAGGAAATCGGGAAAATAAGGGTGGTTGAAGGGACAAGCTTGAAGCTTAAAGCTGAAAAGAAACATGACAAAGTAATAACTATTCACTCAATGAGTTTGAACCTCCAGTGCTAGATGAATAGCATCCCAGGATATTGGAAGAACAAAGTGATAGGATGAGGAATTATGAGAATAACAATGATGGTAATCACAAATAATCACAAATTTAAAGGGGGAAAAGAAGGATCTGATGAATTAGGGACAGTTAATCTGATACCAATATTTGGAAAGATTCTAGATGCACAGTAGAGATTCATCTGTGGGGACTTGAAAATACATTAATTATTAGGTCAGCATAGATTTGTTACCAGACTAATTTCACCTCATATTTTGACTGGGTAAAGCTTTAATTAAAAAAAAATATTCAAATGAATCCCCCCACCCCACCAAATCAGCTGTCTTTAAGAAACAACTGTAATGTGGAGAAGGAATAACCTCGAGGAACAGAAGGAAGACTCACTACCAAGATAAGTCAGGTGAAAGAAAACCGAGTCATGACTAGAACTTTAACCTGCATAAACATATCAGGCAACAGTCTCCCTATTTCTCATGAAATAGGGAGGGAATATTTCCCCTTCCCTCCCATGAGAAAAGGGAGGGAAGGGGAAGTACATTCAGACTTGCAAGAGTCAGTTGCTAAAACAGAGGTAATAAAAGTAGTATTAGCATTCATACCATCTTGAAAAGCTGCCAATAACAGAGAGGTTTTGAACTCATGTGATATTTTGCTCTTCACATTAAGCAGGGAATATCGCATGTGGTGCAGATACAGGTAAGGCTGATAATGTAGTCTATATCCCCTCAGCATTACTGAAAAATATTACCTGAAAGTTTGATTGACCAAAGCTACGGTGGAAGGTGAGAGATCTCCAAAATCTATAGGGCTGTCTCTGGAAATAACCATGGAATGTGGAGGAGTGTGACTTCTTCCTCTTTACTCCTTGTAAAGAAGTGAGGAAAGAAGAAGAAGTGAGGAAAAAAATCAGAGTGTTGTATGAAAAAGTATTAATAGCAATAGCACTTAGACTTATATATTGCTTTACAGTGCTTTACATCCCTCTCTAGGCAATTTTACAGAGTCAGCATATTGCCCCCAACAATTTGGGTCTCCATTTCACTCACCTCAGAAAGATAGAAGGCTGAGTCAACCTTGAGCCTGGTGGGATTTGAACTGCCAAATTGCAGGCAGGTGGAAATCAGCAGAAATAGCCTACAGTACTGCACTCTAACCACTGTGCCACCGAGGCTCTCAAGTTAATCTCTCAATGGAATGAATAGAAAATAGAGGTAGTGTCAGGTGCTGCTTCATTTAATAATCAGGAAAGAAACCACTCAACTCCATTTGTTTGAAATTAAGTGTACTTTTACTAATTACAAACGAATAGTAGCAAAGCTAAGCTGAATCTGGTTAATTAGGCGCGAAAGCAAAGAATATCATAGGTCAATCCCCTCCCCTTGGCACCCCAGTCCATAGTCCAATTATAATTCACCCAACTGTCAGGTGGGAGACATCTTCAAAAAACATCATCAGGGTGGAATGCTGGACAGTTAACCTTGGCAGGAAACTCCCTTCCTCCGCATGCGCAATGAGATGGTCAGGACAGCGTCTAGAATATTCCTCCAGCACATAATGATTTCCCTCCCAAATACCATGCCCCCCTCCCCATTTCAATGGTAGCCGAAGCAGTAGCAAGGCAGAGACTGACATCCGGCCCTCCTCCAGAAAAGGGCGGTCAGTCCTGCAGAAACGAAAAGAACATAAACAAACAGACAGACAACATGACGCAAAAGAGAGAAAGGGGAAGGGAGAAAAAAAATTAGCAGGCCATCCAAGAATCAGGGCTTGTCAGGATAGGCAGAGTAGAACTCGTGGAGCAGACAAGGAGCTCAAACATGGGACTTGCCAACCCATTCAGCATGAGAAGGGGGGAAATGCTTCCAAGCCACCAGGTACTGGACACGGTTTTGCCGCTTACGAGAGTCCAAAATCTCATGGATCTCAAAATGCTGCTCACCCTCTATCAAAAGTGGGGCAGGTGGAGGAGGAAGAGGTGCCCTCAAGGAAGAAGTGAGCTGAGGCTTCAGGAGATTAAGATGAAAAACAGGGTAAACTCGGCTGAGGTGCTTACGTAACTGGAGATGGACAGAGACAGGGTTGATGAGCTTGATAATTGGAAATGGGCCAACATACTTGGGGTCCAACTTCTTTGACTTCTGAGTTGTTTGAAGAAACCTAGTGGATAAATAAACTTGATCACCAACTTTATAGTCATGGGGTTTAGTCCATTTCTTATCAGCCTGCTTCTTATGAGCGCGGTGTGCAGCATCCAGGGTCCGAAGTGCCAAAGGCCACACATCTCGAAGGCGATCACTCCACTCGGACAGCGAAGACACTTACGGCTGCTCGCGAGGAATCTCTGGAATGGGCACGAAATCCTGGCCGTATACCACACGAAAAAGGGTAAAGCCAGTGCTGCTGTTCACGGAATTGTTGTAAGCCACCTCAGCATGAGGCAACAATTCCACCCAATCATCTTTTTGATAGTTGATGAAACAACGTAAATATTGCTCCAGCACACAATTAGTCCTCTCGCAGGCCCCATTAGTTTGAGGGTGGTGGGAGGAGCTTAAGCCTTGGGGGGAGCCAATCCGCTTCAGGAATTCCTTCCAGAATAGGGAGGTGAACTGAACACCTCTGTCTGAAATGATGCGGTCGGGCACCCCATGTAAGCAATATATATGTGAGATGAACATCTTAGCGAGAGATTTAGCGGAAGGGATCTTGGAGCAAGGAATGAAATGAACTTGCTTGGAGAATAAGTCAGTAACAACCCAGATTACTGTGTTTCCTTGACTTTCTGGAAGTTCAACAATGAAATCCATGGAGATCTCCTTCCACCGGGCTACTGGGTGAGCCACCGCCTGGAGCAACCCCTGGGGCTTACCCGGAGGGCGTTTAGCTGCGGCACAAATGGGACAACTAGCTACATAAGCCTCAATGTCTTTTTTCAGTGAGGGCCACCAAAATTGCCTCTTAATGAGGTGCAGGGTCTTGACAAACCCAAAGTGTCCAGCCATCCGGGAGTCATGAGCCCATTGGAGTACAGAGGTCCTAATGGACACAGGGACGTATAATTTTGCCCCAATCCAAGCCAATCCATCTTTTATAGTGCATTAATCCATGTGTTGCTGGAACCAGTCATCCCCAGTAAGGGCCTTTTTTAGGTTAGAGAGAAAGTCGTCAGTGACCTCCAATTTAGAAGTTGTTTGACTTATAGTGACAACAGGAGCAGCCAGGCTTTTCGTGGGAATGACAGGCTGGACAACACTGAGCTTTGAACAGTTGTACTGAGGGAGTCTGGACAAAGCATCAGCCATAAAATTTTTCCTTCCCGGAATGTATTTCAAAGTAAAATTGAATCTATTGAAATGCTGAGCCCAGCGCATCTGTTTTGGAGAAAGTTTTCTGTGGGTTCTCAATGCCTCCAGATTTTTATGGTCAGTCCACACCTCGAAAGGGTGCTTGGCGCTCTCCAGAAAATGGCACCAGGTTGATAAAGCCCAACGAACAGCAAAAGCCTCCTTCTCCCAAATAGCCCAACGTCTTTCTGTGTCGGTCAGTTTGCGAGAGGTGTAAGCGCAGGGTTGCAATTTACCTTGGCTATTTGCTTGAAGTAGTACAGCTCCCATTGTCACATCACTGGCGTCAGCCTGGATCACATAAGGTGCATCCATGTCTGGGTTCTTTAGGACTGGTTCCCTCGCAAAGAGGCGTTTCAACTTCTCGAAAGCAGCTTGACAGTCCATAGTCCAGTCCAACGGTTTGCTAGGTTTAGGCTTAGCCCCTCCTTTCGATTTAAGGAGGTTAGTTATAGGGAGAGCTATCTTAGCGAAGGAGGGAATAAACTGACAATAGAAGTTAGCAAATCCCAAAAATCTCTGTAATTGCTTACGTGTACATGGTGCCTCCCATTCAGTGACAACCTTGACCTTAGTGGGGTCCATTTCTATCCCCTTGTGGGAGATTTGATAGCCCAGGTAATCAACTTTTTCCTGATAAAATTCGCACTTGGACAATTTGGCATACAATTCTGCCGCTTGGAGTTTCTTCAGAACTGTGCGAACAAGCTTCATGTGTTCTTCACGTGTTTCCGTGTAAATAAGGATATCGTCTAAATAGACCATTATGCCTTTGTAAAGATGGTCATGTAAAACCTCATTAATCAGTTGCATGAAGACTGCTGGAGCCCCCTGGAGGCCAAATGGCATTACTCGAAATTGAAAGCAACCAAGGGGGCAGTTGAAAGCAGTTTTCCACTTGTCCCCCTCTTTAATTCTGACCCTACAGTATGCTTCCCTTATGTCCAATTTAGTGAAAATCCAGCCCTTCCCCAGTTGGGCCAGCATGTCCTTCATTAGTGGTAAAGGATAGAGATTCTGAGCAGATGTGCAATTTAAGTTTTTGAAATTAACACATAATCTGAAGGAGCCATCTTTCTTTTCTCTGAACAATACTGGCGCAGCTACCTTGGGCCTTGCTGGTTCAATGAAACCCCTTTCTAAGTTTTTATCAATGAATTTCCTCATTTCTTCCATCTCTCTAGGGGTCATTGAATATATTTGGGGCTTTGGAAGCTTTACTCCTGGTAAAATATCAATGGTGCAATCAGTGGGCCTGTGAGGGGGTAATTTATCAGAAGATTTTTCACTAAAAACATCCTTGAGGTCCCAATATTCCTTTGGAATTCTTTCCTCCCCCTCAATTTTCTCCTGCCCTCTGGCTGCCTGTGTGGGAGTAGGAGTATCAGAGCCAGGAGCTTCAATCTTCCCCTCAGGGGGTGTGGTTGTCCGAATTTGTAACCACCCCTCTCTCCAGTTAATGCGTGGGTTCCATCTACGGAGCCAGGGGAGTCCTAAAATAAGGGGCCGGTCCATCCCAGGTGCCACAATAAAAGTTATCATTTCTTGGTGGGTACCCATCCACATCTCAATGGGCTCAGTAGAAAAATGAGCAGGACTGCCCCCCACAATAGAGACATCTATTTGGCAAAAAGCAATAGGGATTTTTAAAGCTTTTAGTTTCAAGCCCAGCTTCTCAACCATTTCAGGGCTTATCATACAGCGGGAGCAGCCAGAATCTAAAACAGCCATAAGTTTTTCTTTTGCGCCAGAAGAGGGCACTCTAAGCTCAATGGGAATAAGCATGGGGCCAGAGCGGGAACTTACCCAGCGATCAGCATCTTCATAATCACTATCGTCAGATGAGCTGGGACTTCCATTCCCTCCTTCCTCTGGCTCAAAGCGGCGAGAAGTTTCTTCCCCAGCCAAGGCGGTTTCCTTTCTCTTGCCTGGAGGCTTCTCAGGTTTCCTCTCCCTCCGGGGGGGGGGGAGAGCAGTGTGCGTCAGATTGACTCGGCAATTCACAGCACGATGCCCCTCCTTCCCACAGCAGAAACAAGCGGAGAGCTTGGGCTTGCCTGCAAAACTTCCCCTACCCCCTTTTTCACTCTTTTGGAGGGGGGGTTTAGGGGGGTGGAGTAGATGCCTCAACTTCTCTCTCTTCCATGCAACGAAGCCTGGTTAAATCAAGCTTGATATCTGCAGCATTCTCATACCAAGGCTCCAAGCGGCGGGGAATGCGTCTGTTTATGCACTGCTGGTAAACATATTTATCTAAGCCATTTGCGAATTGATCCAACAAGGCTTCTTCAGATCATCCCCTCATATAGGCCGACAACTCCTGGAATTCCTGCACATATTCAGGCACAGTCTTTTTTCCCTGTCTGAGGGTCATAAATTTTAGCCTAGCTCGACGCTCGGTGAGGGGGTCATCAAACCTTCTCTTCATTGCCACCATAAAGTCATCAAAATTCCTCAGGAGAGGGGAGTTACTATTATGTAATCCGACCATCCAGTCTGCTGCTTTCTTCTCTAGGGCTATTAACACTATTCTCACTTTAGATTCATCAGAGTCCAAATCAGGCCCATATATTTGCATATAATTCCAGACCTGAATAATAAACAACCCCAAACCATTGGGCTCTCTATCATACTTTACGCTTAAGGATGGGACCTTAGCCATCCGGGGTTGCCTGGGCCCCCCTGCTCTCGGAATGTCTCTAGCCGCAGGGGGAGAGGTCGGTGCTGGGTTTTCTTGCCCACATCCCCCTTCGGCCCCTCCAGTCTCCCTTAAGCTATGCAACGGGTACCTTTTTTCCACTTCCTCTGCTGGTTCCCTTTCCATAGCACTCTCTCAAATCCGGTGTTCACTCCATGCCTCTTCAAGGAGTCTCATGGCTTGGGATATTTTGTAGTCTTCCTCCCTAGAGCCACTCCAGTCAGCAGCTGGTTTTTTTGGTCTCCTTCTTGTGACTCCAGTTAGTAATTCCTCAGGTTCCTCTTTCTGTCCCACACCGCAAGTCCACCTGGGTCAAACAGCAGGTTCCTCCACTCTCAGGTCAGCTAGCATTTCTGTTAAAGATGGTGCTGCCGTTGCACCCATGTCTTCTTCCTGGTCGCTATCATGTAAGGACATTTTCTTTTCCTTCTATGAGGGCACCCCCCTCGGAAGTTGTTCGCTCCGGGTTGGGTGCGAGGTGAGATTCAGCTTATTGTCAGGTGCTGCTTCATTTAATAATCAGGAAAGAAACCACTCAACTCCATTTGTTTGAAATTAAGTGTACTTTTACTAATTACAAACGAATAGTAGCAAAGCTAAGCTGAATCTGGTTAATTAGGCGCGAAAGCAAAGAATATCATGTATAGGTCAATCCCCTCCCCCTGGCACCCCAGTCCATAGTCCAATTATAATTCATCCAACTGTCAGGTGGGAGACATCTTCAAAAAACATCATCAGGGTGGAATGCTGGACAGTTAACCTTGGCGGGAAACTCCCTTCCTCCACATGCGCAATGAGATGGTCAGGACAGCGTCTAGAATATTCCTCCAGCACATAATGATTCCCTTCTCAAATACCATGCCCACCCTCCCCGTTTCAATGGCAGCCGAAGCAGTAGCAAAGCAGAGGCTGACAGGTAGGGAAAGAAAATGTGGGAGCTGCATAGAACATTTATGGGACACAATGTCACCAAGTAATATGAAAATATGAGAAAGAATATTTGGTAGAATAGTAAGCCATTATATAGAAACAATCCATTATTTGGATGCCAAAAATAACAGAGTTGCAAGGGATGTTGGTGGTCTTCTAGTCCAACCCCCTGCTCAGGTAGGAAACCCTATACCATTTCAAATGGTTGTCCAATCTCTTCTTAAAATCTTCCTGCATTGGAACACCCACAATTTCTGGAGGCAAGATGTTCCACTGATTAATTGTTCTAACTATAAGGAATTTTCTCCTTATTTCTAGGTAGTTTTTCCCCTTGGTTAGTTTCCATCAAGTGCTTCTTCTCCTGTCTTTAGGAGAATAGGTTGATCCCCTCTTCTTTGTGGCAGACCCTTAAATATTGGAACACTGCTATTATGTCCCTAGTCCTTTGTTTCACTTCACTAGACATACCCAATTCCAGCAACTGTTCTTTATATGTTTTAGCCTCCAGCCCCTAATCATCTTTGTTGCTCTTCTCTGCACTCTTTCTAAAATCTCAACATCTTTTTATATTGTGGCAACCATATAAAAAGATACATATAAAATGCATATAAAAGAGACACTGTTGTGAAATATTAGGATGAGAAAGATTGTGTAATTATCCATAGAGGAAAGGATATATGCAAATAATGTAGTCAACACAGAACTATTAAAAGGGGAGAAAAATGTTTTTGCATTAGATGAAATGGGAATGAGTAGAATTAAGAATAAAGGCATGGAAATGATTTGGGATGAAAAGTGAGAGAAGGCTGGAGGGGCATGTCAAAGAGTGGAACTGGAAGTATTCATGAAAAAGTGATATAAAGGAAGTCAAACATGTTTTCAGAACGTTGAAAAATTGTCAGATGTAAATCGTATAATTGGTAAAAGGTTAAAATATTAATGTTGTTTGCTTATGACCTGCCTATGTGATTCATTCAACACAGAGAGAGAGACTGATTCTGTGCCTGACATCTGGAAAATGCAGTTTCTCCAAAGAGACAAGTGCCTGTGGTAAGAATAAATGCCAAAACTACAGGGAGATTAGTTTGCAAGGGGAAGGCATTTGGCAGAATTGTGTCTGAAAGGCTATGAAATGGGGCAACAAAATTTAGGAAACACTACACATTTATGCCAGGCAGACAACTGCAAACCAGATTTTTATTTCATTAGCAAATCATTGAGAAACGTATGAATGTGATAAAGGAACTTCATCTTTAGCCTTAGAATCACCTAACCAGCAGCTCATTCCAGAATGTTCTGGACCCTCTGAAGCAGGGGTCACCAACCTTTCAAACCTCAGGGACCACTAAATTCATAATTTTAAATCCCGTGGACCACTAATATGATCTGCCTAATGAATGGTTGTGGCCAAGTGGGCATGTGACTGGGTGGGCATGGCCAACTCGATGTCACTCCATGTCGAGGGGTGCCTCACTGGCCTCTACTCACCCCTCCCCTGCCAGCCACTTCTCGCCTCTCCACCTGGGCCGTAGGGCCACAACAGGAAGCAGTTGGAGCTAAGCAGCCACCATAAGAAAGAGTTGGCAAAACAGTTGGCTCAGTTCAAATTGGATCTGATCAAGAAGGAAGCTCAGAAGAAGCAGCTCACTGAGGATTAAGAACATAGGCTTTCCAAGCAGAGGGAAGACCTGCAGGAGTGCAAGACCAGGTACCGGCGCCTAGAGGCTCAGCGGGCTGAGATGGTCAGCCAGTTCCAGGCCATGATGCAATCCCACTGGGACAAGGCCTTCCAGCTCTTCACCACCAGCAGCACTTTCCTCCAGCCTTTGCCCAAAACCCAGCACCAGGAGGCTGAAGCAGGCCCCAAGTCAGAATTTCTGCCCCCCTCTTCCCCCCACAAAAAGACGCTGAAGTGGGAGACTCTGCAGCAACACAAACATTCATTGCACGTATCTGGCCCAGGGACCATAGTTTGAGGTCCCCTGATTTAATGCAATATACAAAATGCAAATAATTTTTCTGTGGACTACCAAAATTTTCTCATGGACCACCTGTTGGTGACCGCTGCTCTGAAGGATCACCTCCAGATTTGAAGTCTTAAAGACAAAATATACTCAAGCCAGAAAGCAGAGCAGGTATAGGCCCAACCTCTAAGAGACACACAATTCACAAACAGGTCTCCCTGTGAGCAAATCCTTACCCAAAAAGAGAGTCTCACCAGTGAAAAGGAATTCTGGGTAGATGATCTGGTGCCCAATGATGAAGGCTCAAGAATGGCTTCAACTGTTTTCAACTTATAGCAGCTACTGGTAGAATATTATTTGTCCATTGGGTTCAGTGCTTGCTTTTTGACTAGTCTGATCACTCTTGTATCTGGTGGTTTTTTAAAGAAATTGCCTTGAATTCCACTTTTGTTTTATGTTTTGCCTTTGTTGTTAAACCCAAATCACAGGCTGCTTTCTGACCTGGCTTATAATTGACTGGATGCTTGGCTGATCTGTGACCCCTACCTATCTTGGTTTATTTCTGATTGAGAGCTCTTTTGTTCTGCAGCATAGACAGTCCTGAAGTAGGGTACCGAGGCTCTATTTTTTGCTTAGAGTATCCTCCTTTGCATAGCAAGATGATTTGATGAAGACATAAACAGCTTCCTTCAGACCGAGAAGGGCTGCCCTTAGCTTTTGAGTGATGTGCTAAGGTTGCATTCCAAAGTCAACAAGTAAATAAGATAAGGCCATGATTAAAAAACTGCAGGATAAAAGCTGGGTCTGATTAAATATAATTAAAATTAAATATGGTTGATATGATTACTTCCTATGTATTTAATCATCTAACCCTTCAAGATTACTATTTGCTTTTTGGCTTCTCGGCTCAAGACTTGTGGGGATGGGGGAACAGTTGTGCATTCTTAAGTCAAGCTTATGAACAGTTTCCAAGTGGGATGTAATCCAGGATTCTCATACTTGTAAGATTTTAACAACTCCATGAGTGTCCAGAAAAAAATCCAAATGGTCTGGATGATTTCCAAACTGGAACTGATCCAGTCCAAGCATTTCTAGGAAAAATAGTTTTATGTTAAGTATTATTTTTAATCCTTAAATAATACTGAAATCAAAATAAAGGTTGACAGGGTGGTTTAGCATTGCATCTCTCTCTGACATTCATATCTGAGAGTCTATACAGAAGGAAGGGCTGCGTTTCCAGATACCAAATAAGTTATCAAGAGGTGTGTTGCTTGAGTTACAAAGGATCCATTTTAAAAGAGTAAATAGGAGGCTGGTTGAAACCAATGGAATAGAAAACAGATAGGAATGTATTGAGCAAAATCTGAAAACTTGCTCATGTTTAGAACAATTGCTACCAATAAATATTCAATGCACCAAAATTGCTGGGTGAATAAAGTATCTTCATATTACTGTTGAGTCTAAAGCCTGTTTGTTTCATTGTACACCCCACTTTTCAGAGTCATTCTGTGGATAAAGTGCGGTAATCACACTTAAATCAAGCTGTATTTAAAGTCAAATCTTTTACATATCCAACTTTCATTGTGAGTCAGAATTGCTTTATTACAGCCTTGATACTTCAAGAGATCCAATCAAATGGGTTTTCCCACGAGGACTTAGAAGCGGGAATGTGAATTATAGTTTCGGAATGAATTGAACAAGTGATAGCGTGCATTAGCTCAATGGTTCTCATTGTTATGAGCAAAAAAACGGACTCAGATGTTTGTGGAACAAGCTGCCTCACTCTTCAAGTATCAAGTGGCAACAGAGCTCATTTTAATTCAAGCATAATATTTGCATATTGTGTTCCTTCTGATGCTCATTTCTAGTACCTGTTTATGAATAGAGCTTATACCTATGTGGCAGGTTATAAATGTTGCTTCTTAATGAACATTTTCAAAATAAAAACAAATGGAATGGTATGGAAAAAAATTACAAGGAATGTATGTTTACTTCAGGCTTTGGACGCTGACCTGTTTTCATACTTTTTCTTTGGGTGCTCCTGTGGAATGTATTTGTTAAGAAGCTGAATATGGGCTGTCAGTTTCTAGTTTCAATCACATCTGTACAAAACAAAAGAGGAGGCTTCCCCCCCCCCCCAAAGGAGAAACCTGATTCTGAAATGACACTCAAGATACAACAGATTGGAACACTGAGAGGGCAAGAGAAAAAAAAATCTGGCTTTGACCATAAGACAAGCATCCAATACTAGAAGCCAAGTTCCACGTTCCTCGGATTTCTTTTGCAAGACAGCAGAAGCAGCAAAAAAGAATCAGATTGGCAATGCCTCTTTGGAACTATAATTACAGGTAATCCTTGATTTATGACCACAACTGATCCCCAAAGGTCTGTTGCTAAATGAGGCATTTGTTAAGGGAGTTTTGCCCCATTTTGACTTTTCTTTGCTAAGTGAATCCCTGCGGTTGTTAAGTTAGTAACATGCTGGTAAAGTGAATCTGGCTTCCCCATTGGCTTTGCTTGTCAGAAGATCGCAAAAAGGGATCACATGACCCCAGGACAATGCAATCTTTGTAAATATGAGTCAGTTGCCAAAGGTCTGAATTATTATCATGTGACCGCAAGGATGCTGCAACAGTTGTAAGTGGGGAAATTGGTCATGTATTACTTTTTTTAAGTGATGTTGTAACTTTGAATGGTCACTAAATGAACTGTTGTAAGTCGAGGACTATGCACTGAACAATTATAATAGAGCAGGGCTCTCCGACCTTGGCAACTTTAAGCCTGGCGGATTTCAACTCCCAGAATTCCCCAGCCAGCAAAGCTTTGGTGGTCTGGAGCTTTTGGCGTCTTGGAGACCCCTGTAATAGAGGACACGTTAAAAAAAAACAAGGTAAAAGGTCACATGATGGGTGACATGTTGTTACTTATTGTGAGATAAAAAGATTCCCCCAACCCTGGTTCAATATTTAAGGAAGTGGATAGAATTTTTCTGATTTTTTAGAGCTTTTTAAAAGCTTTCTAAATATAACAGAGTTATATTTTTCCTTCAAAGGAATGCCAAGATAGGATATAATAGCCAGATTGCAAAACTCTGGACCACCATTAAGGTAAGATAAAGGTTCCCCTCGCACATATGTGCTAGTCATTCCAGACTCTAGGGGACAGTGCTCATCTCTGTTTCAAAGCCGAAGAGCCAGCGCTGTCCAAAGACATATCCGTGGTCATGTGGCCAGCAGGATTAAATGCCGAAGGCACACAGAACACTGTTACCTTCCCACCAACGATGGTCACTATTTTTTCTACTTTCATTTTTACATGCTTTCGAACTAATGGACCATCGTTAACCATTAAATGCCATCCAACCTCTTTGCTGTTGCTTCATGATTATCCTGGATTTTGTTGTATTAGGTATTTAGGTATTTATTAGACATTTATAGGCCGCCCTTTTCCCTGAGGGGACTCAGGGCGGCTTACAATCAAAAAGGGAAGGGAGTGTAGGACAATACAAAAAGAAATGTGCACAAAAGTAAATTAAACAGTAAAACTCAACATTCACTCAGCATTCGGGAGGGGCAAAAGTAAACTTATCCCCAGGCCTGACGGGCTAGCCAGTTCTTGAGGGCTGTGCGGAAGGCCTGGACGGTGGTGAGGGTACGAATCTCCACGGGGAGATTGTTCCATAGTGGAGGTACCAAATCTGTTGTCCAGATTTGGTACCTCTAGAACTCAGCTGAAGGCATCTTTGAAGAAATCTCTTCATTGTCCTTTCCCTCTACATCATTATGGCTTCTCCATCTGAGCCCCTGTACTGGTTCAAGGAAATGAGGAAAGGAGAGCCTGCCCAACTCCATAGTTACTTAGTAGTCTCTGGGTGCATCCAAAGAAAACTCCCATTATTTCCATTCTGAGTGACGGGATAATAGTTTCAAACATCTGCACAACATGAGGAAATTGGTGCTCTTTTATTAGATTCTTGTCTTGTTTTCTTTGGTACAAATGCTCTCAAAGCTATTTCTGAGCAAGCTTCCTAGGTCTTCGCCAGCAAACTTTCAGAGACATGAGTGCAAAGGAAACTGAATGTTGCCATGTCACCCACTCCGTACATATGTTTATTTTAAAAGGAAACTGGTTTATTTCCCACATACACACCTATATATGGTGCAACAGCATTAGCTTGATTCTCATACACTCAGGATGACATGAAATGGAGAAGCAACAACTCAAGAAACAGAGGGGGGGGGGGGAAGGCTTCTTTAGTTGCCCATAGATAGCACATGCTAGGCATGCTAATTATAAATAACCCAAGAAAGATTGGAGAGAATGACAGATGCCAAATTTGGCTGGGCAGGTAGCTCTAAAAAAACCAACAGTTTGATACTTTATTCAATACCAAGGAAAACACACTGCAAATGTAAAATGAAAGAATATAAATGGGTAAAACTAAATATTTTCAAAGAAAGTGAACAAAAATAAAATACACTTACCTGTCTTAGAGAAGATGAATTGCAAAAGAACTTAAACTTCCCAGTTAAACTTCCTTGTTGGGCAAGTAGAATCTTGAATTTAGACTCAAATCTTACGCAAGGCCAAACACTGTGTTAAAAATAGAGCTGCAATTATCCAGTTGTTACAGTTAACTTGAGATTCACTCTAAACTCTTGGGTATTAATGTTTCCTTCCCCTTAGGTACTTTAGACCTTAGACCTGCATTAGATCTGGCTTTGAGACTAAATGGTCCTTCTTCAGGGAAAAACAATGGAAAATACTTTATATCTTGCAGTAGAAAAGCAACCAAGAGTGCCAAAGAGACAAGAACTCTGGATCTTCAAACATAAGGGAAGTGCTAAAAAGAAAAAGAAAAAAGAGAGAGAGAGAGTGCTAAGTAGGAATCTCAAGAATCAAAATAAATCAGTTGTACAGTTCTTAGGAAACAGCATGCTAGTCTAGAAATGAACAATGATCCTGGAGGCTGAAGAGTTAGTTATAACCTCCTGGACAAAGGAGAACCAAGGTGAAAGGCTTGATTAGATTAACCTTTGTAAACAGCAGAAGGTACTCAAATGGTAAACATTTGGTCAACAAGACCAGGTGATTCATCGAAGGATCACTGACTCCTACAATGAATGAAAATGGTTCCCTCTCCCTGCCATCCCCACCCCCATTTCCAAAGATGATTTATAGTCATCACTCTACCTAGGTAACCTTTTGGGTGTTGCTAGGTTGCAGAGGATATGTGCTTATCTTTTCAGAAGGCATGTGCCTTTGAGCACAAATCTCCTTCTGAATTCCCCGGGGAGGGGATTTTATCATCAATATAACTGGTGGCTATGTTGCTATTCTTTGTGTGAGGGAGTTGCAGAACAGAGATAGATTTACACATTCCTGATCTCTTTAAACGTCCGCATAATGACCTTTCAATGAAAAACAGATCCTCTAAAAAAGCTTGCCCAGATGAAACATACCAAATATACGGTATATAGGAGCCCCTAGCTGAATTTGTCTAAATTCAGGCTGTCCATTAATCAAATATACTTTCTTCTGCAATCTGGGGATCTCATTCTGGAAGACCTGAATAGACAGAATTCAGCTTTTGTCATTCCCCCATCCAAAAAACCCCTCTGGTAAAAAAAAAACAAAAACCTTAGGAGGGCTTCACCACTGGATAATTTCTGATTTGCTAACTAGATTCTGGAATCAGAAATGGAACACTTTGCTTGGCAGGAGAAAGCAACAGCTGCTTTCTAGTTATCCTCCACTTTCTATAAAAACTGAGATTAGTGCAAAGAAAATAAAAGATGCAACACATTCTGAATCCCAGTTGCAATCTATGGCTGTGAAAATTGGACCATAAGGAAGGCTAAGTGCCAAAGAATTGAGGCCTTTGAACTATGGTGCTGGAGAAGACTCCTGTGAAGCCCTTGGACTGCAAGGGGATCAAACTGGTCAGTCCAGGGGTGGGTTCTTGCCAGTTCTAACCTCTTCTATAGAAGAGGTTCCACAAATCTACAATGCCATTTAGAACCGGTTCCAGCTCCCTCCCCCCACCCATATGCACATTATCAAGATGAAGAGTGAGAGGAGGAATTCTGGGAGTTGAAGTCCACAAGTCTTAAAGCTGTCAAGTTTGAACACCCCTGGGGGTTTTTTTCTAAAGGGCTAGGGGTGCAAGGGTCTTGTAACTTGACAGCTGTAAGACTTGTGCTTCAAATGCCAGAGTTTCTGAGCCAACATTTTGGTTGCTAAGTGCCAAGCCACTCCTGCTCGGTCCCATGGCTGGCAAGCCACTCCCACAAAGCAGGCCACACCTACAGAAGAGGTTCTAAAAAAAATTGAAACACACCACTGGGTCAGTCCTAGAGGAGATCAACCCTGACTGCTCTTTAGAAAGCCAGATCCTGAAGATGAAAATCAAATACTTTGGCCACCTAATGACAAGGAAGGACTCACTGGAGAAGAGCCTAATGCTGGGAAAGACTGAGGGCAAAAGAAAAAGGGGACGACAGAGAATGAGGTGGCTGTATGGAGTCACCAATGCAGTCCGTGTGAGCTTAAGTGGACTCCAGAGGATGGTAGAGGAGAGGAAGGCCTGGAGGAGGCCGTGATGGGGCCGTGATGGGTTGGACACAACTTCACAACTAACAACAACACATTCTGAACATGTCCTGAAAGCAGTTAGTAAATTAGCTATTAGATAATTAGTGATTTGGCTATTTAGATGTCTCTGCTATTGTTGAGTTCTCTCCTTTATTTACATTTTTCAAATAATTTTTACTTCTGAGATTTGACTTCAGTAGGGGACTTTCCCAAGAGTGCAGGGTTGCACTGGCCTTTCTTGTATTTCAGGACCTGGGCAAGATTTCTCAAGTTCTGTATTTCTGAGGTCTGAGAAGGAAGTAAACACCTAAGCATTTTACTTTTACTTTTCCCAGGGCTGAAGGGAGGCAGCTGGGATGGAAGTTCCCAAAACTTGCCAGCTGAAAATGGGAATTAATTCAGGACGGTCTATCGCACATGATACCTGGACTGCAAAATCAGGAAGGTCACTAAATGGCAGCAAAGAGATACAGAAAAATTAAATTCTTCCTTGTCATCCAGTTATGGCATGCCTAATCATAATGATCTTTTATTCAACAGATTAAATCTGGAAGGGGGCAGAGGTTCACTCATTAACACATCATCTTTCATAGCAAAAGTTCTAGATGCTATTCTTCCATATCTATCCAGCGTGCACAAATACACACAACCAGTAGAGGGCCACAAAAATGTAGCACCTTCTGCAAAACTTTCTGCATTTCATGGAATGTCCATATTTTTAGTCCAGGTGTGGTAGCCCTGAGTAAGCAATCTTGCCTCAAACCAAGAACAACCATTGCCATGAGATATCATGGGGCATGAATCAAGCAAAAGAAGAAAAAAAAACTCAGAGGTGACAAGAGTTGAATTGATGAACCAAATTGATGAATTAAACCTCAATATTTGATTTCCTTCTTACAATACCTAAACGATATTGTGGGAAGGAAATCAAACCCTTCCTATCTCCCCCAGGTCTTCCTTCCACCCTAGTGTCCCCCAAAATCAGGACATTAAAATTTACAATTAGAAAAGGCTTAACACAAAGAAACAAAAATATTGGGAACATTCCTTCCAGGAAGATGATTAAAATAGCAAAGCCCTGATTAAATAGCAAAAAATCATTTCCCCAAAGAGATTCCCACTTCCATCAATGCAAAATAAGTGGAAACCACAACTCAACAAGCTGCCTGATTCCAGAGGACTCTCCTTAGAAAGCTCCTAAAGGATTTCCAAACACTTAAATATAAAATGCAGATTTTAAAATATTTTAAAATCTTTTAGATTTGCATCTGATTCAAAACCTGAAAAAATAATGTAACTACATTTTGAAGAGGGATTAAGGAGAGAAATAAAATGATAAGTCATCTAGCTTAGTGTGTCTACATCTGCACAGGTGTACATATGTGCATGCATACACAGAAACACACACACACAAGCATACATACTCATAGATACAATAGAGTGTGCATACATACTCATAGATACAATAGTTTGTCAAGAGTTCAAAAGATATTGAACATTTGGCCTTTCAAAGAACCTTTGGCAAAATTCTCTTTGGCAGAAAGGGATTTAAATGGCAAATGCAATTTAAGGTAAATAAACACAAGGCAATGCAAAAAGATTTTCAAAGTGATTGTTCCATGAAATTTTATAGGGGAAAAAATGTGAGGCTGCTGCAAGAAGGCAAATTCCATACTTGAAATGGTTGAGGAGGGCACTAAAAATAAATGCTATTATAATACTTCTCTTATTTTATATATGCTGAGACTATAACTGGAGTGGAGAATACTGCATAGCTGGGAACAAAGCAGAAAGGATCACACAACATCATTTTTTAAAATAATTTTTTTAAAATTAAAAATTACAATTAGAAAGATAATACTAATGTAATATCAATACAAGGTTAAAAAAAACAAAAGGATAAAAAATAGAAGATGCAGAAAAAATAGAAATAAAACAGAAAAGAAAAATTAGAATATAGTAAAGAAAAAATTATTTTTATTAATTTATTTGAGAAAATGTGTAAGGCCACACCGATTCACTCTCAATGACTCTGGCAGCTTACAAAAGGTTAAAAATGAAATGCATAAAGAAATGACTTCCCCTTTCATCACAAGAAGCTTAAACAATTTTAGTAACTTATCATCTTCTCTTAAAAGATAACAAATGATCTTTTCTTTCTATATTTCATCCTTTACCTCTAAACAAATCCTTAAAAAACTCATCATTTCAATTCTGATCAGCAAAAGTTTAAGAGTTATCAAAAATAACAACACCCTTATTTTATGTTAAAATAAAATAAAACACAGCAACTTTATATTCCTTCTTTTTATTTTTAGCAATATTATTTAATCTCTTTAAATAATGACCTGGAATTTGCTTTCTTTTCATTGTTTAAAAATCCCTTCTCACAACATTTTTCAAAGGTTTTACAAGACCATTATCAACTCTCCTAAGTAAATCAGACAGGAAACACGACTAAATGAGCTAAATCTACAATACTTTATTGTAAGACTACATTAACAGAATCTTGCAAGTCTGAAGTTACAAACTTTCTGCTGCCACTTTTCATTGTTTGATCCATTAGGGGAGGGTCTTCCCAAGCTTCTTCTTTTGACTGCTAAGCTATTGGATACCTCTGTCTATTTTGTCTGTTTGTTTCTTCTGGTAAACATAAACATTTATTTACAAAATGTGTAGCTAAACTATAGAACTGGCTATTAACAGATCTGTGATTTCCACCAGATAAGATGATTTTTCACAAGGTATTAGACAAGTTAATGGAACAACAGTTGATGGGAAAAGATGGTGATAGAGTTCTCACCCTCCTTTCCAGATTTCGTTAGGATCTTGGTTAAATCATCGGGCCTAGTTAGAGGTCTGATCCAGACCCGTTATTTTTTTCATTTGTTTTTACCCTTTATTTTCTCATCTGTTTTTGCTGAGCTAGATGGATATGGCTTAACTCCATATACGGTAGCTTTCTATATTTCTAAGTTTTCTTTTCTTTTTTGTATTATTTCATTTTTAAATATGATGTCCAAGGATGTCCCAAAGGTTCTTTTCCAAGGTAACTGGGTTTTCTTGTTTTTTTTTCTTGAAAATGTTTTGCTTCTCATCCAAGAAGCATCTTCAATTCTGAAGTGTTTGGATGAGAAGTGAAACATCTTCAGAGAAAAATCAAGAAAGTCCAGTTGCTTTTTGGAAAAGCCCCTTTGGGACAGCCATGATCTGGATGATTGAGAATCTCCATAGACATGTCCAAGGATGATTTCTTAAAGCATCATAACAGTCTAAAGCTGTTTAAATCACTGGGTAAAGCTAAAAACCCAGATTTAACGCTCCTCATTTGATAGAGTGGATGATCCCAGGCAGCACCATGTAGGAAGTTAGCACCCACCCCTCTACTAGAAAAATGAAATATCCTGGGAAATATTGAAAAGGCAGAATATTATATTTCCCAGAATCAGAAATGGAGAAACATGTTTTTAGGCAGGAAACAGACTCACTCTTAATAGCCCCCACTTTTCTTAATGGGCCATTAAAATGTCTAATCCAGTGTATTCTACATAACAAAGAGTCCCCCTTTCAGCTCCAGGGTGATGGGATTAAGGGACGATAGTATTAGTCCTTTATTCGACCCACCACATGGTATCTAGGAATTCAACAAAACTTGGACTCAAAACACAGCCTAGAGAGTTGCCCGTGCACGGCCCCATGATAACCAATCAGAATACATTTCTTACACAGGAACAGGAAACAGAGAGGTGGAGCCGGAACAGAGTATAAGAAAACTCAGCATGCCCCTTTTTTCTCTCTCTTTTTCTTCTTCACCCAACATCTGGAAGTATGTGATCCCCCTTTTCTGTCAGGATCTCATACCATGTGGCCCTGTCCACAATTAAACCATCTTTCCAAGCAGCCTCCATGAAGGACATTTCTTCCAACAACCACTTAACTAACAACACCCTGCAAGATTCTGAAGTCTCCCTCTGACTCAGTCCTTCTGACCCTCCTTTACTAAGGTGACCAGACGTCCCAATTTCGGCGGGACAGTCACGATTTCTAACAATTTGTCCCGTGTCCCGGGGTGTTTTTAAAAAGTCCCGATTTTCTGGCTTCATGTTGAAAGCCCAGTGGATTTGCTTAAGAAATCCTAACTGGAGCAAGGCAAAAGACACTCTGTCTAATCCCTCTCTATGTCTCAGTACTTTCATTGAAGATATTAAAACGTTAAAGCAAGAAAACAGACTCCCCCTGCACCCCTTTTCCCTCATTTTATAAGAAAAGATCACCCAGTACCATAGAGCTGCAGGAAATACTGCAGGCTAGAGAAGTAAGGACTGTTTCTTCCTGGATTTCCCAGAGGGGTGGGGCATGGAGGTTGGAGGTCGGCTCATGTGGAAAAAATGGTGGCAAAGTTTCTTTGAAAAATATTTCCCTAACTAATTTCACCATTTTAATTTGCTCAGTTCTTTGTATTAATATCTACATCATTCTGGATTGACTTGGAATGCCTGCCTGCTGGTAAGTGAGCCGGGTTTTTTTCTTTTATCTTTTTAATGTATTTTAAAATAATATTTTATTTATTGTGCATAGGATTTTTTAAAATAGTTTTATTCTGTGTGGATTCTTTTTTTAAATTGTCTTAGACTATTTAAAAAAAGATTCTATCCAAAATAAATTGAAGTGAAACCATTTTTAAAAATTCTATGCACAATACTTTGAAATATATTGTGCATAGAATTTTTAAAAATAGTTTTGCTTCAATTTATTCTGTGTGGAATAGTTTGAAATGTTTTACTTCAATTTATTCTGTGTGGATTCTTTTTTTAAATTGTCTTAGACTATTTAAAAAAAGATTCTATCCAAAATACAAAATACCAGCTGCAGTTATTCACTTAAGAACTGTGGCAAGAAAGGTGATATAGTGACCAAAGTTACAATGGCATTGAAAAAAGTGACTGATGACCATTTTTCTCACTTAGCGACCATTTTCACACTTAGCGACCATTGCAGCATCCTCATGGTCATGTGATCAAAATTTTGATGTTTGGCAACAGTTACAATTTATATTTGTAAATTGTAGTTATGTTGAAATTAAAAAAAATATTACAATACTATTTTTGCGTTACATGAAAATTTTTGTTACTCCGTATAAAATTTTTAATCAACCCCCCCCCCCCCGGCCTGGTCAAAGGTGTCCCTCTTTACCAATTTGAAAATCTGGTCACCTTATCCTTTACAGGTACACCAGTCTCAGCAGATATCAAAATAAACCTTTTTTTAAAGAGGAAAATATGAAAATTATGAAATGTAAAATATTTAAGAGGCAAGAATTCAGTGTAGGAAAAAAAATAGCTGTCCACAACATGAGGAAGCAGTGGCTAAAAAGAAATTTGGGGGAAAATTTGCAATGCTCCAGGTAAACCACAAGATGGTAGTGGTCTGCCACAAATCTCTCGGATTCTCTTGCAAGAAATTAAAGAGTCCAAATATTGTCCATTCCACATTACACTAAATTTAAAAGAAAGAAAATATATTCATGTACAATCTAAAGTTTGAATGTTTGAATGAGAACTGATAGTACATTCAATTTACTATCTTGTACAAAGTAATAAGAACATTAGAATTAAACAGAAGATTAAAAAACACCAAAGCTCCTGGTTAGACTTTTGGCTCATTCTTTGCAATAAGAGCACATCAGTTTTAATTTCCCTGGACGTACCACTTCTTGAACTATTGAGAGGTCTTGGGGACGTGGTAAGTCCCACTTTATTCTAGCATTCAACCACAGCTTCTCTGAAGTTTTCTCTTCTAATTTTTAAAGGATCATTCATTTTCCTTTCCTAGCAGATGAATTGACTTAATATATGACCCAAACAGGCACCTCTCCCTTATGGAAATATGGGTCCATAGTCTAGCATCAAGGGTCAACAGATATGCTACTTTTAGAATAATTGGAATATACTTTGCATGTCAAATCATCTATTCTAGTTTACTTAATCTTTTAGAACAAATGTCAGTAAAATGGGAGTTATTTTAGGCTAAATATACTATAGATTTAGCAACACAGACAGATGTCAGAGACTAATAGAATGGCTCAGAATTGATCAACAAGGTGCAATAAATGGATCAACAAACAGTTGTGAACAGATGCAATGATATGTCGAATTATCTTGAAAAACCAAGTGAAGCACAATTGTATAATTGTTACTGTTGTTATAGTAATAAAATAGTATTGGCAAAAATGAAAAAACACAAAAAGCTTCTTTAGAAGGATTTTTTCTCATGCTGAAGAAGCTTTTGTTACTTCTGGACCCAGCTAAAGAAGATTTTGTTCTTAGAAGACTTGGCATGGTGAAAAATTCAAACAAGAAGCTTATCTAGTTACCATTGAACAGATTAACTCAGTGTTTCTCAACCTTGGCAACTTTAAGATGTGTGGAGTTTGCAAGGATGACTGGGGAATTCTCAGAGTTCAAGTCCACACATCTTAAAGTTGCCAAAATTGAGAAACACTGGTCTAACTCATATCATAGAGTTGTTATGAAGATGAAAAGGAAGGAAGAGGCAATTGTTTGCCTTATACTTTTTAGAAATAAAATTGGATGTAAATATAATGGAATAAATAAGAAAGGAATAAATGGGAAAAACCCCACAGAAAATTTTCTGAATTCCTTTCCAGATATGCCATATATAATTAGATTAATGTAAATAACTATTAAATGATGAACTATGAATGAAATTGATAAATACATGAAAGATTACCCTCCCTCCCTCCCTCCCTCCCTCCCTCCCTCTCTCTCTCTCTCTCTCTCTCTCTCTCTCTCTCTCTCTCACACACACACACACACACACACACCAATATCTCTCTCTCAATTATAGATTTGAAGAAATAAATGACTTCTTAGAAACACAGAGTTTAACAAATGAGTCTGATTATTCCCATCCAACAAACTTTATTCAGCAGAGGAGGAAATATTATTCCTCCTGGGCTGGGATTCTTTGTAACAACATACATTGGGCCGTCTATCCTCAGAAAGCTCAGAGTAATTGGAAATAATAGAGGAAATCCTTGCTATCAATCACCATAGCAATATACATATTTTAGAAGCTCTTGAGGTCTGTGGCAAAATAATTATTTTTCAAAGTATGTTGGATATCTTGCCTGAAGAAAGAAGAAGTGTACTGCAATCAAAGCAGGGCAATGTCTGAAAAAGAGGAAGAATAATATGAAAAACTCAGTATTATCCTGATCAGTAATGGATCAAGTGTAACAATAGAACAGATGAGAAGCTTAGTTTTAATTGGTTTTGATTCTCCCCCATCCAATCCAGTAAGCAAATTCATTCATACCAACAGAAAAGACTGTCTTCTCTTGAAGGAAATAGGAATTGATCTCTCTGACAAAAATTACCAGCTATATTTTGTTTCACGAATGAAGGCGAATATATGTTTCCCAGGGTCATATTGCAAGTTCCAATCTGAGTCAGTCACCGGGACCAGAGATTTTGTCTTCCTAGCTTTTGTTTATATTTTGTTTCTTCAAATGTGCCATTAACCATTGTTGAGCTTGCCTATTTTACATAGAATGGGAGAGGCCGTGATCTCTCAGAGATGTTCCAGGCATGTGATTTTGAAGAAAGAATGATTCTTCCTTTTAGGTTTCAACTCGTTTGCCCTCTGCCCTTGCTCCTATTCTCAATTATCTCTATTATGAAAATAACCATGTCTTGGAGACAGAACCCAGATTTTGCATAATAATCTCCATGATTTGGAATTCAGGTGGTGGAAACTGATATATCAAAGAAGAAGAACTCTTGTAGATTGCTATCTTATCTATCCAGACTGACCCCCTAAGCAAAACCTTTATTGCTCAAAGGCTTGACCTCTAGTCAACCAAGTTATGCTATTGAGATCATGTTTCAGTGATTGGAGGTCATTCATATCTGTACAAAGAGGAATAGGCTCAACCTTGACAAGAATGAACAGATATGGGTGCATTGTATTGTATTGTATTGTATTGTATTGTATTGTATTGTATTGTATTGTATTGTATTGTATTGTATTATTTGTATGCCGCCCTTCTCCGGGAGGACTCAGGGCGGCGAACAATTCAAGGGGGGGGAAAAGGGGGAACATAAAAGACAAAATACAAATTAATCTGATCCTAGTGATTTTCCATCTTTAGTTCTCAATAAGTAGTACATTCCCAAACAGAACCGGTGTATCATTTGGGGATCACAGCTACCAGAAAGGCTTTGCACAGATTCATCTGGTTTGACAATAGCACCCTTTCCCAAGATTACGAGTTCTTTCTCATGGTCATTTATGCTCTGATCATCTTAAATGTGAATTATTGCTATGTGGTCTATATGGGGCTGCCTTGAAGGCCACTTGAAACTTCGCTCGGTCCAGGATGAAGCAATACAAGCAGTTTTTGTGTGCATCTTGGTATGCTCATGCGAGATCTCCGCTATGTCAACTGCACTGGTCAACAGTGAGCTTCTGTGTGCAATTCAAGGTGCGGGTTATCTATAAAGCTTTTCATGGCATAGCACCTGTGAATCTGAGGAGCCAAATCTCTTTCTCCATTACTGCCTGTCCCTTTAAATCCAACAGAGAAGGTGTGTCTTGGGCCCCCTTCACTAACTAATATCATCTGATAGGGGGTGCTGTGGTTCCTCGCCTATGGAATCCTCTTTTCCCTGGAGGCTCAGACTGCCATGACTCTGTAGACCTAGAAATTATCTTTCAAAACCAGGCTCTTCCCCTCAGGCTGTGGTATAAGTTGGTGATGTGTCCATGTTTTAGGCATTATGCAGGAATGCAGCCCCAGTTTTATTAGTGCAGTGTTTCCCAGCATGCTGGCTGGAGAATTCTGGGAGCTAAAGCCCACAATTCTTAAATTTGCCAAATCTGAGAAATATTGGTCTAGGCTAGGGTATGTTAGACTAGACTAGACTAGACTAGACTAGACTAGACTAGAATAGACTAGAATAGACTAGAATAGACTAGAATAGACTAGAATAGAATAGAATAGAATAGAATAGAATAGCAGAGTTGGTAGGGACCTTGGAAATCTTCTAGTCCAACTCCCTGCCTAGGCAGGAAACCCTACAGCACTTCAGACAAATGGCTATCCAACATCTTCTTAAAGACTTCCAGTGTTGGGGCTTTCACAACTTCTTGAGGCAAGCTGTTCCACTGGTTAATTGTTCTAACTGTCAGGAAATTTCTTCTTAGTTCTAAGTTGCTTCTCTCTTTGATCAATTTCCATCCATTGTTTCTTGTCCTGCCTTCAGATGCTTTGGAGAATAGCTTGACTCCCTCTTTTTTGTAGCAGCCCCTGAGATATTGGAACACGGCTATCATGTCTCCCCTAGTCCTTCTTTTCATTAAATTAGACTGCAACTGTTTCCTATGCTTTAGCCTCCAGTCCCCTAATCATCTT
Source organism: Thamnophis elegans (assembly GCF_009769535.1). NCBI lineage: Eukaryota > Metazoa > Chordata > Lepidosauria > Squamata > Natricidae > Thamnophis > Thamnophis elegans. The sequence continues at coordinate 55,967,441 of NC_045542.1, forward strand.
TGTTGCTCTTCCCTGCACTCTTTCTAGAATCTAAACATCTTTTCTTTCTCTCTCTTTTGGATAAAGTAAATTGACATATTTAGTTAATTCATTTTTAGGCATAGTATTTATTCTGAATTTGCATGCCATTTAGAGTCAGTGTTGATAAACAGAAAGATATAGTGCCAGAAGTTTTTAACAACCTTTTTTTCCTGTCTCTCTCTCTCCCATGGCCATATTGGTTCTCAATGAGCAGAAACTGTCATATAGCAACAGGAGTGTTTTGATGCTTAGAACACTTCCTTTCAGGATTGCAAGCTGAGAATACCTTGTGGAATTGGTAGCTGTCTTGGAAATAGCATATTATTTGCACAGAGCCAAAGAAGTATCTGGAGTCTGTAAACAGATGCACAGTTAGTTAGAGTCCTTTTTTTCTATCTTGCCCTGCTTCTTGAGGAAATGCTGTGTTAATCATATGTTTTGACAGCTATGAGCCATTACGGGAAAGAGACACTAAAAAGAGGGGAATGATATCAACCAATTGGGTATAGAATACAGTACATGGGCTTTCCCTTGTTTTCTTTTGACTGGGATTATTTTGAGGGTGTTTTTTTTTTCCAGACCCCCAAGGTTGGCACAATTGTTTTATTGTGCTTTTTCCTAACATGTCTGGAAACATAGCTGCTGATTTATGGCAACTAAATCAATGTAGGTTAGTAGTGAGATAAGAGAAGGCATTAGGGATTGCAAAAATGGTTGGGTTTTTTGCAACTTCAGAAACAGATGCATTTTTGGAAGGGATAAAAAAAAATCAAAGTGGCATCTACCACAACATACCTGAATCTCTGTCCCTTTTTTGTAACCATGCATATATCTTAAAGTAGAGTAGAGTAGAGTAGAGTAGAGTAGAATAGAATAGAATAGAATAGAATAGAATAGAATAGAATAGAATAGAATAGAATAGAATAGAATTCTTTATTGGCCAAGTGTGGTTTGTCGTTGGTCAGTGTACATAAGGAGAAAAAAATACATTCATCAAGAATAAAAAGATACAACACTTAGTGATAGTCAAAGTTACTAATAAGCTATTGAATTGTATTAGGAAACAATAAAAACAATATAATTGAAAGATACAAGCAACATGGTTATAGTAATAAGTTGGATAGATACTAGGAAGAAAGAGAAGAAGAATAGTAATACAGCCTTAGTAAATTATTTGACAGTGTTGTGGGAATTAGTTGTTAAGCAGAGTGATGGCATTTGGGAAAAAATGTTCTTGTGTCTAGTTGTTCAGGTGTGCAGTGCTCTATAGCGTGGTTTTGAGGGCAGAAGTTGAAACAATTTATGTCCAAAATGTGAGGGATCTGTAGGTATTTTCACAGCCCTCTTTTTGACTTGTGCAGCATACGGGTCCCCAATGAAAGGCAGATTGGTAGCAATTGTTTTTTCTGCAAATCTAATTATCCATTGAAGTCTGTATTTGTCTTGTTATAAAAAAAAAAGGCAGGGTTTCAACTGCATGGCTGTAGTCACCTTCTTGGCTACCTCCCCACAATGGATGCCTTTGCTCAGACTTCCAGATTATCCAGCTGAAATCCTGAACCAGATTGTTGATCCTCAGTACTGCAGATAAAAACCTGTACGTCAAGAAGTGAAAGACAGGGATCCTTGTGTTGATTGCAATTAGGCTGATTTACAGGAAGGCTCCAGCTGCTGTTGAAGTCCTAGTACCCACAGCCTACGGGCCAATGGTAAGGATAACAGGAGTTGTTAGTCTGTGTTTGAAAGGATACAGGGACTCCCAATCCTACTTAAACAATTGCTTCCCAATTCATTTCCAGAGCCTTTTGGATCCCTTTCCACTCACTGTTAAGCCTCAGCTTAAAGTTATGCACAGTTCTCAAGAGCGGAAGCTTTCTACTTACCAAATCAGGATTCTTAGAAGCTCAGGAAGGCCTCCTTCAATCTATGGACATCTAGAATAAAGCCAATAGTTGCTAATCTTATCCTCTGCCTCTTTTTCTCCCAGGCATTTTCCTTTCCCTTGCCACTGCCTGTTTCCCCTTAGTTTTGTTCCATTCCCTTTCCTGCATAATTTATCTTCCTTCTCTGTTTGACTGACTTGCTCCCTGCTGTAGATTTTTAATTAAGGACCTTGTCCATATCTGTCACCCTCCATTCCTCTCGCCTCTCATCTCCGTTCCTGTCTATTCCCCCGCTCTGCCTGCCTACCCGCCTGTTTTCTGTCTGTGGCTTCCTCAGTTTTTTTTTATCCCCTTTAGAAGCAGCCTGAGTGTGTACCCTGTGCAGCGGCTGCCCCTGGAGAAGATGGAAAATGACAGGAGGCTGACCTTGTGCTTGTCAGAGAGCAAAGGGATCACAGTGTTGTCAGCTTCAGACAGCTTTGGAGGCAGAAGGAGCTCCTTCTACGTTCCTACAGCTTTTGAAAAGATCAAGTGCACGGAGGGGCAGCCTCCATTTTTATTCGCAATGCTCAGGAGGTGCTGAAATGATCTGTGGGCAGGAGTGACTGAGCTTCTAATTACAAGAATCTCTTGGTCCCTGATTTCTGAAGTGTCCTTTTGATTCATCCCTTTTCCACAGGAGTGAAATCTTTAGTTTTTCCTATTCCTCCCTCCCTCCCCTCTGCTTTTTCCCCTTCTTCCTCTTGGGATGTTTTGAAGGCTGCCAGTTGTTTTGGGCCTGCCACAGTGGTGCAGAAAATTCAAGAAATGCTACAGGTGAGGAAAAGCTGTACTGGCTGACCCCTTCAGAAATCTCTTTCACTGGCAAAGATGGATGACTTTAGGAGCTGGGAGTGGCCATTTAATATCTGTTTGGCAGACTTTCTTTTCCAAATTCTCTCGGTAAAAGATTATTCCATTCAGGGTGACTTCTCTAATCTCCCCATCACTGAGTTTGTACAGCTGGAGAAACTTAGCCCTTTGGCTCGCCTTGAGAGAGCTTTGCCTCTATCTGTCACAAACAGAAGTGAGCAAGCTTGTGCCAATCCAGAATCCCAAAGTGTGGCTTCTGAAGCCATGCAGTTTCACTTATAGGGAAAGTTTTAATGAGACCTTTCCTGATGAAAACAAGAAGGCCAAACCTTTACATATTAAAAGGTGTTTATCAGGAAACATCAGTATTCCCATCAAAAGAAATATACTAATTTAGGTCTGATTATGTTGATTAGGATGCAGTGGCTCAGTGGCTAAGACACTGAACTTGTCGATCAGAAAGGTTGGCAGTTCAGCAGTTCGAATCCCTAGTGCCGCGTAACAGTGTGAGCTCCCGTTTCTTGTCCCAGCTTCTGCCAACCTAGCAGTTTGAAAGCACGTAAAAATGCAAGTAGAAAAATAGGAACCACCTTTGGTAAGAAGGTAACAGTGTTCCGTGCGCCTTTGGCATTTAGTCATGCCAGCCACAGAGATGTCTTCGGACAGTGCTGGCTCTTCGGCTTTGAAACAGAGATGTAGCACATATGTGCGAGGGGAACCTTTACCTTATGTTGCTTTATTCTTATTTTCCAAATTGGTCAGAAATCCAGTGCACTTTTACAATTTGTTTTCAACCATTTCTCTCTTTCCAGTAGATAACAGGCATACCTCCCCATTTTTTCCCCTTTAGTTCCAGTTTCACAGAATGCCTCCTCGATTATGATAAAGAACAAACTTCACTAGATGAAAGGAAGAAAAGAGAGAAGAGGAAGGCAGGAGGGCAACTGCGGGGAGTTAGCTATTTTCTTATCTCCTCCACCACAATGTATCAGATCACTTGATAGCTGGATCCTGTCCTTATTCCAGCCCGGCTGCTTGAAATTGATTAAAAAAAAAACTTTTAAAACTTTGGGGATAAAGGATAGGCCACAAGCTGATACTTTTTACAGAGCTGTGTATGCTTGTTTCCCTCCTACTGAAACTGAATGCAATCTCAAGGTGGCAGGTGGCTAATAACCATATTCATATCATTCTGCATTTCATCGTGGCACTTGACGTGCTTGCTGTCAAAGATCCTAGCTGAGGTTCAAAGCAGACCCCCATTTTAAATGCAGATCGTGCACCTGATGTGCCCATAAAGATTCATTGATTCATATCTTAAAAGCCAAACAAATCTGTAGAAGAATTTTAAGCTTGGCTTTTCATATATTTTTTGGTTTTCCAAAGTTTAGGACAGGCAGCTCAGGCAAGACTCATGTTGCATGCCTTTGAATCTGGGGTGTCGCTGTGTCAATCAAACCTGCTTTTAATTGATCTCTTCTGTCCAAGCTCCAAATGTTGAAAAGTGAAGGTTATTAGCAATCAACAAGACAGAATTTCAGCTATTCATCTCCTTATCCTTTTCTCTCTTTCTCTCAGATGTTTTTCCACAGGCAAACTGAACCCATTCTAATGATGTGAACACTCATGAGCTTCTGCCCTAGTAAAGTTGCCGAATCTTGAAGATGTTATCAAGGCTCCTGTTCACTATAATGCAATCATGTTGATATATTGACCCAAGATTGAGGTTGTGGGAGAGAACAGAATAAAAAAATGGAAATGAAATTCAGATGATAGTTACCTATTGATAATGATTATGCTTAAAACAGTTGGGAATGACATAGGCCAGGGCCTAGGCATTTTAGCACTGGTATTGTGGGCAGGAAATCAAGCCCCCCCCCCCCACTCAGTCTTCCACTGTAATCTTCTCCAAAATCAGAACATTAAAAATTACAATGGGCTCAACAAAGTTGAGAAACAAAGTTTTGGGAATATATCTTCCAGGCTGATAATAGCCAGGCTTAAAAAAACAAAAGATACTTTCTTCAAAGCGCTTGCCACTTCCAGCTACAATGCTAAATAAGGGGAAACCACAACTCAACAAAATGAATGACTCCAGTGTGCGCTCTCTATAGGTAACCTGGCTAAGTGCCCTTTTTTAGAATCAGAATTTCTGAGAATTAGAATTATGTTTCATCTGTGTAATAACACAAGCAAGGTGCTGGATGAACTAAAGATCAAGTCTTTTATGATTAAAGTGATCTTTGTACTTTTTTTTTTTTTACATAAAAACATGGAATTGAATTCCCACACCCCATCCTCCAGGTTTTGGATATTGTCACCACTAGAATCAGATTTGTATCTGTTGGAAGAAATGTCCTTCTGGGTTCGGCTCCAAGTGGGGAAAAAGACACTGGAGACATGGAGGCTGCTTGGAAAGATGGTTTAATGGTGGACAGGCCCACATGGCTTGAGTCCTGAACAGAAAAGGTGATCACATGCTTCAATGTTGGGTGAAGAAGAAGAGAGGGAAGGGCTGAAAGTTCTGGGCTTTATACTCTCTGTTCCGCCCCACCTCTCTGTTTCCTGTCCCTGTGTAAGAAATGTATTCTGATTGGTTGTCAGACTCCCATGGGGCCAAGTTTGAGTTTCCAGATGCCATGTGGTGAGTTTCTCTGGAAGGCTAATCCTTCCTTTATTATGTAAAGTACACTAGCTCAGGCTTTAATGGCTCATTGACAAGGGGGAGCAGGAAGCTGCAGGGAGCTACTCTGTCTTTAAAAACATGTTTATCCCTTGTCTCATCCAGGTGTGGGAAGTTATCATCCAGCCCTCTCCCAGAAAAATGAAATATCCTATATATTTCTCTGTATGTGAAAAGAAAGAAACATGCTTTAAAAGACAGAATAGTTGCCTGTAGCTTCCTGCCCATCCACACTTTGTTAATAGGCCATTGAGAAGGCCAGGCTAGCCTACTTTACATAATAAAGACTTCTCCACTGCAGCTGCAGGGGGAAGGGATATTACTCAACTCTCCACATGGCATCTGAGAACTTATCTATACCTGAATTCAAAACAGCCTAGAGAGTAGCCCCCTGCATCGCACCATGGGAGTCTGACAACCAATCAGAATACATTTCTTACACAGGAACAGGAAACAGAGAGGTGGGACTAAACAGGGTATAAAAAGCCTAGCAAGCCCCTTCCTCAGCCCTTCTCTCTTCTTCTCCACCAACATTGAAGCATGTGATCACCTTTTCTGTTCAGGGCTCAAGCCATGTGGCCCTGTCCAACAATAAACCATCTTTCCAAGCAGCCTCCATGTCTCCAGTGTCTTCTTCCCCACTTGGAGCTGAACCCAGAAGGACATTTCTTTCAACACAGGGAAATATAATATTCTGCCTCTTCAATATTTCCTAGGATATTTCATTTTTCAAGAAGAGGGGGATTGCTAACTTCCTACATATCTTTTGGTTTTTTATTTTTTTAATTTTTGCATTCAGATTGTCAAATTCATTTTATACTGACTGCAGCTAAATGTTTCTAACAAATGATATGCTTTAGAAGAAAAGTTGCCTATGAAGTCAATCAGAATAGAGCTGGAAGGTACCTTGGAGGTCTTGTAGTCCAGCCCCTTGCTCAAGCAGGGGACCCTAAACCATTTCAGACAGGTGACTGTTTAGTCTCTTCTTAAAAATCTCCAGTGAAGAAGCATCTCCAACTTCTATACAGGTTTGCTAATAGTCAGAGAAGATACTGGAGCAATGCTGATAAATTGCATTCAAGAAGGCCTTCAAAATAATTTTCATTTGAGCAAGATTTTTTACCATAGAGTGGTTCTCGGCACTTTTTAAAAAACCTGTAATTGTTTTCTCTTATCATTATGCTGAGTGTGGAATGTCATTATTGAATTGTTCATGAACACTGTCCATTCAGATTGGGGTAATGTATAGGGTGACCAGACGTCCCGCATTTTGCGGGACAGGCACGCCTTTTCATAAATTTTCCCGCGTCCCGCGCTGTTCTTAAAAAAAAAAACACTTTTTTTGGCACTCGCAGCTCCCTCGCTCCCCCGCCCATCAGCTGCTAGCTCACTGGGCTGGCTCATCATTCCATTCTATCGTACTAATTTAAGCCAGCCCAGCCTGCCGCTCACTGATTGGATTGGCCTGGACTCCAGCCAATCAGTGAGCTGGCTGGGATGGAAAATTTTCAGCATGCCGCATGCTGAAAATTTTCTATCCCAACCAGTTCACTGATTGGCTGGACTCCGCTTAGCTTAGCATGCCTGCGCGAGTCTCCATTTCATTCCGTCTTTTGGTTGCAGCTGCGCTTACTCACTGGTGAGTAATCATGTTATGGATTGGTACCGGTGGGAATCGGGAGGCGCTGGGGGGAGGAGACAGCCCTCCTCTCCTCCTTCTCCCCCTTTGCGGAGTTCATTTCACCTCCTCGCGTCATAGCCAGCCCCTGTGCTGCGCCACCACGGGCGGCAGAAGCTCCGGAACCGAGTGGAAGTTCTCTGCACGAGTGAAACAGCCGCCGCCGCTCGCACAGAGAACTTCCACTCGGTCACGGACTCACAGAGCTTCTGCTGGCATGGCGGTGCCTGTGCTGCATGGTTCCCAGCGACCACGCCGCGAATCCGCGAGGCGTGGTTGCGTCCTGCCGCCCTCCCGTGCGGCGGCGGCTGTTCACCTTGCGCAGAGAACTTCCACTCAGTCACGGAGCTTCTGCTGCTCGTGGCGGCGCAGCACAGGGGCCGCCACAGGCGGCAGATGCTCCGGGACCGAGTGGGAGTTCTCTGCGCAAGGTGAAAAACAGCCGCCGCTGCCGCCTCCCCCGCCCATCAGCTGCTAGCTTGCTGGGCTGGGTACTGTAGCGTCTGAGCAGGCGAATGGGCGGGGAATGAGTGAGCCGCTCATTCGTTCCCCTGCCCATCAGCTGCTAGCTTGCTGGGCTGGGTACTATAGCGTGTGAGCGGGCGGATGGGCAGGGAACGAGTGAGCTGCTCATTCATTCCCCGCCCATCAGCTGCTAGCTCGCTGGGCTGGGTACTGTAGCGTGTGAGTGGGCGGATGGGCGGGGAACAAGTGAGCCGCTCATTCCTTCCCCTGCCCATCAGCTGCTAGCTCGCTGGGCTGGGTACTGTAGCGTGTGAGCGGGCGGATGGGCGGGGAACGAGTGAGCTGCTCATTCGTTCCCCACCCATCAGCTGCTAGCTCGCTGGGCTGGGTACTGTAGCGTGTGAGTGGGCGGATGGGCGGGGAACAAGTGAGCCGCTCATTCGTTCCCCTGCCCATCAGCTTCTAGCTCACTGGGCTGGGTACTATAGCGTGTGAGCGGGCAGATGGCCGGGGAACGAGTAAGCCGCTCATTCGTTCCCCACCCATCAGCTGCTACTGTAGCGTGTGAGCGGGCGGATGGGTGGGGAACGAGTGAGCCGCTCATTCGTTCCCCCACCCATCAGCTGCTAGCTCGCTGGGCTGGGTAACCTAGTTAGAACTTATTTGGAGTCTGGCAGCGTGTGGCTGTATCGTAAAAGGTCTGAGGGAGAGCTCATTGTCCGCAGGAAAAACTTCGGGGCAAATTCTGTTTACGCGGTGGTCTCGAGATGCGCAGAAGTAGGGAAGGGAGGGAGGGCAGTGCTAATGGGTGCTCTTTCTCCGTCGCGATCTCCTTTTTTGATCTGTGACCACGAGTCGTTCCTATTAGCCGTTTCCCTTGTGACGTCTGTATCAGGCGCCGGGCTTAGTTTCCGTATCTAAGTTAAGAGAGACCGGAGATCGCGGGGTTTCTTGTATGCTGCTAGGAGAGGCAGAAAATGGTTTTGTGTGTATGTGTGTGTGTGTGTTTGATTGAGCGAGGGATCCGCTAAGGGAACTGCGCCTATTTAGAAAAGGTAAATTATTGCAAACATGATCAGTCGAAAATAAGTATGGGGACAAGTTGGGTGGTAGAGAGAAAGTGATAAAAGAGTGGGAGAGAGGAAGAAAAAGGAGGGGGAGACAGAAAGAGACAGAGAAGGAGAGAGAAAGTGACAGAAGAATGGGAAAGAAGGAGAGAGAAAGAAAATAAAAGAAAAAGGGTAAGAGAGAGAGAGAGAAAGAGACAAAGAGGAGAGAGAAGGGAGAAGGAGAGAGAAAGTGATAGAAGAATGGAAAAGGAGGAGAAAGAGAAGAGAGACAAAGAGAAAGAGGATGAGAGACAGAAAGAGACAAAGAGAAGAGAGAAGGGAGAAAGAAAGAATAAGTGAAGGAAGAATGGAAAAGAAGGAGAAAGAGAAGAGAGACAAAGAGAAAGAGGATGAGAGAGGCAGAGAGAGAAGAGAGGAAGAGGAAAGAGTAGGAGAGAACATCTCATTTCAACCCTGAGATGCAAATATTCTCTTTGATTGGTAATTTTATTTGCCCATTTACTATCCAATACTCTCATTTCTCCTAAAGTTCATGAAGAATTCCCTTCTTTTTATTGAATTTATCACAATACCTTGAGAACAACTTTTTCAGCATAGCTTTACAGCTATTTAAAATATATAGTAATTTAGGTCAGGTTTTCAGAACATTAGTCTATTTATAAGTCAATGGTTGCGGCCATTTTTCACACTTAGCGACCATTGCAGCATCCTCATGGTCACGTGATCAAAATTTTGTTTGGCAACAGATTCGTATTTATGCTGGTTTCAGTGTCCTGGGGTGACCTTTTGACAAAATATAAAATTTTTAATCAAGCCCCTCCCCCCCCCGGTCAATGGTGTCCCTCTTTACCAATCTGAAAATCTGGTCACCTTAGTAATGTATAATTAGTTCTTAAGAAATGAGTAAATTAAGTCTCCTGCAGGATGAGGTCTGCATGTTACTATGACATAGTCTTTGGCTGTTTATAAGAACTGTAAGGACCTGTGAGTTGCTGTTGATTTTTAAAGAAATATAGTTTTGTCACCCATGTCTTGAAAGGCGGAAATAAATAACGCAAACTTTCCAAATAAAGACATTCTGTTTACTAAATTACAACCCAATGTATTGTTGTAATGCTTTTAGATAGGCAGTTTGTGCTTATAATTTGTGGCTTAACAAATAAAACACATGATTCTATACAGATAATTTCAAAAAAAAGGTTCCCACCCTCAAGGATCTTACCTGATTTACCTCCTACATCAACCTATTTCTGGTTCAGCTATGGAATATTTTAGTCTTTTTATTTTTAATGGGTTTAATTTTTTTAAAGATAAAGTCTATACATGGACACATACCGGTAGTTACAACAATTGTACAACTGATGCCAAAATAGCATTAACAAAGATATCAAGCAAAGCATATTGCTTTCCTATTATTAAAAGGGGGAAAATAAATATGGGTTTTTTTTTAGCTTAGTAACAATTTCTGCACGGTGTTATTGTTTTTGTTAGTTGCAAAGTCATGTCCGACCCATCGCGACCCTATGGACAACGTCCTTTCACGCCTTCCTGTCCTCGACCATCCTCTGAAATCCATTTAAGGTCACACCAACTGCTTCAGTGACTCCATCCAGCCACCTCATTCTCTGTTCTCCCCTTCTTTTTTTGCCCTCAGTTTTTCCCAGCATTAGACTCTTCTCCAGTGAATCTATTATTGTTTCTATTGTTATTGTATTTGTTATTGTTTACAAATAGTAAAAGGAAAAGGAAAAAAAGAAAAGAATAACATCCATAAACAATATATTGTATCCCTGAAAAAAGAGGCTGAAAATCTGGGTGCATCTTATACACTGAATACAGCATTTTTTGTCTCCTGAAACCCTGCCGCCTTCACCAAAATGGCTGTGCATAGCCTGTAGAAGGCTTTCAAAGAGCTCCTGGGGCCTGAGGAGGGCATAAATGAGTAGAAAACGGGCTGCTGTATTGTTCAGTTTTGCCCCCTTAGCCCCCAGGAGCATACTATAAGCCTCCTAAAAGCTATTTGTGCAATTTTTTGACAAAAAACAGGCCAATTTTCAAAAAAAACAGGCTGTTTTTTGCTTGTTTTTGCCCCCCCTCCCCCGGAGCACTCAACAAGCCTCTAAAGGCTATTCATGTCCTCTTTTTTTTTTGAAAAAATATGGGCTGTTTTGGGGATGTTTGCAGACTGCAAAAAAGTTTTTTTTTAATTTGCCTCTTTAAAACCTGTGTCTTATACTCCAGTGCGTCTTATACTCCGAAAAATAGGGTATATATAAGGTGACCAGATTTTCAGATTGGTAAAGAGGGACACCTTTGACTGGGGGGGTGGGGGTGGCTTGATTAAAAATTTTATATGGAGCAACAAAAATTTTCATACAATGCAAAAATAGTATTGTAATTTTTTTTATTTCAACATAACTACAATTTACAAATATAAATTGTAACTGTTGCCAAACATCAAAATTTTGATCACATGACCATGAGGATGCTGCAATGGTCGCTAAGTGTGAAAATGGTCACTAAATGTGAAAAATGGTAATCAGTCACTTTTTTCAATGCCATTGTAACTTTGGTCACTATATCACCTTTCTTGCCACAGTTCTTAAGTGAATAACTGCAACTGATAAGTTAGTAACATAAGTGAATCTGGTTTCCCCATTTGACTTTGTCAAAAGGTCACAAAAGGCAATTAAAATGACCCCAGGACACTGAAACCATCATAAATACGAATCTGTTGCCAAACATCAAAATTTTGATCGCGTGACCATGAGGATGCTGCAACGGTCGCTAAGTGTGAAACTGGTTGCTAAGTGTGAAAAATGGTCATCAATCACTTTTTTCAATGCCATTGTAACTTTGGTCACTATATCACCTTCTTGCCACAGTTCTTAAGTGAATAACTGCAGCTGGTATTTTGTATTTTGGATAGAATCTTTTTTTAAATAGTCTAAGACAATTTAAAATAAGAATCCACACAGAATAAATTGAAGTAAAACATTTCAAACTATTCCACACAGAATAAATTGAACCAAAACTATTTTTAAAAATTCTATGCACAATATATTTCAAAGTATTGTGCATAGAATTTTTAAATATGGTTTCACTTCAATTTATGTTGGATAGAATCTTTTTTTAAATAGTCTAAGACAATTTAAAAAAAGAATCCACACAGAATAAAACTATTTTAAAAAATCCTATGCACAATAAATAAAATATTATTTTAAAATACATTAAAAAAATAAAAGAAAAAACCCAGCTCACTTACCAGCAGGCAGACACTCCAAGTCAATCCAGAATGATGTAGATGTTAATACAAAGAACTGAGCAAATTAAAATGGTGAAATTAGTTAGGGAAATGTTTTTCAAAGAAACTTTGCCACCATTTTTTCCACACCAGCTGACCTCCAACCTCCGTGTCTTTTGTCTTGCTCCAGTTAGGATTTCTTAAGCAAATCCACTGGGCTTTCAACATGAAGCCAGAAAATCGGGACTTTTTTAAAGGTGCCCCGGGATACGGGACAAATTGTTATAAATCGTGACTGTCCTGCCAAAATCGGGATGTCTGGTCACCTTAGGTATATAAATGTTTGATTTCTGACTTCCATTCTTTGTTCTCCCACCATTTTGCAGTATATTTTGATATAAACTTTGGCAAGCATGCCTTACATATATTTATTTTTGCCTTGCTGCATAACGTGTAATATGTATGGAAGCCACTCTTGCTTGAAGCTGTAATATATTTTAAATTGCTGGGAACTTGAGCTTTGAAGCTTATGAGCAGCTCCTGTTCCTTTGGAGAACTGTTCCCCATCTCCCAAACCTTTGCTGGCTTTTCAAGGGAAAAGATGGCTTGAGAGCTGCCTAGAAGAAAGCCTGCTTAAGTTTGTTTGCTTTGTCTTTGTCCAGGCAGAAGCACACAGCAGGATGATGGACAGGAAGCAGTCATCTAAGACATTTCCCTGTGTCTGTATGTCTATGTGTAATGGGTGTCTGTTACTGTGCAGGATGTCTGGCAGCCTGGAATGGAGCAATAACTAAATGGCTTTCTTTTCTCCTTATTCTCAATGTCTTATTATTGGCAGATAAAAATCCTACTGCAAACCACTGTATTTTCAAAGTTGATTTAAGGAATTGAAAAATAGGAGAGGCTTCTTTCTTGGGCTTTTTTTGGGCCATTTTATTAGGTGGGTATTTGGTTCAGCAAACATCTGATTTAAATGTTGAGCTATGAGCGTCGGTTTGATGTCTAAAGATATAAAATTGCATTGTAAGGGACCAGCTATGGAAAATTGATTTTATAATGTGTTTGTGTAGAATGTGGTAATATGTCAGCATAAACAATTGCCAATCATTTTCTATTATATAAAAGGTAAATTTTCCCCTCACACATGGATGCTAGTCGTTCCCGACTCTAGGGGTGGTGCTCATCTTCATTTCAAAGCCGAAGAGTCGGCGCTGTCCAAAGACATCTCTGTGGTCATGTGGCCGGCATGACTAAAAACCAAAGGCGCATAGAACCCTGTTACCTTCCCACCAAAGGTGGTTCCTATTTTTCTACTTGCATTTTTACATGCTTTCGACCTGCTAGGTTGGCAGAAGTTGAGTTGAGTTGAGTTTGAGTTTATTGGTTTTGTACGCCGCCCACTCCTGAAGGACTCTGGGCGGCTTACAATAAAAGAGGAAGGGGAATAAATAAGACAATACAAAATTTAAAATACAACAACATTCACAATTAAAGTGGGGCTGGATACTTCAACAGCCCCAGGCCTGCCGGAACAGCCAGAACTTAGTAGCTTTACGGAAGGCAGGGAGGGTAGTAAGGGTCCGGATCTCAATGGGGAGGTTGTTCCAGAGGGCCGGAGCTGCAACAGAGAAGGCCCTCCCCCAGGGGGTCACCATCCGGCATTGGCTGGCAGATGGAATCTGGAGGAGGCCAAGTCTATGCAATAAAATCGGTCTTTGGGAGGTAATTGGCAGGAGGCGGTCTCTCAGGTACCCAGGTCGGATGCCATGCAGGGCTTTAAAAGTAATGACTAGCACCTTGAAGCGTGTCCGGAGATCAATGGGCAGCCAGTGCGGCTCGCGGAGGATAGGTGTAACGTGGGTGTACCTAGGTGCACCCACAATTGCTCGCGCGGCTGCATTCTGGAGTAACTGAAGTCTTTGAACACTCTTCAAGGGCAGCCCCATGTAGAGCGCGTTACAGTAATCCAGTCTTGAGGTGACGAGGGCATGGATGACTATCCAAAGGGCCTCCCGGTCCAGGTAGGGTCGCAATTGGTGCACCAGGCGAACCTGAGCAAAGGTCTCCCTGGTCACAGCCAACAAATGATGTTCTAACATCAGCTGTGGATCCAGGAGGACTCCCAAATTGCGGACCCTCTCTGAGGGGCGTATAATTTCACCCCCCAGGCTAAGGGATGGAATAGCTGGACCATTTTTGGGAGGGAGCATCAATAGCCACTTGGTCTTGTCAGGATTGAGTGCAAGCTTGTTCGTTCCCATCCAGACCCTAACAGCCTCCAGGCACTGGCACATCACTTCTACCGCTTCAGTGAGTTGGCACGGGGCGGACAGATACAGTTGTATGTCATCCGCATATTGGTGATATTTAATCCCGTGCCGTCGTATGATCTCACCCAGTGGCTTCATGTAGATGTTAAATAGGAGGGGGGACAGGACCGAACCCTGTGGCACCCCATAGTTGAGCGGCCTAGGGATTGACCTCTGCCCTCCGACCAACACCGACTGCGACCTGTCCGAGAGGTAGGAGGAGAACCACCATAGGACGGTGCCTCCCACTCCCACCTCGCGTAACCGTCACAGAAGGATACCATGGTCGATGATATCGAAGGCCGCTGAGAGGTCAAGGAGTGCTAGGATAGAGGAGTGACCCCTATCCCTGGCTCGCCAGAGATCATCGATCAGTGCGACCAAAGCAGTTTCCATGCTGTAACCAGGCCTGAAACCAGACTGAAAGGAATCCAGATAATTGGTTTCATCCAAGGACCGCCGGAGTTGAAAGACTACCATTTTCTCAACAACCTTCCCTACGAAGGGGTGGTTGGAGACTGGATGATAGTTACTTAAAATGGCTGGGTCCAGAGAGGGCTTCTTCAGGAGGGGTCTCACCACCGCATCCTTTAAGAGGAGTGGGAAGGATCCCTCCTGGAGAGAGGTATTAACCATCCTCTGGATCCAGCCACGTGTCACCTCCCTGCTGGTCAAGACCAGCCAGGAGGGGCACAGGTCCAGTATACAAGTGGAGGCACTCACCGCTCCCATAACCTTGTCCTCTTCCTCAGGAGTGACAAGTTGAAACTCGCTCCATAAAATCCGCTCAAGACCTTCCCTTGGTACCTCGGCTGGTACTGTGCAATTGGAGTCCAGATGTGTCCAAATCCGAGCAACTTTATCCATTAGAAACTGAACAAATTCCTCAGCTCTACCTTGTAAAGGGTCGTCCGCCTCCCTCCCTTTCTTGTCCCAGCTTCTGGGACAAGAAACAGGAGCTCACTCTGTTACGCGACGCTAGGAAGTCGAACCACGAAACTGTTGACCTTTCTGATCAACAAGCTCCGCCTGTTAGCCACTGAGCCACCATGTCCTTTTTCCTATTATATACAACCATTTTATTATTTCACAAACATGTTCAGCTTGTGAGAACAAGCTGTTGTTAGGGGGAAGACTATTAATATTCTGAAGAACTTATCTAGTGTTTCTCTTTTTTGATTCTAGATAGACACTACCAGTGAAGCTTACAGAAAAAAAATGGAATTGGGCAGCATTTTGAGAGGGGGGGGAATCTAAATCTGCTCTAAGCGATGTTTACTTCAGCTTAATCAAGAAAGCTGAGTTTGTGCTCACACTGGCCTTTTTGTCATCTGCAAAGAAGTAGGCAGCGCCCTGCTACAACAGATTGACTTAGTGCATAGTGTTACTAACATTAGTTGGCATTAACATTTCCATTAGAGGATTCTCTATTTACAGTGCTCAAAACCAGCTAATTATCTAGCATTTTATCTTTCGTGTGACAACAAATTGAAGGGCTTCCTTCAGGAGGGATTGTTGAAGAAATACTTACTGTACAAAATAACAGATTTCGGAGAAATTGTAGAAGAGGTTATCAGCAAGAAGGCAGAGCATGGAAAGCAATACAATAGTCTCTAAAAGAACAGGTGGCTGGCCAGAACCTAAAGGATTTTCAGATTATCAGGGGGGGGGGAGGGGGCAGATGGTGGTATTAGAGGAAATAAGGGAATGCATTGAGTGGAGAGGAAAATAACTCTGAAGATCATGTGCCAAGAAAAATAAAGCAGGGAAGAAATGCTGCAGCCCAGAGGAGGGGTAGACATTGTGAAGGAGTTGGAAGACAGCATGAAAACAGAAGTACTAGAAAAGTCTGTCATTTGTTGAGCAAGATAGTATTCTAGATATTGATGGAGAAATGATTTCCAGGTGATTTACGATACATTTTATGCCCTATTTTCTTCTTTCACCCCATTATTTTACACAATTCCTTATGCCAGCAAATCACACAAGTGAGGAAAGATTATGACTTTCCAAGACTTCAGAATATGATGCATGCGTAGTGGCTGATGTTGTGCAAAAACAGCATTCAGTCCAGTGGGGTCTTAGAATAGAACCTGAATCCTGTGCAAATGAGAAGAGGGGGGATTTTCCCAGAAGAAAAAAGCTTTTAGCTTTCTCAGCTTGTGACTCGGAGCCATTGCACGACTTGGTCCGTCTTGAGCCGTACTCTCTGAAAGACTAGAGGCTTGTGCCCTCATTTTCCTCCCCATTAATTCCATCTTATCCTCCTCTAATCTTCTCTGAAAGGGTCAGGAGAGCCCACAGGTGACCAGGAACAAAACAGCCCCCCCTCCTTTCTTCTGCCTAGCCTCCTTCCCACGCTACCAGGGCGTTTGTTCCAAGGGCAGCAATGCCACTCTGCCTGTTGCTTTCTGAGTAGCTCAAGAATGCCCCTGGTTTGGTAATGGAGGAAGAACCATGTGCACCACCTTCTTGGCCATCACAACTCTAATACTGCTGCTACGTCGACACTTCTTCAACAAAGTTGAACCGTAGGTCTCGTCACCCTCCTCTTACTATAGAGAAGCAGTTTTAGCAGCTTTTATGGCAATGAGCCTATGGGTGGGCAGTGTCTGCTTCTCAGTCATAAAGAGCTGTTGTTTGTATGTGTGTTGTTGTTGATGATGTTGTTTTGTTGTTGACTTTTGGAAAGTGGATCTTGAGATATCAAAATGCCTGTTTTTGCTCAGGTTTTCAATCTAATTCCTGAGATAGGGTTGTTGTGGGTTTTTCTTTTATCTCTGGTGCTCAGTGCATATTCTACCCAAACAATTTTATTTCAGTGAGTAGATCTTAGGGATTACATAGAAATGATTCTCCATAGGAGAATGTCAGTATGGCTGTCTAGTAAGCTATATGAAACAGAGTCCTGGTATATTTGGGATGGCACTGCTCAGGGTAGGACATGACAAGGCTTTCAAGATAGGGTTTTCTTTTTGAATTTGTATAATGTTCTTACATTTTCTAACTAGTCTTTGAAGTGATATTTAGCCTGTTGATCTGGGACTGAATTATCAGTCACCATGAATATTTACACACACACACACACACACACACACACAAACACACACACAAATTCAGGTTTTGTTAGGAACATCCACCATCCCAAGGTGAGTTAGGATATTGTTTAAGATGAATTATGGAACAATAAGATGCATTAATGCTTGCATGATGCTTAATCAAGCCATGTTTTTGCCTTCCTTTCCTTAGTAATTCCCTAAAGTTAGATTGAGCAAGGAAGGTGGGATTGTGTGGCAGAGCCTGTATGTGAAAGTTTGAGATGAAATGGAGTGCAGGGTTTCCCTTCTGTGCCAAAACATCAAGCAGAATCTTTTAGATCCCAGTAAAGATACTGAGATTTAGAGTTCCTTGTCATACCATAGAAACACATCCTAAAATGGGCTTCCACATTCAGCTTCTAAAATGCCTTGGTTGTTGACAGTGGTTAGCTCTGCTGTAGGAAATGTGGTTTATTTATTTCCTTTATTTCACTGCATTCATTTAGTTGTAATGTACTGTATAATATTTCAGTCCTGTTGAAACCCAAATCTTCAATCTCTAATAGTTGGGAGAAAAGATAACACCAGTTAGCAATTGGGAAAAAGGAAAATGAGATAAGAAAATATAGGAACAGTAGTGACTTTAAGATAAGACTCTTCTTTTTGAGATTAACTTGTTTTATATTACTCTGATATATGATTTCAGACACCAAGATTTTTACATTTAATTATCTATTACTTACATGGCATTAATTGTAGAAACTGAAAATAACTTCCCAATCAACTACTGTTTTATAATATGCAAATATTTTAATGCGTCTACATGATCTATAATTACTTAAATATTTTCTTTTTTTAAAAAAAAGTAGGAGAAAATTGTGAGATTATGATATGAGAAAACTAAATTTTGGGGAAATAATACTTTTTTTACTGCAAGCTCTTTTAGTGCCAAATTAATACACATAATGGACAATCCAAGCGACATTTGCAGTGGGCTGTATGCAAATGAAAACCAATCCTGCTTTCCAAGTAGGTTGTGTGGCATTTGGATTTTGCAGGGTCAGATTCCGGTTACGGTTTAAGTATCTCTTTGAAACAACTTAGATGTGTGTGGAGTATGCCTATTACTTGTGCCAAATCCCTATAGAGAATAAGGAAGATGTCCTTGACAGAGAGATGCAGGATCGATTGCCTGGGTAAAAGAACTCAAGCACATTTTAACCACAGAATGTCTTGCTAATGTTTGGAAGCAACTCATGCAGGCACCTTGCTGATTCACTATCCTATTAAGAAGAGAGATTGCAGTACAATCAGGATTGTACGATTCTGTTATTAGAGTCAGTCTAAATAAAATTAATTTAGGAATGCAGTGGCTCAGTGGCTGAGACGCTGAGTTTGTTGATCAGAAAAACCGGCAGTTCAGCGGTTCAAATCCCTAGCACCGCGTAATGGAGTGAGCTCCCGTTACTGGTCCCAGCTTCTGCCAACCTAGCAGTTTGAAAACATGTAAAAATGCAAGTAGAAAAATTGGAACCTCCTTTGGTGGGAAAGTAACAGCATTCCGTGCGCCTTTGGCATTTAGTCATGCTGGCCACATGACCACGGAGACATCTTTGCATAGCACTGGCTCTTTGGCTTTGAAACAGAGAGAAGCACCACTCCCTAGAGTCAGGAACAACTAGCACATATGTGCTATGGGAACCTTTACCTTTAATTAAATTAGTTTTAGCTTTCTTGGAGCTGAAGTTTTGGTCTGGTTCACCTAGTGGAGCTGATAATGACTGTTTAATAGAATCAAACCTAGCTGAATTTTCTAAATTAAATTGGAGAAAGTTAAAAAACAAACACAAGATAATTATCTAAAAGATTAGGCCTCTTTTTCTTCCTGGGTCCTACTGAATTCAACAGTAGTTACTCGAATGCTAGTACATATTTTCTTTTTCTTCTCTTCTTCTCATCTACAAAATATCTTGTAATTTCAATGCATTTCAACAATCCAGAACGTAGCTCTGGCCACAAGGCATCTCTATAAGGAGAACTGATCTCTGCGAACAGAACCCTTCCTTCTGGGATAGGTTTGCGTTACAAAGGCACAAAGCTATTTTTCAACTGAAAAATGGTTGATGCTTAAAAGATTCACATTGTTTCAGTCAATTAGAATTCAAAATTGGATATAGTTATCCTTGGTTATATAGATGAGGTGATCGCAAGTCTTTTTCAAAGCAAACTGACAAATGCTGTTTGTAGATTAACTAGCAAGTATCTGGAGTTTTCATTCTGCATATACTGTATCTGCAAAATTGCTCAAGCAAGCAATTATCAGTATTCCTTTCTGTGGGTAATTAGGTAGCAATGGTTTTTGCTCTATTAAAGAATGTGGTGTCAGTTGTTAGCAATTCACTTTTTAAAAATGAAACCAGAGAAGAACAGTGTATTCCCTTAAGAATTTGGAAGTCCCATAAAATGCACAGTGGAGGATCTCATTTGACGTTGCCACCCATCTTCCTTCATTATAGGATGCATCCAGCATAGTTTATATCTATTCTATTCTTTTAACAGCCAGGCTATAGCATGTATGAGAGAAACTGTGTCTGTGTGAGAGAAAGACAGCAGTAGACTTCAAGTCTAAGGAATGAGAAGGTAATGGAGTTGGAACTGGACATTGCTTGTGTCCCAAACCTGGAAATCAGGTAGTCATGATAGTCTTTGAACAAATTCCTTACATTAATCCAAATCTTTATTGTGGTTAGTTCATAGTCATAGTAAAGAAAATGTGTGTTGCATATGTGGGAAATCTCGTCTGCTTCCTTCCGGTGTTTTGATGCATGTGTTTGATACAAGTGAATATAAAATCCTATATTACTGGATAGCAATAAATAGTAAATCTCATAAATGATATGATATGGTGAGCAAGCCTGATCATATATGATTCTATGGGGTGCTCCTCTAAACTTAGTTGTTTGCTTGTGGACATTTCATTACCTAATTAAGTAAAATTATCAGTGCTAGCACCGATAGTGGCTAGCATTATTAATGTTACCTAGTCAGGTAATGAAATATCTGCAAGCAAACAGCCAATCTTAGAGGGCACCAAAGACTCCCCAATTAAACACTGATTGGCATATATTCTCTTCCATTGGATACATCTGGTTAGGAAACTATGAGGAAATGTCAAGCTACCTACTCCTGGGAGTTATAAAAGCACCCCAGGTTGCATATAGAGTTTGTTTGCCAAGACGTATTAACTTCATTTGATCTGTCTGTATAAATCTCAAGGAATCAAGTTTAAGTCAAGGAATATTTTTTTTAGTCACACAACAGTAAGCCAATCCCATATTTTTCTAGTGTAATGTTTAGATTCAACTCGGGTAATTAATTTATGATGTAGTGTTTGATGCAAAGCTACCCAGTTGAATTAATTTAATAAACAATGGTTATCTTAATCATCCATGAGCAATGATTGTCCAACCTCTTCTTAAAAGCTGATGACTGAGATGGCAGTCTGGCCCATTGTTTTAAAGCTCTTTGCGTCAAGAAGTTTTTCCTTATATTTAAATGAAACATATTAGTAAATATGTGTTGTATTAACAAGCGGTTGTACTAGAATGCAACCCAAATCAGCTCTTCACCTTTAAAATACTAAATAGTCTGAGCTCTAGTGACTTTCTGCAGCAGCCCTATAGGAAACACAACATGTGATCAGCACAAGAGATGTGCTTAGTCAGGACTTCCTCCTTCCTTTCTCCTACTAGTTTTCATTTTGCTGTTTGGGAAATGTTTGTCAAAACATTAAATTATTTAATCCCCTCTTCCTTTCCTTCTCCTTTCACTATCTTTTTCAAATACACAACTGTGGGGGGAGAGGAAGAGATGTGTGCTATCCATGTTGGTTAACACTTCTGATTAAGCAGCACAGTAAAACAATAGGCAATCAACAGAAATTATGTGACTGAACCCATCTTTCCTATGTTATGTTGTCCGTCTCATTTCCTTTTGCTGTTTTAAGAGCTTTTTTCTCTCTTTGATCTTTGTAATTATGGAGTTGAACAACCCCTCTCTCTGGGCAGAGATCTGAATTAATGCACCTCAATAGATGGCTATCTAACATCTCTTTCAGCATATCCAGCGAAGGGAAGCCTACAACTTCTCTGGCTAATTGGTTCCATTCTTAAACTGTTCTTAATATTAGAAAGCTTTTGTCCAAACATTCAGTTGGAACTTCAAACTTCACCCATTATGTAATTTCCTGTAATCTAGAATGAAAAAGAACCTTCTGTGTGGAGAAGATCATTTTCTTACCTATAGAAATCCTGAAAAGAAGATAATGAAAGTTTCTGCTTGTTATCAGTCAGATGAATAGGGCACTTTCATGATGGAAGATTTTAAAAATTATTTTGGATTTCAATCTAGACATTGATAATATTTTTAAAGAACAGGTCAAGAATATGTCTTATACAACTATAACTGTGAATAGCATGTCATGCAGTCAGTCATTGCACTAAGATGTCTAGAGTTTTTCTATATCTGCGCATTATTCACAAATGATTTACAGATTGTATACATTGACTGAATTTTATATATTTAGTGCAGTTATTTTCCAGCTGCAGAAAGAGAACATTATGAAGGACTGTGTACATGGTGGAAATTTGCCCTTAATCATCAAGAGTATAGCTTCTTGAAAGAAAAGACTGAAGGAATGTTTCTATTTCTAATGAATTACAGTGCAAGTATCAAATTTGGAAATGCCCACTGTTACACAAGTTGTTTTTTAAAATTTCTTTTAAAATTCAGGATTATGTACACAGTTTGCTCTGCTCTGAACAGATTTTCTTTCTAGATGAACAGCTAAGAACATAACAGGAAAGAAAACAGCTGCTAGCATTAATGATAATGCTTAAAATCAAGGAAGCTGATGGACTGACCCACCAAATAGTGCTACCTATTGCCATACATAATGATTTAATACCTGCTTTTCTTCTTTTTCTGTGAGGATAAAATGCCTATTTTTAGAATATAATTATTATTTTTCATTTGAAACCAGATATTAGCTGTCTCCAGTAGTAACTCATGCATTGACTGCTTATCTGTCACTTTCCTTCCTTAGGTTGATAAACGTGTTCTAAATCCATCTCTAGTTTCTGACAAGAAAGCTATTTTATTCATTTTCACTTCCTAGTGAGGTTTTTAATGTGCCATCTGCTTGCCTCGTTCACAGGATTTTATAGCGAATCCAGACATTGCCATATTCCACTGGTCATTCTCCAATGTATTCTCACCTGTTTTCTATCCATAGAGCAATGTATCCTAAATTGAACATTTGAACATGTTCTTTTGTTTCTGCCAGAACATCTGTACATCTTGTTCAATATAAAGAAAGCAGTTACATGTTATGTTTATGGGAAAACAGTCAAGCCCATGTTAGAATGGTTTGAAAATTCATCCTTGTTCAAGTGGCTATGGAGATAGGAATGAAGGACATGCTGAATGGGTTCTTCTCCTTCCTAAATGGGCAGTTTTAGTTGGTAGGAAAAGCAGGGGTGAAATTCAGCAGGTTCTGGAGAACTGGTAGCGGAAATTTTGAGTACTTCAGAGAACCGGCAAATACCACCTCTGGCTGGCCCCAGAGTGGGGTGGAAATGACGACTTTGCAGTATCCTTCCCCTGGAGTGGGTGGGAATGGGGATTTTACAGTATCCTTCTCCTGCCATGCCCAACAAGCACACCCACATAACTGGCAGTAAAAAAAATTGAATTTCACCACTGGGGAAAAAGGAACGGTTGAGCTGTCTTCCATTCTGATTTGGGATACCAGCAAGTTTGACTCTTTCTCCCTTGTTGTTTAATGTAGATGACTGGATAGTCACTGAGACAGGTGGTCAAAAAATAAGTATTAATATATGACTGATATTCAATTATACAGCTGTTACCTTTGGTTGCAGTTACTATTCTATTCTGGCATCTAAAAACTGTTAGGGTCTGGATGTGGAGAAACAGGTTGATACTTAATCCCAGCAAGGCAATTGTAGGGTATAGGGAAGGTGATTACTCCAAAGGAAGCCCATCTGGTGAAGCAAGTTAAAAAACAAGGGCTGCCCTTAGACTCAGCAACATCTGCTGGAAGAGAAGTAGGAGGTCATGGCCAGGAGTCTTTGCACTAGTTCATCTATCTAGTACCACTTTCAGCCATTCCTGGAATGGGAGCTTTGCTGATGGTGCGTCATATCCTTATCACTTCCAATCTGCACTGGGCTGTTGCAGTTCACTCAGTATGGAGCTATCCTTACAGTTGGTTCTAAATACAGCAGCCCAGATAGATACCAGCTTGATTCAACTTATCCAGGTGCCATATTGGCTGATATAAATTCAAGATCCTGGTTATTACTATTAAAGGTCTCTACTATTTTAGTCCTGGGTAGCTCTAAGACCACCTGCTCTAGGTGAAAACTACCCATCCTGTGAGATCTATGAGGGAAAGCATCTTTCAGATCCTATCTCTGGAGAAATGTTGTCATCAGGGATCTCAAGATAAGGCTTCTTGTTCCCCTCTCACTTTCCTATGGAATAATATTCCCCTAAAATAAGAGTAGTGCCTCCTTAAAAAAAATTTTTTAATTTATTTGTATGCCGCCCTTTTCCCTAAGGGGACTCAGGGCGGCTCACAACTCAAGGGAGGGAAAAACAAACAAAGTTACAGAAAACATAAAACCATACATAGTTAAAAAACACAACAATCATACCATTTGAAGTGGGGCAGCGAGTCTTTAGCCCCAGGCCTGTCGGAACAGCCAGGTTTTAAGGGCTGTGCGGAAGGCCTGGAGGGTGGTGAGGGTACAAATCTCCACGGGGAATTCGTTCCAGAGGGTCGGAGCAGCCACAGAGAAGGCCCTCCTCCGGCTAGTCGCCAGTCGACACTGGGCGGCTGATGGAATTCGGAGGAGGCCTAGTCTGTGGGATCTAATTGGTCTAGTGGAGGTAATTGGCAGTAGGCGGTCTCTCAAGTACCCAGATCCAAAACCATGAAGGGCTTTGTAGGTGACAACTAGCACCTTGAAACGTACCCGGAGATCAACAGGCAGCCAGTGCAGCTCGCGGAGGATAGGTGTTATGTGGGTGAACCGAGGCGCACCCATGATCGCTCACGCGGCTGCATTCTGGACAAGCTGAAGTCGCCGAATACTCTTCAAGGGCAGCCCCATGTAGAGCACGTTGCAGTATTCCAGTCTAGAGGTCACAAGGACACGAGTGACTGTTGTGAGAGCCTCCCGGTTCAGGTAGGGACGCAACTGGTGCACCAGGCGAACCTGGGCAAATGCCCCCCTGGTCACAGCTGACAAATGATGTTCAAAAGTCAGCTGTGGGTCCAGGAGGACTCCCAAGTTGCGGACCCTATCTGAGGGGTGTACTGTTTGACCCCCCCAGCCTGAGAGATGGAACACTTGGCCAATTAGTAGGAGGGAAGCACAGCAGCCACTCGGTCTTATCTGGGTTGAGTACAAGCTTGTTAACCCCCATCCAGTCCCTAACAGCCTCGAGGCCCTGGCACATCACTTACATTTCTGAAGATTTCGGTTCACCCGGCTCTTCCATAGGATTTGGGGATGGAAAGGAATTGTGAAGAGTACAATGCCAGTTATTGGTCAGGGGTAGTTTAATATTTTAGATTTTTTTGGTATTTATATCATTTTAATTACTGTATGTAGGGATAATAAATTGCTCAAAGCCTTGCTTGATTGGAGCTAATTTTCCAATTCTAAAAAATAAGTAACTAAAGTTGAATTAGCATAGAAACATTTTAAAAGAATACAATTATTTCAAAACAACTTATTACAATGATTTAATAAACATATGCCCATATATACACATATCACACCATTCCTGTTGAGGATAAGCAACATTATCAAAGCACAGAAAAAGAATAAGAGACACCCAAATGAATTGAAGTTGTAAGATAAGGAAAATAAATAGATGCAATTCATTTACACTCTATCTCTCCATAATTTATAACTTTGCTTCCATAAATCCACACATGCTTTATACGCTATCTTTGTCCTTTAAATCAAAAGCCTCATTCATTTTCTCTATATGACTAAGCCACAGCATACTACTTCTTTTTTTAAAGTGTCATGCTTGGGCATATGCAAACTTACTTTCCTTTAGTGAAAATAAAGTTTTAATAAATGAATTCAAGCATTTTCTGCCCAATCTTAAAACTTCTCCGGAAGAACTAAGAAATTCACCTTCTTCTTGCCATAACCATCCATTTCTTCTGTCTCAATACCAGCAATCTTTGAGGCTCTTAAAAGAGGTGCTGCTTTGCCAGATGCACTCCCAGGCAAAGACTTTGTTTCTTTTATGTGATAGTCTATGGGGAAATTAAATGCCATAAGCAGGTGGGGTGAGGGGAGAATATACTGAGGGAAAACAGTTTTAGAAAACAGATAGGACAGCATGGCGTAAGAATCGAGGGTGAGATTAATTTCAGGGTGTTGGGATAAAATGCCTGTCAAGAACCACTTACATTGTCTAAGGGGCAGTCTGTACAAACAATTCTGTACTGTCTGTACTATCTTTTTTGGGGGGGAGGGGTTGAATAACATTTGAAACATTTTTATTCAACACAGAATAATGTAAACAGTGTTAATTTTAAGAAAGATCTTGACATCTTTGGTCAGGCAATACCTGTCTTCAGCCCCACCAATATTCTAAGCATGTTTTTAAGTCCTGTCGGTCTCTTAATCAAGCACAATGTTACATTACACCATCTCTGGATACTACAGAATAAATGTAATAAGCAACATTTTATCTGTTAATTATTTTATCTGCTGTTACAATGGAAGATTTTAATGTTTTCCAATGTTTTCATTTTGTAAGCTGCCCAGACTCATTTGATACAAAATGTGTAGCAAATAAATTTAACAAACAAACAAACAGCTCTTACTATTCTGGTGGAATATTATGCCAAGTCCAAAGCATTTTGGTTATCAACTAACATGACAGAAGTGCAGAAAGAAAGAATATTAACTGCTCTCTACCTCTAGATTTAGGATTGGCCTAAAAACATTTCAAGTATTTGAGGCATGGCAGTGTGTTGGGGATTCTTTAAATCATGAGTCCACTCCATCTTGCTATGTCTAATAATATTAAACGTCAGGGGATGTTTAATTCATATGAAAAGAGTCTCTCATAAAGACTGACAAGGAGGAGACGAGACCTGAATAGTAGATTTCCTCTCCACCATTGGTGGAGAAGAATTTTCTAACTTCAGTTACAGAAATACTACATATCCTAAAGTTACTAAAACTTTTTCTATCAAAATGTACCTTAAACAGATAAATTACTCAGACAAAAGAGGTTTGGGTTATAAAATCATACCATAATGATGTGAAGAAATTCCATTGGCAATGTTCCAGTTTATTAGAAAAATCTCTTTGGAATATGTATTTGGGATGTTGTGGTTGATAATGCTGCAGCAAGCAACCCCCATTGAAAAAGCCTTAAAAGGTCTTTTAATTGAATTCATTCATTAGATCAAACTGGATTTGTTCCAAAGAAACTCGTGTTGGATAAGCTAAATTTTGAATATATTGATAATACAAGTAAATTGATAATAAAAATTGATAATAAAATTTTAAATAATAAAAAATATTTTTAATCATAAAAAAGGAAGAAGGTAGCTATGATTTCTCTTAATACAGAGAAAGCATTTGACAATTTAGAGTGGCCTTTCAGTGATTCCAGAGAAGATGAACTGTGGTTTGAATATAAAGCATAAAGAATAAGAAACCAAGACCCAGGAAAATGGAGTCTTGTCAGAAAAATATAGCATAACAAAGAGTGAAGAACATGTCTGCCCGTCTTCTTTTTATTTCTACTGGTATTGGAACTATTTCCAAGGAAGGCATACTAAGAAAATTAAAATAATAATAATTAAATTGGCGAATGAAGAACACAAACTAAAATCACAGGCAATAATATTGCACTTAAAGTTACTCATCCAAAGAATTGCCTAGAATTAATGATGGAACATATATAGGAGTACAATTCAATCTTAGGATATTAGATTAATAAGATTCAAATCATATGAAATTTATCTGAAGAAAAAATGCAGTATCTTCAGCAAATCACAGGTTCTAATATCATTGCTAAAAAGACAAGCACAGGGAAATCCTGTACAGTCCTGAAGTGTGAGCTAATAAAAAACAAACAAACAAATATTTGCTTTACCAAAACAATAATTACTTTTTTCAGAATAATTATTCACACACTTGGAAAAGCCTGATGGTGGCTATTTTAAGATGGAGAAATCCAATATAATTATTTATAGGAAGATCTGCAATGGTAAAAACGAATATTTTATTAAGAATTGAAGACAAGGTATTAAATGAATTAAATGGCAGAAAAATATTTTATATAAAGCAATACAAGACTGAAGAACAAGGAGAATTGTATATATATAGACAGCAAATATTAAGGCATTTCATGAAGCAGATTTCATCAAATATCACAAGAATGTAAACAGATAAGGAAGAGAAAAGCAGAACTTAACAGATCTGGCCAGCATTACTTTTTCAAAATGCAATTACTATTTTACAGGAGAATTTGTCAAGGAAAAACAGACTTACTTCTTGTCTTTTACTTGTTACATCACATGTTAAATTATAATTCCTACCTTAAATTATTCAAACTGGGGGAGAAAAAGCAGGTTAACAGATGTGAATTGCAGCTTATCTTAAATATTCCCCGTGGATTTTAGGAAATTGATATATTTTTGTAAGTAGGATGATATTTTGGATTGAGATAACATCAAGATTGGAGAAGCTAAAAGGCAAGAGAACATTTTTACTCACAAAGGACAAAGCAATGCCAACCAAAATATCAGCAGGAATTTATTCTGGTTAGAGATGTAAAAAAATTTCTTCTATTCAGTTGTGTCCAATTCTCAAAGACTGCCTGGACTCATCTTTGCAGTTTTCTTGGCAAGGTTTTTCAGAAGTTGTTTGACATTGCCTCCTTCCTAGGACTGAGAGAAAGTGACTGACCCAAGATCACCAGCTGGCTTTGTACCTAAGGTGGGACTAGAACTCCCACTTTTTAGCCATAATACCATAACCACTACACCAAACTAGCTCTCTAGAGAACAATACAATTAGACATCAAAATAACCTTTTCAACAAATGTCAGATTTGTCCTTGACCTCTACCTAAACAATTACAGTAATTGCTAAAGTTGCAATGGCTATGGAGTGAGCTAAGCAATTTTCATAATAGCATTTGTGATAGACAATTAGTGGGCAATTAGTGATTCTTTACTACTGGTATATTGCAATTGAATTGATCTGGAGAAAAGAATAAGTTATGAGAAAAATTTGCATGAAGGAAAGTCTTATTCCAATGAATTTAGTAAGAGTTTATACAATTAGTTTTTATATTATATTTTGTTCTCAGCACATTCTATCTCTTCCCTGCAATTTGGAGAACTGGCAAATACCACCTCTGGTTGGCCCCAC
Source organism: Thamnophis elegans (assembly GCF_009769535.1). Classification (NCBI taxonomy): domain Eukaryota; kingdom Metazoa; phylum Chordata; class Lepidosauria; order Squamata; family Natricidae; genus Thamnophis; species Thamnophis elegans. Next base: position 55,996,190 of record NC_045542.1, read on the forward strand.
CCTCCTGCCCCCCGCCATTCCCTGTTCTATATTCCCTTGGTTTTTAGCTCAGCTGATTCGCGTGGCCGTGTCTCACCAGCGCTGAAACCAAGGGCGGTTTTTGAGTGTTGCGCATGCGCACAAAGTGCTCTCTCATAGAACCGGTAGGAAAAGATTTGGAATCCCACTGATGAACATCCCCAAACAACTTCATCCAGTTCTCCAAAACATAGCTACATTTATAGCCTATTGCTGCTAGTTCCTGCTCTGCCTGTTGAACTTGACTCTCAGCAAATTTTCTATTAAGTTTCCCAGTGACAATTAATTATTTGGAATATGGGTGTTTGCAATCGGCTGTCAAAGTTCTCAAAGTTTGCTCAAAGCTCTTTTTATAACTCAGTCAATGTTATCAAACCAAACGAGAGCATGAGCATGAGAAAATGGATTGGGCCCACAGTACAACTTTTTAAGCACTCTCCCACTGTGCTTCTGATCCTGATTCCTATTTAATTCCATTCTAATTGGTCAGAACTAAAAAAAAAATCTTACTTACCATACTATTTGATCACTCCTTGAGCCTTATCACAACCCCTTCAGATTGCAAAGTACAGGTAGTCCTCAAGTTACAACAGTTTGTTTAATGATTATTCAAAGTTACAATGGCAGTGAAATAAGTGACTTTCGATCATTTTTTACATGACAATTGCAGCATCCCCATGGTCACGTGATCAAAATTCAGACGCTTGGCATAAGTATGACGATTGCAGTGTCCTGGGATTATATGATCATGTTTTGCGACCTTCTGACAATCAAAATCAATGGGAAGCTAGATTCACTTAACAACCTTGGCACTAACTTAACAACTCCAGTGATTCACTTAACAACTGTGGGTACGAAAGGTTGTAAAATGGGGTAAAACTCACTTAACAAACATCTCACTTAGCAACAGAAATTTGGAGCTCAATTGTGGTTGTAAGTCAAGGACTGTCTGTATGCCCAACTGTGATGACTCTCCTGGACGATTCCACAGATACCTCGCTAGATGTCAGCTCAGGGGAGGATGAACCGGTTTGTGGCATGTCAGGGACCTGAGTTAATTGATGGCTCTGAGCAGCTGTCTGGAAGGGATTTGGCAGAGGCTACAGCTGGGGAAAGCATGCACTTGCAGCTGGTCAGTAAGGAGGAGGAGGAAGAAGTGCCTTCTACTCCTGATCAAAGAACACGTAGGGCAGAGAAAAGGTAGAAGCAGGCTACTCGAGAGGAGAAAGTCTCTTGAAAGTCTCTTGAAAGTCTCTTGTAATGGCGTTAATTATTTTGCACTGATCCATATAAAATAATATTCTGTACTCAGTCCCTAGAACAATTTCCATTTGTTCGATGTATTCAGAATTCCCACTTTTTCCTTTGAATTGCAATGAACAGTAAGGAAAATTCATTTTCCATAGTGCTGTTCTTGAGAATAATGATACAAGTAGTCCTTGACTTCAACCAGAAAATTTAGTGACTGTTTGAGATTACAATGGCACTGAAAAAAAGTGACAGGACTGTTTTTCACCTTTACAACCATTGTAGCATCTCCATGGTCACATGATCAAAATTCAGACGCTTGGCAACTGACTCATATTTATGACAGTTGCAGTGTCCCGGGGTCATGTAATCACCTTTTGTGATCTTCTGACAAGCAAAGTCAATAGGGAAGCCAGATTCACTTAACTGTATTACTAATTTAACCTCTGCAGTGTTTCATGTAACAACTATGGCAAGAAAGGTTGTAAAATGGGGCAAAACTCACTTAACAACTGTCTCGCTTAGCAACAGTAATTTTAGGTTCAATTGTGGTTGTAAGTTGAGGACTACCTGTATAGTTAAAGGTGATATCAAGACTCCTTCTGTGTTGCTGCTGAAACTGGAAGCCTAGGGCCATCACAGACTCCCTGAAACTAAGTCCTTCCATCAGTGTTCTCAATATTAGTGGGACTTAACAAGATTAGCTATTGTTAGTTTGCTCTTTTGTTGTATTGTTTTCCTCTTTTAATCTTCTTAGTGAAAGAATGCAATGTAAGCTGCTCAGAGTCCTTCTGGATGGAGCACACAAACCAAAATAATAAACGGTGATGCTTGCCATCTCTTTAATCTGTACCAGTGAGAAGTCAAGGAGTGTTCTCCTTCATATATTGATAATCTAATGAGGCCCCTTTGACACAGGAAGGCAAATGTGACTTCCAGAGATTTGATTTTCAATTCCTATCAGTCCATATAAGCATCATTACTGGTAAAGGATTGTGAAAGCTGCTAGTCCCAAAATCTAGAAGGTAGTAAATCTTTCCCTGACCTACAAAAATCTGAAATTAACCAAAGTTCTCAAATGCAAAGTGTCAACTCGCAAAGCATTTCCATGTCTGTTATCGAGGGTTTATATATATATATATAATATATATATATATATATAATTATTATAATTAAAATCTATAATTAGGGCATCTTTCTGAAACCTGACACAAAGTATATTGTAAATCCAACTTTATCTTTCAGTCCTATCTGGCAAAAGCTGATTACACTCCCATCTTGTGTGCAATAATATACAGAAATTGTATCAGTCAATGAGCTAGGATCCTGATGATAAACACAAATATTTTAGCACAGGATATGGCAGATAGGGTTGTAGGCACTGCCAGCAGTGTAGAGTGGTGGTAGCATCTGATTCATTGGAAGCTGCCCAGAGTTGTTTGAAAGATGGGTAGCTATACGAATGTTTTAAATGAATAAATAAATGCCATCATAATGAAAAGCTGTTTCTTATTGCTGTCCAAAATAATAGATTCTCTTTCCCCCCCCAAACTTCAGAGAAACAACGGAAGAACCCAAGGAGACTAAATCAGATTCTTCTAAAAGGTAACACGGTCCATTTATATAAATGTCATTCATTTTGATAATGTTTTCATAGCAGAAACTCCTGACCAGTAAATATTACTGTGACCATTCCTATTTAGACCCATTAATAGTATTAAACAAAGCTTGCTGCAATTTTCCATCCTCAAAGCAAGCACTGTTTGGTTTAATAGGACCTATTTCTGAGAAGATTCTAACAGAATTAAGCAGTTAATTATACAGAATTAGAATGATTTACCAGCATTAAGCTGTGAGTAGTCTAGTTTTAAACATCCTGAAAGGCAGAAAGGCCCCATCTTAAATATTTAGTTGCAGTGAATATACAGTAACCTGTATTATGTTTTGTATTTCTCTACAGAGAAGCAGGAAATTGACTCTGGTCCTGCACAGTATAGAAATGGAAGAGAAACATGTTTCCCTGTATTATAGTATCACCTGGTGGAAAATTCATAACCTGTTATTGACTATATCATGGTAAGTGCATGGTAAGAGAATAGGTGGCACTTCTGGAATAATAGTTTTTAGGCGTATTGCTCAAAGGACAATGACTTCATTCACATATGTCCTAAGTCATAATGTGATTTATTTGGCTTTGGATTAAGATGTTGAATGAATCCTACTATTGAAGTGTGGCTTGTTTGTGGTTTGCCATGTTGTCTGAACCCAACTAACTCTGGTTTAACATAAATGATTATTAAGAAATTTGGGTAAGGTGTGAACTCAGTGCGTAGTAATAGCATTTTTTTCTCACACAGCGCAGATAAAAGCAAAGTGTATAAAAATTACCAAAGACAGATAATATTGTTTGGTCTTCCTGAAAAAGTATGTGAATACTTTATTATGTCAAAATCAATGAAAGTGTCCAAGAGCCTCCATCCTTATCCATGAAGGATATGCTGTAATGGGACATGCATATGACACAATGTACAATATATTACATATTTGCATGGTGACATCATGTTACCAGGATGTGCAAGATGAAATCAAAGCTAAAGGAATCCAGATAACTAGAACATTTTCTGTTCCCTGTTTTTTAAATTTATATGTTGCCCATCTGATAAAGTGACTCTTAGTCTCTTTAACCCACATTTCCCCACCAAATCAGGCTAAAAATGTACACTAATCTTATTTCTATATTTCCAAATTGTAGCCACCCATCTCACAAAACAAGTATTGATTACTAATCAGTAGCAATACCCTATTTTATTAATAAGCATCACAATTCCACAATGAGACACAGCAAATTCTTAACCAACTTTGGAAGAGAAAGGACAATTTTCTTTCCACGGTTTTTCAAAGGCAGAGATCACAGTCCAATTAAGTAGGGAAGGCCAGCAGTAGTCCCATTTGGGTCACTGTCCTGCTGGCCAGAAGGCCAGCAGGACAATGACCCAAAGGGGACTACTGAGGAACGTGAACCCCAAAGTCTGCATTGGTAGAATATATTTTTAAAACATTTTTCCAGCTCTCATTTTCAGTTATTTGCTCTTGCTACAGCTTTGATGATGCTCCAATAATCTGTGTTGATCCAGGTTGTATCATCTACAAAAGGTTCTATCTTTGAAAACGGACAGAATTTTAAAAAAACTTGTGGCCCCAGTTGAGCCCAACATTTCTGTGGTTAAGCGAAACATTTGTTAAATGATTTTTGCCCCATTTTATGAACTTTTTTTGCCACAGTTTTTAAGTGAATCATTGCAGTTCGGTTAGTAACACAGTTGTTAAGTGAACCTGGCCTCCCCATTGACTTTGCTTGTCAGAAGGTCACAAAAGGGGATCATGTGAGCCCAAACACCGCAACGGTTATAAATATGAACCAATTGCCAAGCATCCAAAATATGATCATGTGGCCATGAGGATGCTGCAATGGTTGTAAGTGTGAAAAACGGACACAAGTCCCTTTTTTCAGTGCTGTTGTAACTTTGGTCACTAAACGAACTGTCGTAAGTTGAGGACTACCTGTACTATTTCTCTTTCTTTGAGCCATCCATTTAACAAACAAGCAGCTCACCAGTGGATGGTTCACTCATTCCCTTCAGGTAGAATAGTTTCACTCCAGCTTTGAAATAGCTCAGATGAGTAAGGACTACCACTCCATTTACCTGGCTCCAATTGTAGGGGGGGGGGAGGCAAAGAAAGCCCCAGCATTTCAACAGTTTACAGGTTGAAAAACATACTCCAAAAGAGAAAAAAAAGCCCAGTAGGAAGGGGGGTTATTTTTTTAAAAAAATGTTTTGATCAGTTGCGGACTAGGAACTGTTTATATATGAGGCAAGTGTGGTACTCACCACACTTTTGAACCACAATGGGGTAACAGATCAGTGGTGGGTTCCGGATCCCAGCATGCATGCATCCTTATCTCTTGTAACGCCTCTGCAAGCCTCTGCGACACTCCAGCTGCTTGGCGGAGCGTTGTGCAGGCGCTGTGTACTCTGTGCATGTGCACGGAAGCGCCAAAGAGCTCAAATACAGGTAAGGAGCTCAGGTGGGCCAGTAGGCCCTCAGGAGCACCGGAACAGAATGGTACCCGGTGCTCCAGGCAGGCACCAGTACCACTTGCAACCCACCACTGTAACAGATTCATCAGAAATTAGGCAGCTACTTTTGACCAAAGGCAATGTAGGGACTTTTATTTTAAAGCTGATTGCTCTGCTTTCATCGATGTGCCTTTGGAACACTTCACCTCTGTAAATAGCAATATTTCCAGATATATTATGATAAACCAAGGCAGATAACTATTTTTACAATGCTAACCACCAGCATCAATAAGAGGCTGGTTGCACAAATAACCAGATCAATTAAAATTTGAGTAGGTTATATATCTTGCTTCCTTAGGTTCAGCTTATCACTCTTGGAACGTGGCCTCTGAATGGGATGGAATTCAGCAGCCCAAGAAAAATGGCAGAAATAAGGCGGGGCCCAGAGGGGAAGCAGCATTTTTGCAGCACTGCACAGTAGCCAATCACAGTCAAGACAGTTGTGGACAATCCAGCGAGGCAACTAGAAAACCAGTTGGTTATCTCAACTTTTTTGGAAAGTGGAAAACCCTGGTTTTGAGACAGTGATGGAAAACAGGATGGAGGTTGCATTTGCTGCAGCCTGGTGTGGGATGAGGTTGAGAACTACAGCGGAGGTGGTATTCAGCAAGTTCCGACCAGTTCTGGAGAACCGGTAGTGGAAATTTTGAGTAGTCCGGAGAAATGGCAAATACCACCTCTGACTGGCCCCTCCCCCATCTATTCTCTGCCTCCCGAGTCCCAGCTGATCAGGAGGAAATGGGGATTTTGCAGTAAGCTTCCCCTGCCATGCCCACCAAGCCACGCCCACCAAGCTGTGCCACACCCACCAAGCCATGCCACGCCCACCAACCAGTGATGGGGACCAGTAGTAAAAAAATTTGAATCCCACCACTGAACTACAGCATATATTCTGGTCTCCAAAAAAAGCAGGTGGGGATTAAGCTCATGCTGGGGCATGCGGGAAGTGTCACACCTACTGTTGCAAAACCTGATCTTGTCTCAATGAGCATTATGCTTTATACCAGGCAGAGGTTCCAACCAGGAAAAAAAAATCTCAAGAAGGTATTTTAAAAACTATTTGTAACCATGGCCATTGTTTTCCAGTAGAGTTCGGGGAAGAAGAAATGAAGTCACTGCGCCTTTAAGTTGCAAGACAGAAAAAGGAAGCCACAAGTGGCAAAAAACGCAGCATTAAGATCTCCTGCAGAAACATGCTGTTGCAAAGTAATGGGAAGAGATACCCTGGAGGAAACATTTTCCATGGCCTAAATTGAGAAAATTACATGTGTTGTGGTTTTAATTTTTTCCCAAGATGTAAATCCCTAATGAAATAAAGAAATAAATAGTCCCATGAGCCCAACAAAAGTCAAAACACTTGAATTATTCTTGGATCAACAAGGAGTACAAGCTACCAGATGAAACGGAGGATTTACTCGTGTGACTGGAGTTTTCAGTCACTCAACCATTTGATGGCATGTTTTGGGCACTATGAGGTGTTTCAGTATTCATGTGAAAGCATGTTGGGTACTATACATATGAATTTGGAAGGGTTCACATATGAACTTGTGAACAGGTCCAATTCCTTTGTCATGCCCTCTTCCTGCACATGATAGTTTCTTCCTTCCTTTCTCAGTTAAAGATATGTAGCTTGCAGATTTGGCAGAAACAGCAAACTATATTTTACATAAAGATAGGAATGGTGGCTAAGTACATATTGGTGACTGGATACATCTACAGACTTTTTGAAATGGGGAAAATCAACTTGAGGTTTATGGTTTTGACGATTGGACAGGATAGATAGATTAGAAAGAAGAAAGTCATAATCTGAAGAAGAGAGATATAATTTTAGAAAGAGGAGTTAGAATATAATTGTACTTGTAACAGCTGTGAAGAATATTGGAATCTATCTTTATACCTTTCTTTTTTCTACTTTCTTCAATTATTGCACTTTTAGGGTTTTTTCTTTTATTTTTCTTTAAAAACTCCTCTGTTCTATCTAGTGTATATAAGTTCTTCTAATTACTATTCTTGAAACTTTTAATAAAAAGTATATTTGAAAAAATGGACTGGTGGCTGGGAAAAATAGTGTGATAAAAATGCAGACAAGAAGTCAAAAAGCTCAGGTACTTAAGGCCTAAATTCAACCAGGATGTTACATGCAAACATCTAGTTTGCTAACTTTGGATCTCAGTTTCCTTATATATAAGAAATATGTCAGGCACAAGGAACCAGAATGACACCGTGAGCTGATCAAAGTTATTTATTTATTGTTGCATGCCTATTTGCAGAAATCTGACTGCATTTTCTTGAGAACTGCCAGATAAGACTTCAGGCTTCTGCACCACTTCCTGCTGTGCAAGAATTCTAAGCTTAGTCCCCTCTTCACACTTCTACCCACTCTAGCTGGAGGTTCCACCACAAATAATAAATACTGCTCCAACTTTCCCCAGCCTAGACCAGAGCACCTCCATATGGTTGGAACAGACCATCAAGTTGATCAGATCCCAAACATTAATTCCACTTTCTCTAACTTGCTGCATTCTAGAACGGATGTACCTAAAATCCCAAGTCAATGGGGTCATGCTACTGGAAGTACTGGGAGTTGTAGTTGCAACATAACTAGAACTATCACATGGAAGAAAAGCCATTAGCAATATGGCACATTCCAGAACTGGTGTTTGAATGATGGGAAGACTATTTTCTTACAAAAATGAAAACAAGGGAAGAAAGACTACCAAGACATCCAATACAGGGATTTAAAAAATAGAGATGCATAGCTAGGTATCACTCAGCTAATACATGTTCACACTCAACTAGGAAACATTTGACCCAGATATTTGCCCTGAATTCACTTTGCTCAGAGCCATTGAAATGTAAAATCTAAACAGCAGCTAGAAGAGCAATACCACTCAGCAGTGGGAGTACTATTCATGTTAGTTCACCATTTGCTTAAGAGAATGGAAGAACTAAAGTATCTTTAGGGAAGGCTTGAATTGTTTCCACTCGAGATTTATACAGCGGTGCTAAAGTTTCACGGATCCAGAAGACAGGTTAACTTTTGGAAGGAGTAAGCACATTCTGAATGCAGTTGAGGGCATGTCATGAATACCTTAACAAAATGGTATCAAGGGTGTGATCTCTTCCTAAAAGGGTTGCCATGGTGACAGTGCCCAACTGCAAAGTACCTATCAGCCAAAAAGCAGGCAAATGAGGTTCCCCATCATCTTTCTGGGCCCCAATTATGGTATGGGATAATCCTGTATACTTTCTGCGTTTTCTCTATGTGTATAGACTGCATTATGTACAATCAAATTCCTGTAATGCTAGAGTCTACTGCATTTGCTTTCAGCAAGCCAACTTATTTATTTTGAATTAAAATTTTTTTAAAGATCAAAGGGAGCAATAACACTAGCAGGAAAATGACTCCGAGTACGACATTTCCTGATATATACCGTAGTTTGTAAAGATTGGAGGAAGTGTTTGATCGTGAGGCAATAGAGATCATACATAGTAAATAATATAAACTCCAAGAAGTAGTTAATAAAGCTTACATTTCAGTTCTTACATTTTCCTAACTTTTCTTTAACTCAGGATTTTTTTTTAAAAAAAAAAACTTAATGACTAGCAAGTTCTTGTAATAAGATTTTCTTGCTCCTCTAGGAACATTTCATTAAGTCTTTACAACTCCCATTCCATATCCTTAATGAGGTTTTTTGGTCCGGAAATAATGTCTGTCATCAAAATCACTTCTCTGTTGGGGCCTTCTTCATTTTTGTAGCTGATTACTAGCAAACACAGAGAGAGGGGAGGACAGAAGGAGCACCTAATTAAAGAGAGGCTGGGAATAGGGAACAGAAGCTGAAAAGGCTGAAGGAAGAGAAATTCTATGAAGTAGAAATATGACTGGTCAACTCTGGACCACGGAAGCTTATAAACAGACTTTGGAAAGGTTGGTGAAGCCTAAGAGAAGTACTTTGCATTGTCTTTGTAACATTTCCTGTATTTTGCAGCTTTATCATACTTTAAGGCACAGCATTCATATCCCATTAAATTAGAACAAATTGATGATCAGAAAAATGTTTTTATGATTCCATGCTAGTTAATTTAAATGTTGTGTGTGTATATACCAGGGGTGTCAAACCCAAGGCCTGCGGGCTGGATCTGGCCCATGGGGTATTTAAATCCGGCCCATGGGGCTGGCCTGGAAATATGAAAGGACAAGCCTGCGGTGCCTCTGGTGCAGGGGGGGTTCCTGCCAGTTCTAACCTCTTCTATACGTCCAGCTCCCTCCCCCCGCCCATCCGCACATCATCAAGATGAAGAGCGAGAGAAGGAATTCTGAGAGTTGAAGTCCACATGTCTTAAAGTTGTCAAGTTTAAACACCCCTGGATTTTTTTTAAAGCATTAGGGGTGCGAGGGTCTTGTAACTTGACAGCTTTAAGACTTGCATGCTTCAAATGTCTGAGTTTCTGAGCTAACATTTTGATTGCTAAGCAAGAGCATTGTTAAGTGAGTTTCACCACATTTTACAAGTTGTCACGCCACCCAGTCACATGGCTGGCAAGCCACTCCCACCTGGTCACATGGCCGGCAAGCCACTCCCACCTGGTCACATGGCCAGCAAGCCACTCCCACCTGGTCACATGGCCGGCAAGCCACTCCCACTGGTCACATGGCCAGCAAGCCACTCCCACAAAGCAGGTCACACCTACAGAAGAGGTTCTAAAATTTTTGAAACCCACCACTGCTCTGGTAGCTAAAATGGGCTGCATGTGCAGAGGGGTGGCTGCCTCGTTTTCACTCTCCATGGCCTCTAGCAGCACTCTGCTCACTAAAAATGACCTGAAAAACAGCCTGAAAAGAGCCCAAAAATGGCTCCAAAAATGGCCTAAAACTGCACTAAAACTGGGGCCAAAAATGGGCTGAATATCTCCCCATAAATGGCCTAAAAAACTGTCCCAAAACAGCCGTAAATGGGCTCCAAATGGCCAGGTAAATCTGCAGGAGATCATGGAGGGTGAAAACAAGGCACATGGGGGCCACATGCGGACCCCAATGCGCCCCCTTTTTTGCCAGCAGGGTGTTACAGGATTATTTATTTTTGCTCTGAACATAGATTGTTCCCTGGGCTCATCACTATAAGCCTTCTAATCCCAATTCCAAGATGGTTTACATGTTATTTCTTGAGCTGACATCTGGTGCCTAACTGCTGCTAAGGCAGATGGAAGGCAATTCAAGATGACCTAGCAGGAAAATGAAATTTTCTAAACAATGTAGGTAGGTATTCTGTGTCACTTTGCAGAATTGTCTTCTTAAGGTCAATGAACTGCTGAGCTCCAATGGCCGGTTGAAAGGCCATTCTCTCTTATCTGGTGATTGAGCTCCTTGTCTCTGTCGATAGCCATTTCTACTGTATTGTGGTTCTCCAGGGCAGTCTCCTTCATTTCTTTTTTGTGGTATAAGTCAGAGGAATATCACATGGATATGGAAAATCAAAATTTGATCCCTCCGTGAAGTCGTTATTCCCACCAGTAAGGAGATAGCAAGACTTCACTAGTAACTTTTACTTATCTTATAGTTCTGCTTCTGTATTCTAGAAAACATAGCATAATATGTTAAGGATTTTATTTCTCATTTCTCTCGCTTTCTCATATGTGGATACTAACTACAAAGTTATAAGGACACAGCTGCAAGAAAATTCCAGAATATACATTGGGGCAATACCCCAAATCAATTTATCCAAATAGCTTGATAGAAAGCCAGTGAGCCAACACCAAGACTTTGCTCAGAATCAGCTGGAAGGAATTGAGAAGCGGGTGCAGAAAAGTTAGTGGTATTTCCTTTTCTTTCAATTTGAAATGGATAGAAAATGAAAAGCAGTAGCGGGAAAACTGTTCCACATATGTGAGCAGAGGGATAGAGTAAAGGGGCAGAGGTGGCATTCTTTTCTCTCCTCCTCATGGCAGTGTTGCTGTTCTCTTTCCTCTTGGTCCCATCCTGGCAGCTTTCCAGAGAGCATCCCTGACATCTGGAAGAAAGCACAGCGACTTTATGAGTCCTATTTCTGAGGCATAGAACAACTGTGGGGGGGAAACAGTTGTCAAAATGGCATTTTTCCTTCTACCTTGAGGATGAAAGGAAATCACTGCAGTGGGGCCATCTCAATGACAGCTTTCTAATTAGGGCATGGAAATAATTGGATGGTCTTGACTTCAAGCATGGATGGCATTATTTGGGAACAGGGGGCTCATACATATATTGAAAAATGGACAAAAACTAGTATATTCTACTTAAAACATTTAGAGTACATAAAGCTCTACCAGTTTATCTTCAGTCCAATTCTGCCGCCAGGTACCATCATATTTTCTGTCCAAGAATAATGCTATACCAAGTAATCCATTTTTAGACATGAAACATCCCATTATTTGAAAAGAGACAACATTCTGCTCATAGTATTCCATGGAAGAAGATCTGCTGGGAAAGCTGCCCTGGCTGACCTAATAGTGGGTGGATTTGCTTTTTTGAGCAAGGATTTCTGGCCCACTCCAAGCCTTTACTGTCTGGAGTTAGATTTGTGTTTGTCCCAGAAGGTTCCTGATGAGTGGGAATGGGCAACTCTCCATTCTGCTATTTTCCCATCACCCAAAAACCACAGCTACTTTTTATGAGAAAGAAACAAAACAACATTGATGTTATTTATTGGGCCAATAGGCCTCAGAGAAGGAACTGCTGGCCTCTTTCCAAGTTCTTGTTTTGACAACCATTGGGTCTGCTTGAGTTTTGGGAGACTCTATCACCAAGCAACTCTATATAGTTGAACCTTTAGCTGGAAAACCTTCACTGGAAATAAGGTGATCTTGACTCTAGGCCATATTTCTCTTTATCTATACTGCAGAGCCAAACATGACATAGATTTCTGCATCCTCTGACATTTCAAGGCAATGGTGTAAGAGCGAGAGTTGAAGAGATCTAGGATAAGAGGCCTTGGGATGGGTCATAAGGTGCTTTTATTTCCCAGTTTTTCTGCCCACTCCCCCTTTTTGCCTCTTCTCATTGTCTCCCTTCCCACCACTGGTCTTCTTATTATAATGTGGATGGGATGTCTGAATGAACAAGAGCAGAGTTTTCATTCTCTTTTTACATTAACGTTTTAAAAGGCTTGGGTGCATAATTGCAAGGCAAATCTGTACTTATGCCCAGCATTTTTTTATCCCCAGAGAACCTCTAGGAAAAAAGAGGCAACTCATAGTTGTACATCTGCTTGAACATTTGTGTGATTGTGGTTTTATTTGAACAAAAAAAGAGGCTTGATTCTGAATTTGTGAGCTCTTTGGACTGAAGTGCAGTATTAGCAATATGACTGACTCAAAATTTGCCTCGCAGTCGGTTGGAAGCAGTCTCTTTGTATACTTTATATTCTGTATCTGTTTTTTACGCTGGACAGATTATTGATATGATGGTTATCCAATGTGAAATAAATCTTGGAAGTCTCCATATAGGACATGCTAAGATTTTTTGTTCCTTTCTTATCTTTGAATTTTGCCACATCATTGCTGGTTCCACTTGCAAGCCATACCCAAACTACATCTCTCTGTGTTTTCCTCCCTGTAACTTGGTTTAACAAAATAACAGATATCCTACTCTTCAGACTGAAGGAACTTGAGCATAACGCTTTTACAGAGAAAGCAGTGCAGTGAGAAGAAATGGTAAATTATACTGGACCATTTCCCAGAAATTCTCTTCATCCAACAAGCAAGATTTCCAGGCCACCAGCAAGAAGAGGACTTCTTCTTTCTGTCCTCATTTCCTCCCATCTGGCAAGCATAGTCTTAACATCAAATCTTGCCTGGCTTTTTGCGTATCTACAAACTAACCTCTTCCTGAGCAGCTGTGCTCTACTGCTCAGGGCTTCCCTAATAAGGACTAACTGCAAATTAACAAGCTCTACTGGGTGACCTTGATTAGTACCCTGTCTGAAATTGACACAATCTTAATTAGCTACACCCTGAAGGCTTTTGCCTTCTAACTGCTGTAGCACATTTCTGTGATTGAAAAACCAATCTTTCTGTGGTGGAAAAATAATTTCATATACATGTAGGCCTATGTACTTTTTTTTTGCAATTTTTCATGGTAATTTATTACTTGCTGTTTATATGTACACTGTGAGCTTATGCACTGGAGACAAATTCCTTGTGTGTCCGATCCACACATGGCCAATAAAGAATTCTATTCCTATTCTATTCTATTCTATTCCATTCCATTCCATTCATTATTGAGGATGCCAAGAAAGTTGAACAATTAGTGTGGCCTCCTTATCACCGCCACCCAATTTGTACTCCTTCCCAATTGTCCTGCCCAACTTTTTTAGCTTTTTTAGCCAGGCAACTTACCCCATTTCAAGGTACCAAGGACGGAAGTGCTTCTTGCTGAAAAACAGAGGCTTAGAGCGCAGACCTTGAGTTCAGGACTGGAATCCTGGAGGTCTGGTTTGCCTGGAACATCAATCCATCAGCCAGACCATATTTGCTTCTCTTCTATGAATAGAAGAATGTATGATCGAGAGAGATACTAAGATAGCATTTTCTGTCTGCTATTATATTGCATTTTCTTATATCTTCTACTTATCTTTGTTATCTTCTTTTAGTTATCATTTTGGTTTAATGCAATATATTGCATCAGAAAAGATGAAATTACAAAGCTTTTGCCTAGAAGTACAGAATGTAATTTGCCAATTGAACTAGCAATCACGGAAGTCAAAAGATGTCCTTTAATAATTAAGCTATAAGCAATGTCCAAAATAACTTAGTATTAAAAACAACTCTGATAATGGTACGAACTTATCCTGGAACTATTTATGGGTTGTAACTCTGCACATTCAGTGAACTTACAGCTGAAATGAGCTTCTCTTAATATAAGGCTTTTAAATGTTAAATCGTGCCTGATTGTAATAAAGAGAGACTTTCTTACACTAGGTAAAAATTTATATTAATAAATTTGTTTATTCTGATTCATGATGCTTGCTATATTTGTGGCTATTCTTAACAGTAGACTTTAATAAAAAATTGAACTAGGAGTATCTTACTCCTATACGTAGAATTAATCTAACATTACTTTGAAAATATGTGTTCAGTTTTACATAACTTGTAAATACTTTCGAATTTATTTTTGGTTTGTTCCTCTTTTTTCTTAGTTGCACTTTTAAAAAAATTATGTAAGGTTGGGAGGAAAAGTCTGTTCCATACATAACAGCCTTCTATAGGATCAGTGGGATCATATGTTAAGATAGCCCTATGAGGCACATTTGGTATTTGACGAAACTCAACCAGTGTGGCTTTTATTTGTCAGATTTAGACCTTACTTTTCCTCCAGGAGCAAAAAGTGATGTATAACACTACATTCTCCTGCTTTTCTGACAACAACAACAACAACAACAACAACAACAACACACAACAACAAACGCCCTTTGGACTGAGGGAAATGCCTGGCTCCACATTATCCAACCAAGCCTGCAGAGCTGATATTGCATTTGAGTCTGTGTTTGCTCAGATCCTACTCCAACCCTTTTACCACAATACCACACTCAGAAGAATAATAAAAACAAGGGAAAATAGGCTGGAAAAACAGCTTCCATCCCAGGAGAGTAACCATATTGAATTCAGACAGCATTTAATTTCGTTATACCATGTGCAATGACAATAAAGTAAACTAATCTGCAGACAGAAAAATTGAGTTAGATTAATCTACCAAGAGAGTTCCTTATCAAAAGAATGACTTTCATCAAAGCAACATGATAACTGGCTTCATTTATATTACCAGTACCTACATAGGACTTTGAGTTCTATTTTTTAGCGAACATTTTTTATGATTTCAACATGCAGTTCCAAAGAGAGAGACTGATAATTCAAAGCCATAGTCTCATTTATCATGCTGGTGATTACACCTTGATCAGATACTCAGATTAATCCTCACATTACTCACATTAATCCTCCCAGCCAGCTCCATGCAAAGGGCAAAGGTGAACTCTCCTGCCTTCCCACTTGACTTGGGGTGGGGGGGGGGGAGAACCGCCACAAAGCTTGAAGATTCGGCTTCATTTCTTAAGTCCACTGACACTCGGGACAAATAAAAAGCCTCCTCTGATGGAAGGTCACCGATATTGTCAGGTCTGATTCACCAGTCATTCCTTGAATGGGAAATTATGCAGACTTATGAGAAGACGATTGATCTAGCATTTGGAGTAAATATTGTGAGGCTAGTAATATTTGAATTGTTACTCGCTTTTTCTCCAGGAGTTCAGGGCTGCTTCCATGGAAAGCATCTTTTTTTAATCCTCACAACAACAACCCTAATGGGTAAATTGGCCAAGAGAAAGTGATCCAAATTCATGCTGGACTAAGCCTTTCTCTTCCAGTTTCTTGGATGGAGAGGAGGATGCGAGAGGTAATTAATTAAATGCATTCCCTTTAGCTGCTCAGAAAAAAACACAGGCAGAACCAAAAGGACGAAATGCAACTGTGGGAGGAAGAAACCAGCCATTGTAGACTAACACCAGGCCTCCAAACATTTTAACTATCCCATTTAATGCTATTCCTGCTTTAGTGGAGAGGAACATGTTTATAGTAAATGAGAAACTCTAAATGTTTAAGGATCATAGGAGAATGCAAGGTTTATACGAGCTCTTGTTTATGAGGATAGCTGGAGAAGCACAACCATGGATTCCAACAGCCATTAATGTCTTTCTCTCTCTCCTTTGCTCCAATTCCCATAAAAGTGTGAGTGGTCAGTGTTGATACAAAATCCCTAGTGGATAGAATTACTGACAAGGCCTGGCAAGACAGAAAAGGAAATTGTTTCTGGGGAGGGATTATCTGAGGTTAGACAGAAAAACAAGACAGAATACGGATGTAGTTTAAGGACAGAAATGAAACAGAACAGATGTGAAAATTACATTTGAATGAAAAGCATGCCCAGTTTATTGGAAATTGAGAGCCAGGAAGAATAAAATTGTAGTCTAGTCTGTGGCACAAGTGTAAGTTGGCTAGGATGAATAGGGTTGATTAAAACTAAGGACCTTCAGTGTTTTAGGGGAAAGAACATATAAATTCTGCCAAGGCTGAACATTACTGATGCAAATGCGCATAGTTCTTTGGAGAGAACGTTTAATGAGAAATCAGGGTAATGGTTACCTGTTCTCCTGCTCACTCAGCAATCCAGTGTAATGTTATAGACTAGAGAATAACCTTGGAAGGCAGTGGGAAAAGATGCACACTGGAAAACCAGCGAATAAAAGATGTCTCGGTTCACAGAATGAGTGAGGGCATGGAAAATGTTTCAGAAGTGACCCTCCCTAGTTTACCAGAGAATAAAAGAATCTTAAATTAGAGAAGAGTACATCTAGTTATGCTGCTTGTCTGGACTACCTTGTGGGGATAACATTCATCTAGAGCAGGGATGTTAAAATCACAGCATCACGGCATCGTCACATGACGCATTGGGACTTTTTCCCCCTTTACTAAACCAGTCGTGGGTGTGTCCAGCACATGACACATCTGGCCCACAGGCTATGAGTTTGACAGCCCTGATCTAGAGATACTTGTGCACTCCAACCGGCCACTGATAGTATTGCTTGTTATCTAGGGTCTGAAGAAAGAGTTCTTTGGCCAGATTGCTCCAATCACACAAAGTCTGTAAATGGAGTAGGAAGACAGGGGGCTTCCTTGCAAGATTGTATTGAGCACTGATTACTGCTAACAGAGGATCTAACACTAACATCCATTTCATGCAAAATGTTACCCTGCAAGTGAACTCCCATAAAATGAATCTGTACTAATAAGCCATCCAGGGCAGAATGTTAACAGTGATGTCAGGAAGAATACACAACTTGGGGAATTAGAGAGATTATGGATATTGATGGAAGCTTCCATCAATTAAAATGAATATACTGGATGTGCTTTCCTGAAATGGAGGCTTATAAGAGCCAAGGGAGTAGCTCAAACTGCAGGCTGTTGGATTTAGAGATCATTTCATAAAAATACTGATTTTGGCTGATACTTACTTGGATATATTAATAAAACCAGAACAATTTATGGGAAATGATTTTATACAAGTACCCAATGAAATGAAAAGAGGAGCCCATAACACAGTATTTAGCCTCCTGTTTGAAAGACCCCTTAGTTTGAAGAGTTATCCAAATCTGACTTAAACACAGTAAAGATAAAGAGCCAATTTGGTAGTTGTAAAGGCATCAGGCTAGAAACCAGGAGATGGTGAATTCAAATCCTGCCTTATGTATAAACTAGCTGGATGGCCTTGGTTCAGTTACTCTCTTTCAGCCCCAGGAAGAACATAATGGCAAAGCACTTCTGAAAAGCATTGCCAAGGAAACTGCAGGGGTTTATCCAGACAGTCTTCAGGAGTAAATACTGATTCAAAGGCACCATATACAAAGGAACCCTCAGATCAAGCTTGACTCTTGATAGCCATCTGAACACGTGCATATTTTTTAAAGAAACAAGGTAGACGTGATTTGCCGTTACTTTCTTCCAGGATGTTTGTTTGACTTCATCCTGTCTAAGCCAGGATTGCCCAGAAATCCTCCATGCAAACTATCCAGGTCCAACCTTATTTAGCTTTTTTAGGTCAACCAAGATCAGGTAGGCATTGCTACTTGCAGTCAGTTTAAAGATAATGAAGAATTTAAAATGGAGTGCGAGGGCACATTAGTCCTTAGGCTGCCTGGTTACAAATTTCCCCCATATACACTGCATAGTTCATTGTAAATTTGCAACTATTCCTATAAAATATGGGCAGTTCACAACTTCCCTGCCTTAAGTGAATTAGAGAGGAAGGATGGGCATCCACACATGAGTCTCACTGTCTAAGTAAGGATTAACTTGTCTCCATTAATTCAGGAAGATCAACAGGAAGAGCCTGGAGTCACGGAGATTGAGAAATCTGGGATCAGTGCCCTAAGAAGAAGCCCTGTTCTTTAACTTGTCCCATTAGGCGTCTAGGCTAAACACAGCATGGGTGTTCCGTCTAGTCAGCCATCCCAGCTGTTATCCAGAGATTATTTCACTCACTAAAGAATCTCCAAATCCTTCCAATTCACCACCCAAATACAATTCTAGGAACATCTCCAGCTTGGTTGTTATCAAAAGTCATAACCTCCAGTCTAAGCACGTCTCTCGTTGAGCCGGGATCATTGCACAACCAGGTTCCTTAGCATAATTTCCATTCCTCTGAGGTGAGTAGCAGCTGCAAATCACCCTTTCCAGGACTTCATCTCAAGAAGACGCCTCATCGCCTCCTGGTGTTCTCATAGCAACACTGATGATTACAGTTAACAAGTTTAAACAAGTTCCAGAAGTTGTAACAAGTTCTCGTTACAGAACCTCATATGTTCTGGATTACAAGCCCTGCAGGCCCTTGCCTTTGCTCTGTTGTCTGAAGTGGATGGGAGCTGATACCCAAAATGTCTGTGGGTTTGTTTTTCAAATGAAAAAAAAATCAAAAACAAAGAGAAACATGTTGAAAGTAGAACCTTTCCCACCTCTGAGTTAAAGTTCCATTCACCCAGAAAACTCTATCAGATGGAACTTCCCATTGTTAATTTCTCCTATCCCACATTTACTTGACTTCCCTCTAGGTAGCGCAAGGTAAGGCAGGACAGTCTTCTTTTAGAGCGGTGATGGCTAACCTTTTTCTCGAGGCATGCCAAGAACGTGGAGGGGGATCGCACGCGTACGTGCCCACACCCATAATGCAATTCGCTCCATATGGGCGGAAAACCCTCCCCCTCCGCGCATGCACGCAGGCCTCACTGAAACCTCCAGACTTCCGGGAGGCAGGTTGGGCCACTTTTCGCCCTTCACAGGCTTCAGGGAAGCCTCCTGAAGCCTCCAGAGGGAGAAAAACGGCCCAACAGGCAATCTGGAAGTTCATTCCTGAACTTCCGTTGGGCTCTGTTGGGCTGTTTTTCACCCTACCCAGGCTTCAGGGAAGTCTCCTGAAGCCTGGGGAGGGTGAAAAATGGCCTAACACGCCAACTAGAATTTCAGGAACAGACTTCTGGGTTGCCCATTGGGCCGTTTTTCCCCCCCTCTGGAGGCTTCAGGAGGCTTCCCCAAAGCCTCCAGAGGACAAACCTGCCCAATGCGCAAACCGGAGGGCAAAAAAGCTGATAATCAAGGCTGAAAATCAGCTTGCCAGCATGCACATGTGCACTGGAGCTGACAGGGCAACGCCTCGTGTGCCCTCAGAAATGGCTCCACGTGCCACCTGTGGCACATGTGCCAAAGGTTCACCATCACGACTTTAGAGTGTACCGAAATAAGAGTTGGGATAGGCAGGGCAGAAAACATCACTTTAATCCTGCTAAAGGAGGAGAACTTGTTTCCCTGAGCTAAGTCAGGTTGAAAGGACAAAACAACCAACAAAAGATGTCAGGCTAAGTTTCCATCGTGGCTAAGTGCAAGTGGGGAAAAGCCTACCACTTTCAGCGAGAACAACTCTCAATATGCCATTCTCATTAATTCAGCAACCTGCCTTTTGATCACTGAGTAAATATTTCCTTTGATTCACACCAGCCCGGTTTTGCATGGAGTGCATTCATTCATCCAAAACCGAATCTAATAGTCGGGGAGGATGAATGAATTTGCAATGAATGTCTCTTCCCTCCCCTTGTTTATGAGTTAATCAGACTCCCATGTCAACAAAGAAACATCTACCATATTTCATACATACAGATTTTCAGCCATCAAACTATAATGGCTTACAATGGCTCTTAGTTAGCTATTAGAAACAAATTGCTTATAAAAGTATATTTTGTCCACAAGGGTGGCAGGTGCATTAAGCCATCATAAACTTTAGTGCAACATACCTTCCTGTTATCCCCTGTCTTGGAAGAGTAATCATTTCATCCATAGACTGGATCATAGAATAAATCCCTCCACTAACTGTCTAGATATGGCTCCCAACATCCCTTTTAAAATGTTATCTTAAAAGCATAGGTAGTCATCAACTTACAACAGTGACCGTTTGAAGTTATAATGGCAATGAAAAAGTGACTTAGGACCAATTTTCACACATATGATCATTGTCATGTGATCACCTTTTCCAAATCAATGGGGATCCAGATTCACTTAATAACCATGTTACTAATATGACAACTGCAGTGATTCATTTAATCACTTTGGCAAAAAGATCATAAAATGGGCCAAAACTGACATAACAAATGTCTCACTTAGCAACAGATATTTTGGGCTCAGTTGTGGTCATAATCAAGGACTAACTGTACCAGATTGGGGAAAGTGACACAGAAGGGCCTATTGGTGTATCTTCACAACAGGTTAAATAGCAAGATTATTTATTTTGGCTTGGTACATGAACCTAGCAATCCTGTTATTGTGACCTAATATATAGGCTTGTTTAGCAAACCATGACTTTAAAAATCATCATTTATCAGTATGCAAATGAAGCCACAAAGTGAGTCATTTTAGTCACCAAAGAGGGACAAACTGTGTGATGATGTCATAATGCAGTGCTGTGACCTCTGTTCTTGCATTGGACATTGTGATGCAAATATTGTTGTGAATGTCAGGCATCAAGTTCAGATACATACAAAGCATAACCCCACATGGAAGACATAGCTTCTAGCCACAGGTAAATGAGGTCTCTCCTTTTGCTAGATACAGAAAAGTAATTCTTTTCTAAAAAACAAAGGTAGAATTCAGGAGAAGTCTTTAGATGGAGGGTGAGGAAAACTGGATTTTTTTTTATTTTTACAGTCTCTGAATTACAGCTGGAAAATTCCAGAAAACTGTAGATGACCAACGTGATTGAAGCACAGCATGTTTGACTCTGAAAAGAACTGCTCTTTTGGTACAAAAAAGTATAAAATTCTACCTGGGAGTTTGCAGTGTATTACTTATACTTGTTTTCTATGCTAAATTCTCACAATCTCTTCCTCTCTGCATGTGCTTGTGATGGTATTAAATGTTGGTATCCCTCTTGTATCTTGAGTTCTGGCATTGAGACCATATATTTTTTAGAGATTGTGATCAATAATGAAAATAATTTGAGATCTTTCCAGTATTTTATGAATATTTTGGCAGGAAAAAGCTTCATTTGTAGCAGACCAACCTTTCCCTGCATTCTGTTTGGATTCTTTCTTTTGAATTTTTTAAAACAAAGTTTAAAACTGTGGTTGGGACAGTTCTCCAATGTAACTGTTTGCCTAATAATATTTAAGTTTTAAAAGGTGTTCTACCTTGTAGCTTTTGAAAAACTAATTTATATTTTATGTCCTGTGAGATACAATAGATTTATCTTCTAAGCAGCTTCTAATAGAAGGGACAAATCCAGCTGTTATGCTTGTAAGTTATATAAGCAAGAAGTGATGTTATTGAATATTTCCAAGTATATTGACTTTCCCCTGGAAATAGTTAGTAGCAGAGGAACAATGAGGCTAACCCAAACCTGACTAGGGTTCAAAGATGCCCAAGAGCAGGGGTGTCAAACTTGTGTCATCATGGCGGTGTCATGTGATATATCACAACTTTTTTTTCCTTCGCTAAACTAGGTGTGGGCTGACCAGCATGTGTCGCATCTAGTCCTAAGGCTGAAAGTTTGACAATCCTACCTGGGTAGTATTCACACCAGTTCGGGCAAACTGGTAGTGGCAGTGGCACAAGCCTCCACCCGCCCAACCAGACGCCAGTGGTGGGTTGCAGGCAATACGCCCCGGTATGGGTGTACCGGAGCCAACCAGGAGCACCAGATACCATTCCGGTACAGTGCTCCAGATGGCCCACTTGCCTGCCTGAGCTCCTTACCTCTCTTTTAAGGCTTCCGCACTTCTGCGCACGCACATTGCACATACAGCACCTGTGCGATGCTCTGCAGAGCAGCTGGAGCGTCGCAGAGGCGTTAAGATGCATGTGTGCGCGCTGCACGCATCCATTGGACACCACCAGGCCTGTTCCAACCGTACCGGTTGGAACGGGATCCAGAACCCACCACTGTTCTGCGCATGCCCAGACGTGAGCTCTCTCGCTACCGAACTGGTAGTGAAGAAGATGCCATTACTGACCTGTACCCTAGAGTTTTGGGGAAAGGAGATTTGGTACTCATTAGCCTTTAATTCTATGGCCTTAAGACATATATTAAAAATAAAATCATGGCATTTGCTAAAAGCATCATTTGCAAGTATGTCATTAAGTTGGTACTAGAGCAGTTTATTACATATGCCACTTCAGCAAAAGGAAAAATGAAACTGGGTGGAATATGAGTGGGAATTGTTTTCTCAGAAGAACAACCTCTAAATCTAGATGCTATTAACAATCCTGATAGGAGACTTACTACTGCTGTAACTATATTACAGTCCATAAAGGCATGACACATGATAAAATTCAGATTTGCTATGGAGGTAGATGCAGAACAGTGCCCTCGGTATACGCACTAGAAAAACTGAAGGAATACTACTTACCAGATTGCTTCCATAATATTCCGTTTCTCATAAATTCTTGTGCTTATTTAATTACTTTTTGCAGACAACCCAGACATTGCCAAACCAGTGAGGCTGGATGTTTTCTATGTTACGGTCATGGCACTTTTTATGGAGAAGATAAATAAAACTTTCAGTAACTGGAGACAGGGCCATCTTGATCTCTAAGGCCCAAATGTGCTATTGAGAGGTTTAGAGGATAATTTCTCTGTAAAAGAAAAGGAAGTCAATGATTAAAGAAATCCTCCCTTTCCAGTTTGGTGAAGATGGGCTTTTTCGAGAGTAGTCAGGGGGTGTGAGAAGGTCCTGGGTGTGGGGTGGGGAGTCTTTGCAAGCTATCTGGATGAAGAGTTAGAACAGTGAGTCTTTGTGTCCATGGTGCAAATTATTGACGAAGAAGGCCTTTTTGAATAACTGACTTTGTGTTTCAGGCTGGGACATAATACTGGCCTGGTTCACATTTAGAAGTTACTTTGGTTGGATCAGGATGGAAGTAATGTATTCATCTTAGTCCTCCTTGACCTCCTACCAGTGGAGATGCACTCGACATGAGACTGCCCTTGAAAGTCACATGGAAGCTTCAATTGGTCCAGAATGTAGCTGTACAAGGAATTGTAGTGGTGGGATTCAAATAATTTAACAATCGGTTCTCTGCCCTAATGAATGGCTGGGTGGGCATGGCCCATGGTCATGTGACTGGGTGGCCGTGGCCAACTCAACGTCACTCACGTCAATGGGCACTTCGCCTTAGCAGTTACAATGTAATAAGGGTTAACGGAGAGGCAGTTTCTATAAGCAGGGCAATAAAGTTTAGGCTGGAAATAAAACCAGAATGTTTTCTTCCTGCCTTTCTTACAGGATTAGCCCTGTAAAGTGAATAGAAACAAAGGGAGATTTTTTTTCCAACAACCGGTTCTCCGTGCAGCTTAAAAAGTTAACAACCGTTCTCCCGAATAGGTGCGAGCTGGCTGAATCTCACCACTGAGTTGTAGGCATACTGCAGTATGCCCGTGTAACACTGCTATTTTATGTGGTGCACTAGCTCCCTGTAAGCTGCTAGATACAATTCAAGGTGCTGGTTATAAAGCTTTTCATGGCACAGGTTGTGACTAATTGCAGGGCTATCTATCTCCAATTATCTCTGCTCACTCCATGAGATCTAGCAGAGCAGACATGCGAGGTTCCTTCTAGGACAGTGTTACCTGGCAGATGCAGAAGACGTGTTTTGTCAGGCTCTGAAAAGCTCTGAAAAAACAGGCATTGGGCCATGATATGGGATAAGTCCGGCATTACTGCCAGTTCCTTGCACGTGCACATTTGCACCTAAAAGGTCTGCTCATGTGCACGTTAGAAAAGGGAAAAAAATAAATTTCTGAAATGAAGATTGTTCTGCGCATTCACAGAACCAAAAATCAAGATGGCACTGCCACTGATAGAACCAGTTCAGGGCATGGCAGACCGAGTTAATACATACTCGGCTGAACCAGGCCGAACCAGTGGGAACCCACCTCTGGATAAGTCCATCCAGAATGAAAGTCTTGAATGAGATACAGTGACGTGCGGTCAACTTTAGGGCTGTTGAGGCACTTTTTAGACTTGTGGACTTCAACTCCCAGAATTCCACAGCCAGGCATGCTCAGTTCTGATTTAAAGCGACAGCATTTTTCCCCCTTGCAATTAAGTTTTCCCATTTTTTTCTTCTCCCTCCCCCTCCTTCCTCCCTCTCTCCCTCCCCCCCTCTCTCAAACAGACACACGCACACAGAGAACTTCATTCACTCACTCTCAAACACAAACACAGAGGTTGGATTGGATATATTTTCCAAAGGCTTGAAAGCAGCTCCTTTGCCATACCCCCGCCTTCCCCTGCTGCCTTCCGATCAAACTTTTTGAATTCCTCCCCCCCCCCACACGGACCTTTTCCAGCTGTTTCAGAAACAATTTCAACTCTGCTTCTACCTGACCTGCCCTCCCCTCATGAAAGGCCAGAGCTCTGTCAGACTGAGCTAGTTGCTCCCAGAGAACTCTAAAAAGCCTCTAAAAATGCCCTCTACAGGAGGCGAAGAGAATACGTGCCTCATTTGCATAAGGAATTTTTTGCTTGTTAACCCTTGCTTAACTCTTAAAAGGCGAAAATTTCCTTATGCACAGGAGGCCCCTATTTCTCTGGCCTCCTCCTATAGTTAATACAAAGCACTGTTCCAAGTCACTGTGAATCTGGTAGCAACTACCTTGGCTTTAATTATTTTTTAAAAATTCTTTAAAATTCCTTTTCCTCATGACTGGTGAGGCCATGCCTCCCCTGCCTCTAGTGACTGCACGTCCCTGATGAGATATGTGTTTGATAGCCTCAGTTACTTTATAATTAAATTATTTTGGGTTTTTTTTCTGTTCCAGATGTTCATGATATTGTTTACTTCCTTGCTTTTCGTTGTTGTTATGCTTCTGCAAACTGTAAGTTTGCAAATTATGTGGCTTTACAATCAATTGGATGCCTAGATAGAAAGATAGACAGGCCCAAGCAATACTCCCTATCATTTTATTTACCCTGTGAGCTTATTAAACAGCATTATATAAGCAGTATTCCGAACATCTCATTGGGAATGAGGAGCACTGAAAGGTTGGGTGATACAGTACTGATACTTCCTGTATATTAAATCACCCTCTTGTTCTTATAACAAGTTGTCCCCAAGACTCTCTCCAGTTGTAATGAGAAACTGCTGTCAAATTCCATCAGTTGTATCTGTGTTTTCAATCCCAAGTGGAAATTCTGGAAGAATGTATGCCTCTTGCATTATTTTAACTGTAGCAAATGCTGATCTGAGCTTTCAGAGGTATTGCCTCCTTGTTTAATAGTGAATAAGACATTGTCATTTGTTCTGGTTATGGTGAGCTCTTTAAAGTATTTTCCTGTCCATTTCCCTTCATTTTAATTCCCAGGTACATCAATGCAATGTTCCTTGTAGATTTCAATTTCAATTTCAATTTAATAAAATTTGTATGCCGCCCACTCCCTTGGGACTCTGGGTGGCTTACAGCAAGATAAAAAAGCATTTAAAAATTTAAGATAAAATATACAATTATGAAAATTACACACCATCCATTCTGCCTAAGTGGGGCTGGATATTGATCAACAGTCCCGACCTGCCAGAACAGCCAGGTCTTGGTGGCTTTACGGGAAGGCCGGGAGAGTAGTAAGGGTCCGGATCTCCCATGGGTAGATCGTTCGACAGGGCCGGCACAGCTACAGAGAAGGCCCTTCCCCGGGGAGCTGCCAGCCGGCATTGTCCGGTCGACGGCATCCGGA